>NC_056744.1:295139978-295214978 GCF_019279795.1 Protopterus annectens
GGGTCCACCAGACTGGACGCCTGCCTTTGGAAGATTGGGTCTTGGATTTGTTTGGGATAGCATGATCCATGCATTCCTGGAGGTGTCCATAGAAAGCGTTTATATAGGATTCGGCAGTTTGGGCCGTAGTTTCCACTTGCCCGGCGGCCTTGAAGGATTCCACCTCAGTTTTGAGAAGTGTGAAGTTCGCTTTTGAGAAGTTTTTCACTGTGGTTTTCTGGGCTGGGGGTGGGGTCGGGATGTGGATATCCAGTGAGATAAATTTATGGTCCGATCTTACCAATGAGGGGTATACCTCTGGTATGGAGCATATAGTCCCCATGTTGGTGATGATTAGGTCAAGTATGTTTTCCCCTCTTGTGGGAGTGGTGACTAGTTGTTCCATAGCATTTGATTTTATAAATTCTAGGAACCTTTAGGCTAGGGTGTTGGGGCTTGAGTAATGCTCCCAGTCTATGTTTGGGTAGTTGAAGTCACCCAATATAATGGTATTTGGAGAGATCTTCATATTCTCCAGTGTTCTCAGGAAAGCCGAGTGGGATTCCTGACTTTGAGAGGGTGGTCTGTAACATGCTACAAACTGAAAAGCAGTTTTCCCCACTGTTAGTTGCACATGGATAGTCTCCGATGCTTCGTGCAGCGCCACTAACCTGGAGGTGTAGGTATCTTTGATGAATATGGATACTCCCCCTCCTTTTGTGGATCGGTCTGAGTTTTGGGGCCGAAAAGCATGATATCAGGTATAACCTGGTAGTGCTGGTGTGCTCTCTGGAGCCTTGAACCAGGTTTCTGTCACTGCACAGATATCGATGTTCTCCATACTGAGGAGGGCTTTGAGTGTGTGCATCTTGAGGTTTAGACTTCTGGCGTTTAGCAGCATTACCCTTAGTTTCTTATTCATTGTGTTGTCTATGGAGGTGGGTTTGTCTTTTGAGCCTTGCCTAAAAAAGGCACTATGGGGGTGGCAAGCGCCTTTGCCAATATCCGAAAGCCCAGGGGTGACAGGTGCAGGCCGTCCGTAGCGAAGCAATGTGGCTTGTCGAGCATGTCATCCCAGGCTGACAGACACTGGATCCCCTTTGAGTGACACCAAAATTTTAGCCAATTGTTAAAATCGATCATTTTGTCTTTATACTGTGGCATCATTCTAGGTGAGAGTAAGATGCTGCTCAAGGTCAGGGTCATACCGGCCTGGGCTACATGATCAGAGAGCTCCTCTATGTCTCTTTTCATGTAGTCGGGGGAGGTACGTCTCAGGTCATTCACACCAGCATGGACAATGACTGAGTCATATTTGTACTTGCTTTGGAGTGACCTGAATGCTTGTGTTATGTGGCGGATCCTAGCGCCTGACAGGCAGCTCACTGTGACCGTCTTTGTTCAGCCTGGTGAGCGGGACGTCAGTGTGTCTGACTATAGAATCACCTATTACAAGTGTATCAGGTGTGTTATTTAGCCTTAAGGGCTGTGACTGTTTGGCACACTGACTTTGTGAGCTATGTGTTGCACGTGTTTTGTTTTGGGGTAGTGTTTGCTTGGATGTCTGCTTTGGAGGTCTCTGTTGCTTAGGCATATTTTTATTTAGAGCCTCCGAGTATGTTTTTGTGTGTTTTTGTGTTTGGTTTGCTGTTGTGATAGGACTATGCGAGACTGGATTTGTGATGTGTGAGGTTTCCTTCTCCTCCTGACTGGTTGCACCATTTCTGAGTTGAGAGAGCTCAGCCTCCAGTTTGGCTATATGGTTGCATCTCTCACATATATTTGAACTTGTTGGGAGGAGGACAGGGTTGTCTGTGTACATGAGACAGTTGTAACATTGCCTCAAGTTTCCCAGATTCACCAGCTGGACTGGAGAGGAAACCATTAACTGACTTTTGGACATGCTAGAATAGTATAGGGAACTCCTTTATCACTGAATCAAAAAGGACCAATAGGGGACAAGGTACACAAAGGGAGTATATGAGGATGTAATGCTTTTAGTTTACTAGTGCTGAGTTGTAAGATTGCTTATATGGGCAAGTGCAGGGCCTTAGATTGAGAATAGAGTGTTTAATTTGAGAGATAGAGCAGTTCTAAGGGAAAAAGTGAAGAGTAGACTTTGTGGAGCCGGGAATACTTTAAACCCGATTAAATGGCGCTGCCCAATGCTGCGCTATGTGCACAATCGCACAAAGCCGCGCTAAAGCGGGTTTTTATGCAGGGAACTTTAAAGAGCTAGAAATTGGCCCAAAACGGCCAATAAACTACAAGATTCTTGTGCTGAGGTCACTCCTCCAGGGTCACATAGGCCGCTCAAGGCTCAACACTCCCACTGGTGAGCAAAGAAACTTCCTTCTATCCAAGTAAGGAAATGGGCAACACAGGAACTATTCAAAAGTCCAGAATACAGCAATGCCTGTATAAGGGACTATTCTTGGTTAGGAAGGTGGGAAACAAGGATATTTTTTTTTTTTTTTTTTTTTTCAGGAAAACAGCAGGAAAAGTACAGTAAATTCAATACACAGGCTAGCGCACTTGAGTGGGCAGCCTCAACAGTTAAAATTCAAACAAACAAACTTTTAAAAGTGCGGGTATGAGAAAAACACAGAAAACAGGCTTAAATCAGGTAAATCAACAGTTTAAATTCACTTTTTGGTGAGGAAAGGCAGTCGCACAGGTAAAAACAGTAAAATATACTTAAATCTTATATATATATATATATATATATATATATATATATATATATATATATATATATATATATATGAAGTTCAGTTCTTAAATCAGAACTTAACAGTTTGTGAAGCTGTAACATCAAATCAGATGCTTCCAATGTAAAATGTAACTTTTTAATGGGATTTTCTTATAAATATCTTGATTTCTACAAGCATTAGGCATATCTTCATCCATCTTTAGAGGGAATCTTTGCATCAAGCATTTTTCACATTTAAATGTATAAAGAGTGCTCAGGGTCAAACCAGGCAATATACAGTCCAAACCAAAAGTTAATCACAGATTAAGTCTGTTCAGACGTTACACTGAATTGTAACTCCGTAGAAATTTGTCCGGAGTCAAACTGAAGTGCAGAGATTAATAAAAATGTCTATTCAGACCATTAAAGCAGACTCCACAAATAAGAGAAGTAATTCCAAGCTCAGAAATAAAGGTAGCAAATCCTTTAATTGGTATAAAATTTGGTAAGCGCTTTCGCTATACAGCTTTTTCAAACCTTTACAAACAAATATTAAAAAATGCCTATTATATAGCTCTCTAACTTCCCTTATGAGGCAATTAAATAATCAATTAGCCAAATAAAGGGATACACATACAAAATTCATAAAATTAAATACATTCCAAGTAAATAAATAGAACATTTGTAAGAAACTTTAAAACACCCTACATAATCATTAGAATTTAAAAATATTTATTAAATTTATATTTATATTTAAAACATGATAGTTCATTTATACTTAACCCTTCTAATTTTAAGTGCAGGCTTCAATGGAATTCTATCATTAAGCCCAGGAAAAATATGGGCTTGCAATCTAATAATCCAGCTAGTTTCTGCTTGCTCAGAATAGTTCCTTAAATCACCACCTCTAACATTAGATGTATTAATGTGTATCACTGAGAATTTAAAGCAATGCATAGCATTATTTTCTAAGACATGTCTGGAAAGTGCATTAATCTGGGACTTAATACGAATTTGATATAAGTGCTCCCTCACTCTTTCCTTCAACTTTGTCAGTTTTACCTGTTATTCCAACTATTTAAGGCTTACCCAAGGTACATAAGGATCCAACGAACCCCACGATGAGACCTATTGTAGCTGGTCGATGGTGGGTTACAGAACCTCTTTCTATACTAATTGAAAAAACATTAAGACCTATAGTAGATTCCAATTTGTTCGTCCTTAGAGACCCTAAATAGTTTCTATTGGACCTATACGAAGGGATAAGTACTTTACCTGATAATTTTTCATTTATAATGGTGACTATAAATGTTAAACCTTTATTTTCCAACATCCCCAATGAGTCGGGTTTAGAAAGTATTCAGATTTATTTAAGCCAGCACTCCGATATGTTACCCAATAGGATAGAGTTTATTTGCTTGCTATTAGAGATGGTATTAGAAAATAATGTTTTTTTGTTTAATCAGGACCTTTTCCTACAAAAGGATGGTGTGGCTATGGGCACCTCATGTGCCAATAGCTACGCCAACCTGGTTATTGCATTATGGGAAGAACAGAAATTATTTCAATTAGAATTATATCAAAAATATGTGCATTTTTATAGGCGTTTTGTTGATGATTTATTTTTTCTTTGGTCAGGCACCATGGAGGAGTTGGATAGATTTGAGGAGGATGTAAATTCATTAGCGCCTTTCCTGAAATTTACCATGACCAAATTCAGGGATAGTATTGCTCTTTTAGATGTTTCTATTCAGCGTTTAGAAAACGGTAAACTTAATACAGGTGTGCACAGAAAATCTTGTTATAAAAATACCCTATTACACAGGGATAATATGCATCCCAGCCACATTTTTTCAAACATTATTAAGGGACAAGCAATTAGAGCATCAAGGCTGAATCCTATACAGAGTAACTATGAAGCAGAATTGGGTGAATTAAATGAAAAATTGCTTGTTAGAAAATATATAACAGCAGAAATAGAAAAAGTTTTTTTTCCCACACCCATAATATTAGAACAGGTAGAGCGTGTCCTACTTTCTCTGAAAGAAGGAATGAGTTCTATAAGACAGATAAAATAAATATCTCTGAAACCTTAATTAGACAGCAGAAAGTTTCTTTGTATTATACCCAAGATGTCCAATTGATTAAAGAAATAATTCATAAGCATTGGGACATATTGACAGTAGATCCGGAAATAAAGAATCTAGTAGGTGAATACCCACAATTTATTTTTAAGAATAAGAAGAATTTGCACAGGCTATTATGCTTCCCTAGTCAAGTGCAATCTTCTGGAACTATTTTTTGTAATGGCACTCAACCATGTAACAAGTGTAACTTTTGCTCACATATATCTGATACTAACATGTTCGTATATCCTGTAACATCCCAGGTGTTTACCTTCAATATTAATGCCAACTGTGACACAGAACATTTTGTATAAATTGCTACCTGCACATCCTGCACCGCATTTTATGTCGGTAAAACTGACAAAGTTGAAGGAAAGAGTGAGGGAACACTTATATCAAATTCGTATTAAGTCCCAGATTAATGCACTTTCCAAACATGTCTTAGAAAATAATGCTATGCATTGCTTTAAATTCTCAGTGACACACATTAATACACCTAATGTTAGAGGTGGTGATTTAAGGAACTATACTGAGCAAGCAGAAACTAGTTGGATTACTAGATTGCAAGCCCATATTTTTCCTGGGCTTAATGATAGAATTCCATTGAAGCCTGCACTTAAAAATAGAAGGGTTAAGTATAAATGAACCATTATGTTTTAAATATAAATATAAATTTAATAAATATTTTTAAATTTCTAATGATTATGTAGGGTGTTTTAAAGTTTCTTACAAATGTTCTATTTATTTACTTGGAATGTATTTAATTTTATGAATTTTGTATGTGTATCCCTTTATTTGGCTAATTGATTATTTAATTGCCTCATAAGGGAATTTAGAGAGAGCTATATAATAAGCATTTTTTAACATTTGTTTGTAAAGGTTTGAAAAAGCTGTATAGCGAAAGCGCTTACCGAATTTTATACCAATTAAAGGATTTGCTACCTTTATTTCTGAGCTTGGAATTACTTCTCTTATTTGTGGAGTCTGCTTTAATGGTCTGAATAGACATTTTTATTAATCTCTGCACTTCAATTTGACTCCGGACAAATTTCTACGGAGTTACAATTCAGTGTAACGTCTGAACAGACTTAATCTGTGATTAACTTTTGGTTTGGACTGTATATTGCCTGGTTTGACCCTGAGCGGTAACTCTTTATACATTTGCATGTTGAAATTCTTTTATTTTCTGCTCAGGGTCATTAATTTGCTTGCTGTATTTTATTTTATTTGGTACATTTTTCACATTTGCTCATGTTAGCATTCTTCTGTGGCTACTCGTTGTTGTTATAGATATATCTGTATGACGTCAGTTTGCTTTCTTATCATTCATATCATGCTTTGATGTAAACATTACTACATCAATTCTTACTAGTCAGACTGTTCTGCCTCTCTCCAGAAGCCATCTCTACGGCAGCATTTCCTTTCACTGACATTGTGTGCCTCCCCATACTACAGACTAGTCAGACTGTTCTGCCTCTCTCCAGAAGCCATCTCTACGGCAGCATTTCCTTTCACTGACATTGTGTGCCTCCCCATACTACAGACAACCTATTTTAATTTCCTTGTTTGTTTTAGAATTTTTCAACCCATAGCAGACAAGCTGACATGGCTAGCATGTGGATACATGTTTGTCCCGCAGTACCAATTCACATTTCGCACCCAAGCCAGTTCACATTTGGCAGCTCTACACACACACACACACACACACACACACAAAATGTAGACTATTAACACTGCGTGCTCTAGATTGGCCGACATCAAGACTGAGAGGGTTGTAATATAACCTGGACTGGCAGATTATTCTTTCACATATCTTTCTATATGAGCTAGAAAATAGGCAGCAAAGCCTTCGAACTTATGCATCTGGTCTGGGAGGGCACCACTGAAGGTTGTATATTTAAACAGGGCATTTAAGTATAAAGAGACAATACTAATGATCATGTATACCCAGGCAGAATCATACTTGTATCACTTTAGCATTAGCCATATACGCAGAGCAATGCCTATGCTCATGTTATCGTAGAAAAGCATGCCAGAAATGTTAGTAAAGTTTACTGAGCTTAGCAATATGGACTGCTAATTATCCCAAACCACCCTAAGGCGCTGAAGCAACTTACATACTTCCTTCTGCTCAGCAGGATATAGCAATAGGATATATGCTTCCCTTTTTTCTCCATCCCTGTTTTTTTTTTTACCTCTGTCATGGAAGAGTACTCTAATATGCTGCTTCCATCCAGGCACTACTCCTTTGGACACCACCCTAAATCTCAATCCACTGTCCCACTCATGAGTGTCTCTGTCAATAAATGGACAACAGGGACAGGGGGTTCATTTGTGGTTTTATAGTAATAAAGGGTTATCTGGAGTTTCTCGGCCTTCCATCTAATCTCCACTGACAATGGAGTCAAAGAGGGCTTGGTATACATACTACATATTGTCATACAGTATGTCTCGTCTTCACCTTCAGCCTCCACTAGGAGGAACTCCGCCCCTACCCCCCCCCCCCAATTCTTGCCTCACCTGGGATATAGATATGTGGCTGTGGCAGGTTTAAATCACAGACGAAGGAGGAAGTGAGGAAAACTCCTCGCTGTCTTCTTCTTTAGCATGCACAGCAGGGCATCACAGACTTTAATCAGGAAATGCACACAACATGTAAACAACCTGCTAAAAAAGCATGTTAATTTCCTCAGATTCTTTCCGAAGTTTGTAACCTCAGATAAGGGGGCTACATGTTTGTCCCACAAAGTGAGTGCAATATGAGTATGCTGATATACTAGACAACCTGGGTGGAGATCCACAAGGTCACTGGCTTCCATTTTTTAAACAGACAGCTTTGAACAAAATATTCATTTATTTTGCCTTCATTTCTTCTAAGATACCCACTTTATCCGAATCAGAGTTAAACGGGAGCCAAAATCTATCCTAACACAGCACTCAGAGGATGCAGGGTAGACAAGCTAGTTCTCTCACATGTGTACACACATGCATACACACACACACACACACAATCCTCAGAACGTACACCTACAGGCAATACTCAGGATAATCAACTCACCTAAAGCATGCCTTTGGGATATGAGAAGAAACTGCAGCCCAAGAGAAAGCCCATGAAAAACATAGTTACAGTAAATATAAATTGACATCTGCAATAACATCATAACAGTATCAGCCTAGCTTAACAAATCATGCATACATACATAATGCTGTAAATATTCAGATACAGGTACTTCTTAAGAACAAAAGTGTGAGCTCCAGTGAGTATAACCTGGAGAAACGTAAACGCCAAAACACATTCATCAACTAACAACATTTTTGTAACACCGCTTTGACTAATACTGAAACAAAACTTTAGCTAGGTGGAAATTAAAGGCAGTCACAATGTGCTGGAACTTTAATGGGGAAAACAGTGTGAAATTTCAAGCAATATACCTAAGGAATTGGGAGGCCGTGGTGGTGCAGCGGTTAGGGTTGTCACCTCACAGCAAGAGGTTCTCCGGTTCAATTCTCAGCTGGAACGCCTTCTGTGCGGAGTCTGCATGTTCTCCCTGCAGTCGAGTGAATTTAACGACATGCAGGTAGGTATGTGCGTGTGTGCCTTCCTTGAAGGTTGGGCACCGGGCTGGCAACTCTACACCATAAAAACTCACTGCCAATCATTAGCGGACCAGAGTTCCGCTGTGGCGACCTCTAACCGGGAAAAGACGAAAGACAGTTTATGCCTAAGGAATCAATTGATTTCAGTGTTCTTGAAGAGTGTATAACTGGCACCAGCTGCTCCAAGATAATGCTGTACTATTTATTAATTTACAGCAGTGTTCCAAGGAGGAGGGAGAGTTATTGTGAGGGAGTGTAAGCTTGCTTTATTTATTTGTTTATTTGACTTTTTGTGCTGATCTCTCCTCTAACGCTCCAGCTTGTGCCTTCTCAGTACCTAAGAAGCCCATGTTTTCCAAGGGGCAACAGCCCTATGACTCTTTCATTCTCTGGAGTTGAAAGACAAGCAAGGTAGAAGCAGAAGCTATCATCTGTGCAAGGATCAGATTGCTTATGTGTATGTCTACTGTCTCCATGCAAACTCACAGTAATTAAGGGTAACTGTGCAATAAGCTTGTAGTGTACTGTTCATACCTCTGTATGCCAGATAACCAAAGTCCTGCCCCCTCCCCCCCCCATACACAGAACCCCTGCACGGCTCCAGCCAACACCAGTAATTCTGCATCACAGTGTGTGCCTGGGCATGCATTCCAATCCCTTCAACACAAGACAGGTGAACACGCTATGCAGGCTTCCTCAACTCCAACAGGTGTCCAAGCTGTCAGTCAAACTGACATCATCTGAAATGCAGTCAGGGCTTTCACACTCTTGACAACAAAAAGCAGGTGATAAGGCTTGTAACCTTTGTTATTTGCAAGTGGTGGTTGCACTAATGAATGCAGGGCATACTCAAGGTCTGAGAGCAGGACACCTTTGCAAAACAATGTTTAGCTTGCTTTATCCGCAGATTAATAACTATTTAGCAGGACTGCAATATGACAGAAACTCTGTTCCCTAAACTATGAATTGTTTTTTAAGTAGGTCAAGTATGACTTCAAACAAGTTCAGGGACCATGTAGAGTTAAACATAAGCTGCAATTAACAGAGTTAGCAAAGATACACAATTTCCAAATGTTCAAAACATGCCATATGCATAAAGATACATGATGAGACATCAAGTTAAATCATGCATGAGCTCCAATGTATATGGAGTAAAAACCAAAGATTTGAGGACCAAGCCTTGTGGCACTCATCTTTTATTAGTCGATGTAGCACTTGCTCAACAGTTACATATCTGTGATGGGCAGAGTTAGCAAAGTACTTGATTGCAGACTGTGTCAGTCCACAAATTAACAGCTATTTATCCTGGATATTACGATCCAATGAGTCAAAACACACCTGTGAGGCTGTCGAAAAATATACCTATACGCTGCTTAAATATACCTATACTCTGCTTAGTTTACTTGGCAAGGTACATGTGCTTTTTGATGGATAAGTGCAGTGTTAGTACTACTCCATCGCCTGAAGCCATGCTTCTGACCAAAGAGGTGACCTTAAGCTTCTGATTGCTACTTTAATTACGTGTTTACTACTTTCTCCAGCACCCTGGCCAAAAGTGGGAGGAGAGCATCCTACAGAATCCTGGTTATGCAAGTAATCCTAAGCCATGTTTTGGGACAAGAATTATGTTCAACATTTTCCTCAGCTCGGGAACCACACCTGAAAAGACAGAGAGAGAGAGAGAGAGAGAGACAGGAGTAGACAGTATGCTTTAGAGAATGGCCGTGCCATCAACTCCTAAATAGTTACAGCTCTGGATTTAATGTGGTCCATTAACGAACTTTAGGCAGATGATCTCAGGAAGTGGAAGTTAGTGAAGAAACCAAACACAGTCTTTATTGCAATCCTGATATAACTAAAAAAAGATGAGTGCTTTTACTTCAATAAGATACAAATGATAAAAAACAAACATTTCAGCTAACTGCCAGAAGTCAGTAAAACAGAATACATTCAAATTAAGAGTGCAGCAATGAACATGTTTGTATCTTTCTGCCATTCTTTCTACTTCTCTACCAAACCTACTTGAGCTGCCAACCAATGACAGATGATGTTGTTTCAAGAACTACACTTTTGTTGGGCCTTTAAATATTTATGCTGATTTTATAACAAGCAATGCTTGTTATACTATAATTGCTGTAAAGTACTTTTCTACTTCAGCCAGGATGCTTTCTGGGAAGCAAAGATTTGCATATGTTCAATGTTAATCCAGGTTTCCTCGCTTGGCTTGCGAGAGGTAGCGGGACCTATATTTACCCTGGGGATCACTGCAGTGGCTCTGCTGGACAGAGGCACAGGGAACTAATCTAAGGGGGTGGCAAAAGCCAGTACATTCTGGCTAGGCTTACAGATGCCCCCGGGCAGATAGCCTAGTACTTACCTATGAACCTATGAATAACCATTGACTTTTTTATGAGAGAGTAACATCTATCTTGCAAAACTAATAAGATGTTAAGGGAGTTAGTTAGATTGTCAGCTAGTTAATTAGTCAGTCAGTTAGTTAATCAGATTGGCGCAGTGGTCCACAGGCCATTTTTCAGCTATGACCCAGGCAAGAGTGTCAGTTACAAATTATAATGCTATGCAGAAGTCAGTTTGGGAGGCACACATGTCCAGTCAGTGATGGCTAGTTTGTGATACAGCTGTGATTCACTGCCTTGGCAAAAGGCTCTGTAAGAGATTGCGTGGGATTAGCAATATTGCCTTCTGGCAGAATACGGAGGAGTAATAACACAATGGTAACTAAAAATATGGCATAATCAACCACTTTGTCCACATCCTCAAAGGCAATACACAATTGTATGCAGAGCTCATTGTTAATGAAGCCACATATACTGAGCCAGAAGATATAGCAAACCTATTAGCTGACAAGTTCAGCTCCAACTTTACCCCTCTCTCCCCCTTAACCTTCAAGAAATGCCATCAAATATAACTTTTTTTGCTATCACTAGAAAACAGGTCCTTAATGCTCTCTCTAAGGTCAAGAACACTGCATCAATAAGCCCAGACAATATCCCAGGATGCCTTCTAAACAGCATGACACATTACCCATCAGGCCATCTAGAATTGTTGTTTAACTGTAGCTTGCAAACAGGCTTCATGCATCACGAATGGAGAACAGTAACAGTCATCACTCTGCTCAAAGGTGGGCCATCTACAGACCCTGGAAACTGCAGACCCATAAGTGTCATTAGTCTCACATGCAAAGCCATGGAAAGAATTATCATGGAAATGATCAGTAATGACCTAGGAAACCTCCAGACACAGGACCCAACCCAATTTGGTTTTGTCAAGGGCAATTCATACCTATTCAACCTGGTGGACTTCTTTGAGAGGGTCTCCAAAGCAATGGATGAGAGCCAAATGGTTCACACTGCCTACCTTGACCTGGCCAAGGCATTTGATGTAATAATCCCACTTGGGGATTTTTGACAAACTTAAGAGGTTAAGTACAAACCCTTATGTCACTATGGATAGCCAGCTGGCTCACAGACAGGGCCCAAGAAGTTAGAATTGTGGAGTCCACCTCTACAAAAAGGCCGGTCACAAGCGGTCCTGGGACAGTTCCTTTTTGGCATTTACTTCTCTGAAGTCAAGGCCAATGTTAATAGCCTCTGGCTGACTAAATTTGTGGATGATTGCAAATTAGGAGCTATCACTGAATTCCCCACAGAGACAAATGTTCTCCAGGAAGGGATAACACAGACAAATAACTGATGTCAGAGCCATGGACTAAAACTAAATGCCAAGAAATGCATAGTAGTATCCTTTGGGAAGTCATCCAAATCTGGTAACTTTCATATGGACAACACACCCCTAAGAATCGATTTGGGGGCACACATAGTAATCTAGCCTTTGACCATGTCTCTACAGTGGTGAGGAAATAATTTTATGTTGCGCAACTTATAAACAAAGGTATGGCATCTAGGTCCAAGGAAGTCATTGTTCTACTGTATTCGTCATTCATCAGACCTACCATTGAGTACAATGCCCCCATTGAGATGTACCTAACCAGGCATATCCAACAAATGGAATATCCACAGAGGCTCTTCACTAAAAGAATATAGGGCATAAGTAACATATCCTATGCAGACTGCCTCAAAGTCCATTCCCAGTATTCTGTCTCCTACTGGCTGTTGAGGGGAGATCTATGCCTAGCATACAAGGCACTGTCAAACCCCACTCTGCTGGACCTCCTGCATATCCACAAAACAAAGAGCACCAGAATTATCTGTTCTGAAGACTTAAAAACCTCGCCTGTGATATAAATAGGACTTGCTGGACAGACAGGATATATATCAGAGACTAACCCTTCCCTGGAAGAGGCTCTTCATCCATGTGAAGCAGAGCTCCTCCCTAACCCAACTGAAGTGCAACTTGGACAACTGGATGGGGAACAGGAAATTCATCCCTGGTTTGGCACCTTTGTCTCTAATGGACACATGCAGCCTCTAAATGGGTCATCTCCCAGGCCCCTACTTACACTTATCAAGGCTACCAGAACTTGTCAGAGATCTGGCATGCATGGCTAGGCTTAAAAAGTCCCTTGTGGTCGTTAGCCTGGTAAACACCTATGATCAGGTGTTTGGTATCTTGAGGGGTATCTGGTTCAGAACATTTCAGAAGATAGATTTGGGCTTGTTAGCTCTGAAACTAGCTAAATGAAGCCATATTGAGATAATATTGAAGAGGAGCTGAAGTCACTCTTACCTTGCCAGTGTAAATAGAAGATTCTTATCAGAACTGAATTTTGACACTGCAGATCATTAACAAGGGACCTGATAACATTGTTCACATGTAACTGCAATGTGGGATGCTGTTGGTAGATCCGCTCTCTTCTTAGATTACATGAATGAGTGATTAGGCATTGACAGACAAGAAAGACGGCCTCTTGACCAGATAAGTTTGGTGAAGCTGAGACAAGCATGTTATGCATGCTCTTTCATACCAGTAACAACAATCTAATAATCTTTTACCCAGTTGTTGATTTTGGTAAATATTCTACTGCTTTTGAATTGCTTTTACTCTGTTGATTCTGAGTAGGTATGCTGAGTCACAAGGGTCCATTTTTATTCATGACCATGACAAAACACAATTCAGAAAAATGTAACAACTATAGTGAGAAATTAAATATTAGGAGCATGTTAAAACACAAAACAACTAACTGCCAACAAAGATGGAACACAATTGGAAATGTCATGAAGTAACCCTTTACTAAGCGAAGGACTTATATTTGTGGTTTTGTATAAAAATTAGAATGTTATATGTTGCAGTTAAAAGTAAAACACAAGGTTTCATTAGTAAGAATGTGTTTAGGAAAAGATTACAACACAGTAGTCTTAGAGGAAGAATTAACTTGCTATGTTCTGTTGCAAAGTGTGGAAATTACACTTTCTGCTTGCAAAGGGCAAAAGATACTGCTTGAAATTAAAAACAACTACAGGCAGGGCACAGAGGTGACGATCTATGAGAGGGCTTTGCACAGTGCAGATCCAAGTTGAGGGCATTCATATCTGAGGTTAACTGGTGGGAGGGTAAACTGTTATACTGGACTATGACAGAGCAGAGGAGATTAATGATTTGAGGCATGCTCCCTATACAGGTTTGAATGATAGAGATCAGTCCTAACAGATAAAACTGGTCTGTAACGTAACGCTGCTAGTACATGGTGGTGGTTGTAGTTCTGTAGAGGTATGTGGACCTTAAGAGAGATACAAGGATGACAGTGTCTGAGAGAGATGCTGGTATATAAACAAGCTCAGGCATGTTTGAAGTTTAAATACATTGTCATTTATGCAATACACAACTGGCAGGTTGCAGTTTAAGATTGAAAGTAGTAAGGAATGTGCAACTTTTTGGAGTCTTTCAAGTGTCTAAGATGAGTTAGGATTTTCATGGGACCTTGAAATTTGCAGGTTATCCTGCTAATGTGGGTGCTCAAGGAGAGGGATAGATATTCACTACCTATGTTATAGAAATTTTTAACTCTTTGTGAAGTATTACCCACACACAGAGGAGAGGATTAAAAAGTCATTGTTTTGTCATAAGATTCTTTTTATACAGTATCTAGTAGCACTACTTTGACTCGGGTATAATTTACTGTAAGTGAGAAGGATGTAAGCTGTGAATGTAGGTTTGCCAAGGTTTAGCAATTGTTGCTTAATGACATCTTTGTGGTTAGGATTAGAGGACCAGAATACCAGATCTCAGTAAACAGCAGAAAGTTTAAAGGTGTTTAGGATGCTGGAGACATTATTTAGGAAAGTGAAAACAACAGGCATCCTAATATGGACTCTTGGCCATCCCTGCAAGGAGTGGTGAGAGAAAAGAATAGGATGAACTGTAAAGAACACAGATATGCCATTTATCAAGGGGCTGTCTGACCACTGTGTCACACTGTAGGCGAGAGTGGTGATCATCTTTACACGTGATAGGGTTACATTATGAAACCTTAGCCAAATAAATGCCAATGAACCACATTTCCAAAAATAAATGCCCCCCCCCCCCAAAAAACAGTAAACACCTCAAACCAGTAAGCATTTTTGCAGAGGGTAGGTCCCACTGCAACCCCCAGTAAGGGTGCAAGGCCTCACATCCTCTGAACCTACATTTACCAACTCCATTGTCGCACAAGAAACATGAAGAAGTGAGAAATCTGTCAAAATGAAGGAGACACTGTTGGCTCACTGTCACAAACCACACCGGCAGTGATTTTCAGTGGCAAACAGGCATTATAATCCTCGGCTTCTTGATTCTCAGGTGCATGACACTTGGGGGGGAGATACTTGGCGACCTGTACAGAAGCTATGGGATACTTAACTGAATGCTTTTGCCAAGAAAATGAAAACTTCACCATTGATGATGTTTTGATCAATAACTTGATAAATGCTATCAGTAAATGAAAGCTGAGTGAAGGCACTATGCCCTTTACAAAAGCAATGTGGAAGTAAATGAAAAACATTGCTGCTGGAGTCTGGAACCCTAAAGTTTCCACTCTGGGCATGCACCTCTTTTCATAGGTTCACAGAAGCTCAGCTAGGCTAATGGGCTTAAGTGCCCTTACAAGCCTAACCAATCTTACCAAGATTTTGCCCATATTTTTTATCCCTAGGGGAAAGGAAACAAGGGGCAGCAAGGGGGGGGGGTATTGGCTCCAACCCACGTGTGAATCTGATTTCCTATTCATTTGTCCAGATTATGCTTGAAGATGGTCAAGGAAGGGCTCTGCTTCTCATGAATAGGAAGCCTATTCCAGAAGAGAGGCAATTTGTGGAACACACATCTGTCTCTCCAGCATGATCTATTCATGTCAGAGATCAGGTTTAGATCCTTGGAGCAGGTAACTCCTGCGCAGTTAGTTTTGTGAAAATGCAACATTTCCATCAGGACTGAGTCAGAGACTGTCTTGTAGGTCAGGCATAGATCACAACTCAATAATCGATAGGAAACTAAATACAGTGATAGGGCTTTTAATTAGTCCACATATGATATGTTGGTTATACCCTGTATTTTTTGGTGATAAACCTCTGAGGATGCTCCAACTGTTGCAGGTGCCTAGTGAGGTACATGCCAAAGGGGGCATTGTGCTCGATTATTGGTCTGATGAGGGCTGAGTACAGTGGTACTATGGCATCCTTCGATCTGGATGCCATGCCCTTACTTACAAGCTGAGCCACATAGAAGGATTTCTTTACCACCATGGACAAAGTTCAGATTACTATCTGACTACCCAGATCTCTCACCACTAGGTCCACTCTTGGGGGGCTATCAATGTTGTAATCTGCAGGGGTATTCCATATCACAAAGTGTGGTTTTGCACACTTCTTCACATTTAATGAGACCACAGCTCTGACACACCAATCATTAGTCTGTGTCAGTCCTTTCTGTAGGATATCAACATCGTTTGTTGAGTCAGTGATTGCCCCTAACTTGCAGTCATCAGCAAACATGGTTACCCAAAGGCCATCAACACTTGCCTTGACATCTAAAAAGTATATCCCAAACAGGAGGGGGCCCAGTACTGAGACCTGTGGTACTCCACTGGTGACTGACCTCTTGCTGGATGTGGATTCACATCTGGTGATGTAGAGGTTTATGCCCAGTTTTGTGTGTTTATCTGTAATAAACAAGTAGGGTATTGCGCTAAACGCCTTGGCCAAGTCAAGGTAGGATGTATGCACTGTCTCACCCTCATTCACAGCCTTAGTGACCTTCTCAAAGAAGTCCACCAGATTAAGCAGGCAGAACCTAGCCTTGATGAAGCTGAACTGGGTGTGGTCTACATTCTAGAGATTTCCTATGTCATTGTTAATCAGGTCCATGATTATCCTTTCCATAGCTTTACATATGAGGCTAGTCAAACTTATGGGTCGGTAGCTTCTTGGGAATGTTGATGGTCCCCATTTGTGCAAAGAGATGACTGTTGCTGCTCTCAACTCTACTGCGACAAAGCCTGTCTGGAGACTTTGGTTAACTAGAGATCTGAGTCTGTCTCTTAGGACATGTTGCAAGCTATTTAATTGACACCATAGGATTCCATCAGGGCTCACTGATGCCATGTATTTAGCTTTAGAGAGTATAGTGACAACATGTTCTTTTATGATAACAGGCAAAGGGATGGAAGGGGGTATTTCACTGGAGTGACTGGAGGTAATGAGGGGGGTGAAATCTGAACTGTATTTATCAGTCAGCAGGTTTGCTGATGTTCAT
Source organism: Protopterus annectens (assembly GCF_019279795.1). Classification (NCBI taxonomy): domain Eukaryota; kingdom Metazoa; phylum Chordata; order Ceratodontiformes; family Protopteridae; genus Protopterus; species Protopterus annectens. Next base: position 295,157,079 of record NC_056744.1, read on the forward strand.
CGTGTTACCCTGCTGCAGTCATCACACTTGGGTTATCCTGCCATCAGGCGGTCCCACAGTCGGCCGGAATTCCAAAGTCTTGGTCTGGTGTCAGTTGCTGTCGCTTCTTCCCTGACGTCAGTGCGCCAGGGGTATATATAATGCATCCGACGCCATATTCTTCAGTCTTTCTTGCCGCGCGGTGCCGAAGCAGAAGCAGTTCGCAAGTGCCGGTCAGCTGACTCCTGAGATTTTCAAAACGAATTTCAGACCGAAGTCTTCTATAAAGCTAAGTACCCCATTGGGGAAACTTTTCTCGCCTCAGACCGATGTCAGAAAAAGTTAACAATTGTATTTCTTGTGGGAAGCAAATACCTCATAAGGATTTTCATTCTTACTGCATACCTTGCCTAGGCCCAGACCACAACGTCACTAGTTGTCGTTTTTGTGCTTGGTTTAATACGTGTACTATAAAAAGATGCTCTGATTTCGCTCGTCACTACTTCGGTAGAAAATTTAACTACACTATGCCGTCGGAGCAACCGACTACCGGCGTACAAAAAACGCAAGGATAAGGACAGGCAGCCCAGGCCTAAGCCAGATTCCGAGGCCTCGGCTGGTCCGGTCTCCGGTTCTCCGGCCTTCAGTGAGGCTCCGACACAGCCCCTGACTACCGCAGATCTGGAACCCGAGACCGCTTCGGAACTTTTGGCGGAATGTACCAGGCCGACGCAGCCATTTTGTTCAGGCCCTACCGACGACACTGCTGAAAAAGATGTCGGTGCTGCAGAAACACCTTCGGTTTCTGAAGGCGTCTTCAGACCGATGACGCTCACCATTAAAACGTATCCTAAGACGAAGACTCCTATTAAACCTAAAAGGACTGCACTTCAGTCCCCTGTTCAAGGCCCCATGCCTAAGAAACAGATGCTCAAAATGGTTGAAGATTTGATCTCTTTAATCAGGGGTTCCCAGCCCCCTCTTGACAAAATGCCTAGACAAGAGGAAGATTATGCATCCTCTGAACAAGTGTCCATTTCTTCCGACTCTTCTGAGGACCAAGATTACTCTTTCTCCTCTTATGAAGATTCTGATGCTGAGGATTCCATTCCCTCAGCTTCTCCTCCTGAAGACTACTCTTTTGGGGAAACATTACACACTATGAGGGAACATTTTCACTGGCAAGGTCAGGACTACTCTGACTCTAAGAAAAGGCTCAGAGAGTTTATTTTACTCCCCAAGCACAGACCACTTGCCATCCCACCAGTTTTAGACATTGTGGATGATGTTTACTTAGAATCCAGTTTGAACCCAGACTCTCTACCTCCTGATCCGGCCAAACCTGACAGATACTATAGAGTGCCTGATTCCCACAAATTTCTTTATAAAAGCCCTGTTGCTGATCCAGAGACCATCTCCCAGGGTCCCAAAGGGGCTAAGGCTTCTATGGCTAAAAATCCTGTACCCTCTGAAGGGGACTCCAGAGCACTAGACAGGTGGGGGAAAAAGGTTTACACCTCAGCCACTATAGCTATGAGGGCACTAAATTGCCAATTTCACATGCTAAAGTATCAGCAATTTCTCATCTCTCAGTTAAAACAAAGAATGAGCACTCTCCCTCAACAGTCTGAATTGAAAGAAATGCAGGATATGTTGCATGCAACTGAGCAGGTGGGCAAACATACTTTACAATGTGGGTTTGATTCTTTGGAGGCCTCCTGCAGAGCAGCTGTCACTGGGTCTGTTATACATAGGCATGCTTGGTTAAAGGAACAAACTCTGCCTGATCATGTTAAAGCAAAGCTTCTAGATGCTCCCTTACAGCAGGATGTTCTTTTTGGAGTTAAAGCAGAAGAAGTCTTAAAGAAAATGGAGGATAAGGCAAAATCTATGCAGACAGTCAAAGATTTCCTACAGGTACAGCCCCTTCGCTTCAGCAGAAACTGGCCAACAAAAAATTGGTCCTTTCCAGCTACTGACAGACCACAGAGGGGTAAATACAGATGTCCAAGAGGCAGAGGACAACCACAAGCCCAGTACAAACCTCGCCAATGGGGCACTACAACACAGAAGGGAGGAGAAGACAGGTCCCAATCTACCAGAAGGCAAACTCAATGACTTGCACCTCATCTGGCCAAGCAACACTCTCTTGGCAGCCCCCTTGGGAGGAAAACTCGCACTTTTTTCAAACAACTGGCACATTGTCACAAAGGACAAATGGGTCCTAGACATAATTTCACGAGGATACAGATTCCATTTTCACACCTTGCCAATGAAAAGAGGAATGCCAAACCTGACACAAAACCAATGGGCAGAGGCACAAAAGCAAATTACAGCTCTCATGGACATGAGAGCCATTCAACTGGTACCTACTTGAGAGCAAGGTCAAGGATTTTACTCAAGACTCTTTCTAGTACCCAGAAAGGACAATGCCTGGAGACCAATTCTGGACCTGTCAATTCTAAACACCTTCTAACAAGTACCCAAATTCAAGATGCTAACACTACAGCAGCTTCTTCCCATGTTGGGCGAGGAAGCATGGCTAGTAACGTTGGACCTCAAGGAGGCATACCTGCATGTCCCTATCAGACAAAGTTGCAGAAGATACCTCCGTTTCATTGCAGGTTCAACCCATTACCAATTCTCTGCACTGCCCTTTGGCTTATCTACTGCGCCCAGAGTCTTCACAAAATGCCTGGCACCAGTAATCGCATACTGCAGACAAAGAGGAATTCAAATATACCCATACCTGGATGATTGCCTTATCCAAGCAGAAAGCAAGGATATTCTCTTACAACATCTGGCTTTTGTAAAACATCTCCTAAGTTGCCTGGGGTACACAGTAAACGAAAATAAGTCAAAACTAGTACCCTCACAAAATATGACATTCCTGGGTGCCAGCTTGAATACAACGGCCCAGATGGCTTATCTGACGCCAGACAAACAACTACAACTGACTCAATATTTCAAAACAATGGCAACAAAGACCCAACTAACTGCAAGAAAAATTCTGCAGGCCTTGGGCTTCATGGCATCTTGCATACTACTAATACCATTTGCAAAGCTGCATATGAGGAAATTACAGTGGTACCTAAAAAGCGTATGGTCTCAACACAGCCACAGCTTGGACACGATGATATCTCTCATTCCCTGCCTACAACAGGAGTTTCTATGGTGGTCACAGGCATGTCACCTCAACAAGGGTCAGCCTTTCACCTTGCCCCCAGCCAGGCAAACTATGACAACAGATGCATAAGACTACACCTGGGGAGCACACATGGCAGGACAGTGCGTTCAAGGCATATGGACTGCAGATCAAAGGAATCTGCACATCAATCAAAAAGAGATGCTAGCTGTACAGAATGTTCTGACAGCTTTCAAGAGTCTATTACATCCAGGACAACTTACAATAAAGACGGACAACACAACAGTAATGTGGTACATAAACAAACCAAGGGGGTACACACTCCTACCCTTTATGCTGGCAAGCAATGACCTTGTGGAACACAGCTCTGGCTTATCAAGTTCAGTTACAAGCTCAATTCCTGCCAGTAAAGAAGAACACATTGGCAGACAACCTCAGGAGAAACATCATGGATCCCCACAAGTGGCAACTGGATCCACAAGTATTTGCAATGATAACTCAAAAATGGGGCCTTCCAGACATAGACCTGTTTGCCAGTCCTCAAAACTATCAACTGACAAAATTTTGTACAAGGACATTTCACCATCAAGCTTGGAAAGTGGACGCACTCTCATTCAGTTGGAAAAACCTGACAGTATATGCCTTCCCTCCATTGCCTCTGCTCACAAAGTTGCTTCTGAAAGTCAGAAAGGAGAAACCACGACTGATACTCATAGCCCGAGACTGGCCACGCCAGCACTGTTACCCACTATTGAGGAATATGGCCCAGGGCCCACCTTGGATTTTACCACAAGTTGCCCACTTGCTCACACAACAAAACAATCAGATTCTTCACAGCCAGCTCAAAACCTTAAATCTGGCTGCATGGCAAATCACCTAAGCATCCAGCCAGCTCCTCTTTCGCAAGCTATTATGGATGTTATTCTGGAAGCTAGGAGACCAAGCACCAGGAAGGCTTATTCGGACAAATGGAAAAGGTTTTGTGCCTGGAACCAAGCCAAAGGCCAAAACATAATTCAGCCTCACATGCCTCACATTCTACAATATCTAACTGAGATGTTGCACAAAGGACTTTCTTTTTCTTCCATTAAAATTCATGCTTCAGCTATTTCAGCCCACTACAACACGGATCCACCCTTGTCTTCGCATCCACTGCTAAGGCAGTTCCTCAGAGGGGCAAAAAACATTAGGCCCCCCCGGAGAGCACCTACACCTACATGGGATCTCAATTTTGTTCTGGAAAAACTTACACTACCTCCCTTTGAACCAGCTTTCTCTGCAGAACTACAGTTCCTATCATGGAAAACTGCCCTGCTGCTAGCAATAACTTCAGCTAGAAGAGTATCGGAGCTGCAGGCACTAATGGCAGTGGAACCTTTCCTCATTTTCCATCAAGACAGAGTTTCTCTACGAACTAATCCTCCTTCATGCTTAAGGTGGTTTCCAGTGTGGCTTTAAATCAAACCATCCACTTACCCACCTTCTTCCCTAGTCCACAGAACAAAGGAGAGAGACTCCTGCATTTTTTGGACATACACAGACAACTTCGTTACTACTTGGATAAAACCAAGGCTTTCAGAAAATCTGACCAGTTCTTTGTATCCTATGCTACAGCTTCACAAGGGAAACCAAAAGAAACGGACTTGCTTGACGAAAGTGGCACAAACCCGCCAAAAACGAGTATCCAACTTGAATAGTACTCAGCAAGGGTTTAATAAGAAAATCCACAATGCGTAAAAAAGACAGTTTAAGTTAAGCGCTTTCGTTTGGCTCATGCCAAACTTTTTCAAAAACAGTTTTGCATCACTTCCTGTGGTTTAAATAAATTGAGTCAGTGATGTAATCGATTAAATACATTCAAAAAATTAAAGGAATAGCATGCTTTAAAGCTTTTAACAATATAAAACCAATACATAAAATAGTGCTGTAGTACTGTAATAAACAATACAAGTACTATCTCCATGAGCACAACGCTGAAATCTGTACTAAACAAATACTTATATGATTAAAGCGTACACCCAATAATACATCTAAAATACATACACGAAATGCATCAAATATGCATCAAAACGAAGCAGCGTATCATCAATAAATAAGGAATAAATGAAGAATAATTGAAAAAGCAACGTGTGATCAGTAAATAGTAATTAAAGAAAGAAAGTTTGCTCACCACTATAAATCCTTATACAAAACGACTCCAAATTATATGGAATGTAAACATTAATCTGAGTGAATGTTTGTAAGTTAAAGTGAACCATCACTTAAATGTATGTAAAGCTAGCGAGTGTGCGCTTGTATATGAAAGCGCTCAACCCGTGTTCATAAGGTTTTTAAGCTAGCCTCTGAAAATATACAATAACAGTGATTAAAGTAATAATTATAATTGTTGCTATATTCCACGAATGATATATAAGTTGTACATTGTGTATGTGTTAATAAATACTTGATACCCTTAATTGTGTGAATGCATAAATAATTTCTTAGTTGACCCATTACTATGTCTCTAAAATAGACACAATACGTTAATGGTAATATCATAATAGATTTGAATCCAATTAAATATATGTGCATGGAAATAAAGCGTCTCTTGCAAAAGTCAGATGATACTAGCAAATGTGTGCTTGTAAGTAAAAAAGCGCTCAACCCAAGTTTATAAGGTTTTAAGGGTTTAAATCAAAAATATACAGAAAAGAGACCTATAGTAATAGCTTATTGCATTTTAACAGCTGCCATCCCTACACCCAGAAGAGAGCTGTTTTAAAGGGTCAATTTGTCAGGGCTTCTAGGATGACCAGTAAAAGAGATGACTTTATAGTTGAATGTCTTAAATTGTGTGACATGTTTAAAAACAGAGGTTATCCTGACAATTTAATATATAATATTATGAATGAAGTAGTTGATAAAAAGAGATAAGTTACATTTTATACCTTTATTAAATCATGCAGACAAAACTACACTAAATGTATTGAATTCAAATGTGGTAAACTCGGATAACAACACTAATAATCATACTACAATGATTCATACTGACACTGAAACATTAAACAATACAGGAACGTCATCATTTACAAAGAGCTTTATTACAACCTTTAATTCAGACAGCAATTCTATAGACAACATCTTAAGGAAGAATTGGCAGCTTATTAAGGCGGACACAACATTGCACCCCCTTTTTACTAATAATCCATCTATAGTGTACAAAAAAGGAATGAGCTTGAAAAAACATTTGGAAAAAACATACAAAACAAAATATGGGAAAACTTTTAGATGTGGTAGATGCAAATATTGTAAGTATGTATTTGAAACGAACGAATTGATGATAAACAATATTAAGATCTGTTTAAAGGAAAAAGCTTGCTGTTATACAGAGAAAGTTGTGTATTGTGCCCTATGTAATGATTGTACTTCATTTTACATAGGAAAAACAGAAAGGAAATTGAAAGAACGTATAGGTGAACACATAAGGGCCATAAGAGATGGAAATGAATTAAATGCTTTAGCCAAACACATTAATACAAATACATCGCACAACTTTACATTTGTAGTGTTGGATGTCCTGAAAGTAGACACTAGAGGGGTGCCTGGCAATTATTATTGGAAAGATGTGAGTTAGAATGGCAACTAAGATTGAATGCCAATTATTGGCCAGGATTAAATAATTGTTTATCTATTGGTAGTATTTTAAAATTGAAATCATTAGTTAGCTAATGTGTTTTTAATTTTAATTCATTGTTATTTAACAGGATATTTATAAAATTCATTAATTTAAAAATTATAATTATTTATTTATTATTTTATTTTCATATTTAACATTTGCTATAAAAAATTTATAATTATATTTTAAACAAAAACAAAATAAAATGAATATTCAAATATTTTAGGGAATATTATTTTTTAAAAATTATTTTTAAAAACTTTTTATGAATATCATCTTATGTATTATTAAATTCATTCATTTATCACTTATTATGACATTACCATTCACATTTGCGTCCTTTTAGATTCATTATTGTGGGCCAACTAATAAATTACTCACAAATCTACATAAATTTTGGCATCATATTCACGAATACACATATATCTATAATTAATTTTTTGAACACCCTTTATAGAACAAATTAATATCACCAATATTACTTTTACTGCATTTTTTAGATGTCACCCTTAAAACCTTATAAGCTTGGGTTGAGCGCTTTTTTACATACAAGCGCACATTTGCTAGTATCATCGGACTTTTGCAAGAGACGCTTTATTTCCATGCACATATATTTAATTGGATCCAAATCTATTATGATATTACCATTAACGTATTGTGTCTATTTCAGAGACATAGTAATGGGTCAACTAAGAAATTATTTATACAGTCACACAATTAAGGGTATCAAGTATTTATTAACACATACACAATGTACAACTTATATATCATTCATGGAATATAGCAACAATTATAATTTTTACTTTAATCACTGTTATTGTATATTTTCAGAGGCTAGCTTAAAAACCTTATGAACACGGGTTGAGCGCTTTCATATACAAGCGCACACTCGCTAGCTTTACATACATTTAAGTGATGGTTCACTTTAACTTACAAACATTCACTCAGATTAATGTTTACATTCCATATAATTTGGAGTCGTTTTGTATAAGGATTTATAGTGATGAGCAAACTTTCTTTCTTTAATTACTATTTATTGATCACACGTTGCTTTTTCAATTATTCTTCATTTATTCCTTATTTATTGATGATACGCTGCTTCGTTTTGATGCATATTTGATGCATTTCGTGTATGTATTTTAGACGTATTATTGGGTGTACGCTTTAATCATATAAGTATTTGTTTAGTACAGATTTCAGCGTTGTGCTCATGGAGATAGTACTTGTATTGTTTATTACAGTACTACAGCACTATTTTATGTATTGGTTTTATATTGTTAAAAGCTTTAAAGCATGCTATTCCTTTAATTTTTTGAATGTATTTAATCGATTACATCACTGACTCAATTTATTTAAACCACAGGAAGTGATGCAAAACTGTTTTTGAAAAAGTTTGGCATGAGCCAAACGAAAGCGCTTAACTTAAACTGTCTTTTTTACGCATTGTGGATTTTCTTATTAAACCCTTGCTGAGTACTATTCAAGTTGGATACTCGTTTTTGGCGGGTTTGTGCCATTATACTTTCGTCAAGCAAGTCCGTTTATTTTGGTTTTCGTTGGTTTATTTACACTCTTATTGTCTTAGCTTCACAAGGGAAGGCTATATCAAAACAAACCATTTCCAAATGGATAGGACATTGCATTCGTTTCTGCTATACCCATCATGGAAAACCAGTTCCTGCCACCATTAGGCCCCACTCTACCAGAGCAACAGCTACATCAACAGCCTTCCTCAGGGGGGTTCCAACCAAGGAGATTTTGGAAGCTGCAACTTGGGAGTTCAGTACCCACCTTTACCAAACACTATCACTTACACTTTACTCTAAGACTAGGGCGGGCTTCGCCACTGCAGTTCTGCAGGGCCTTCTAGCCTCCACTAACCCTATATGACTCCTCCACCCATCCTTAGCTTTGGGATTCTACCCAAGTGTGATAACTGCAGCAGGGTAACACGATGAACATAGTACAGTTTTGTACCTACCATAAATGCAGATGTTCGAGTGTACACCCTGCTGCAGTCTAGGTTACCCTCCCTCTGATCTAACTGGCTAAATCTCTACAATACCTTCCTGATGTATTTGCTTATAGCTGGAGGGATTTTGTGTTTGTGCAAAATTAACTCAATTTGGTACTAATTACTGACCACCTTTTTGGGGGCACCTGACATCTGGGGCAAGAAAAACTGAAGAATATGGAGTTGGATGCATTATATATACCCCTGGCGCACTGATGTCAGGGAAGAAGTGACAGCAACCGACACCGGACCAAGACTTTGGAATTCCAGCCGACTGCGGGACCGCTTGACGGCAGGATAACCCAAGTGTGATGACTGCAGCAGGGTGTACACTTGAACATCTACATTTATGGTAGGTACAAAACTGTACTTTTCTTTATACTGTGCACAAGTACTGCCATCTACAGGAAACACAGCACATTGTTGAGTGGTTCCCTTAAGATTTCGGACATAACTAAACGATGTTTTGTGGTTACATTTTGCTTGGGAGGCTATTTTAGTCTCGTATTTAGCTTTTGAAGACTTGACTAGTGCCATGATTTGCCTGTTGAGACTAATGAGGGATTTTTCTTCACTGTTGAAAACCTTCCCACTTAATTCAAGACAGGAATTTCTTCCTTCTGTTGTACAATATATTTATGCCATGGTGACTTGTTTTTTCCAGCTAAACCTGGGTTTAGTTCGGTCAGGTATTGCTGTTTCTATGTAGTTGTTAAAGTGGTTGTACAGGGCACTTGTTTATACATCTGACCAGATCTCCATGTTTTTGGGGTTAGGGGGAGCTTTAAAATTATCTCTAGGGGTTTTAGGGTTTAATGGGAGTTCTACCATTACATTTACTTCAAAGGAGACTGATGTATGACCTGATATTACCAATGAGGTCATTATGCTGGGGAGATGCAATGCTTCCTCATGTTTATGGGTTCTATTTCAATGATATTTGAGCCCCTAGTGGGAGTGCAGACCAGCTGTTACAATGCATTTGCACTGACAAAGTGCAGGAATCTCTAAGCCTGCATGTTAATAGTTGTGTATGTTTCCCAGTTTATGGAGAGGTAGTTAAAATCACCCATGAGTAGTGTGTTGGGCTGAATAAGAAGTGATCCTAGTCACTCTAGGTATGCGGATTGGTTTTTATGATTGACGGTTGGAGACGTGTAGCTAGCGATGGTATGGAGGGGGTTCTCCCTATGGTTAGCTGGGCATGCAGTAGCTCAAGTGAGTCATCCTGCTTCACCAGTCGTAAGGTGTGACTGTTTTTTTATGTAAATGGAAAAACCTCCTCCTTTTGTTTTTTTTTTCCTTTTCAGAGAATGGTTTGAATGTGTGACAGGCACTGTAGCCTTGCACTGCTGGGGTGTTTTCTGCAGCCTTGAACCATGTCTCTGTAACTGCACAGACATCCACAATCTCCAGGGTGAGGAGAGCTTCCAGGTAGAACAGTTTCTTCTTAAGACTCCTAGCACTGAGCAGCAGTATCTTCATCTTGCATTAGAAGAATGTGTTACTTTGGTAGGTCTACTGGTTTGACACTGCCTAAAAAAAGGCATTATCATACTCGTCTGTGGCGCGTTTTCCTAGAAGTCCATCATGTCTCTCTTCATATAGCCTAGGGAGGTATGTCTCAGGTCATTCACACCCACATGGACTATGACTGAGTCATAATGGTACTTGTGGTTGAGTGACAAAAGTGCTTGTGTGATCTGGTGACTCCTGGCCCCTGACCGGCAACTGACTGTAACCCTTTCTTTATTCAACCTGGTGACGGGGTTGTTTATGTGTCTCAATATGGAGTCTCCTATGACCAAGATATTTGTATGTGAGGTGTTTCGCCTTAGGGGCTTGCTTGTGGAGACACTGTGATATGTATTTTTCTGTGTGGTTGTTGGTGTAGACTTGGTTTTGTTTGCATGTGGTTTCTGAGAGCAGCATACGGGAGACTGCTGAGGTTTTGGTAAGTTACTTGCGAGTACCTCCGCATATGTGGGTTTATGTGTTGATACCTTATTTAGTGAGTGAAATTATGTTGTGTTGTGCTGACAATTTGTGTGTCATTTGATTTTCAGTATGTGAGAGTCGTGTCTCAATTTTCATAGTGTAACTACATCTCACATACAGTGTTTATTTGTTTCAGGATTAAGTGGTTGTCAGTATACATGAGACAATTGCTACATTGCCTCAGGATGCCCATGTCCACCAGGACAGCCAAATAGATAACAGGAAAAGTATAGTTTTGTACTTACCATAAATGTAGATGTTCGAGTGTGTACCCTGCTGCAGTCATCACACTTGGGTTATCCTGCCGTCAGGCGGTCCCGCAGTCGGCCTGAATTCCAAAGTCTTGGTCCGGCGTCAGTTGCTGTCGTTTCTTCCCTGATGTCAGTGCGCCAGGGGTATATAAGACGCATCCGACGCCATTTTTTTCAGTTTTTCTTGCCCCAGATGTCAGGTGCCCCCCCAAAAGGTGATCAGTAGATAGTACCAGTAATAAAATTTTAGCACAATCAAAACATTCCTCCAGCTATAAGCAAATACACCACAAAAGTTGTATCAGATTTTAAGGTATTGAAAGGTTTCAGTTAGGTCAGAGGGGATGGAGGGAGGGTAACCTGGACTGCAGCAGGGTATACACTCGAACATCTACATTTATGGTAGGTACAAAACTGTACTATGTTCATCGTGTTACCCTGCTGCAGTCATCACACTTGGGTTGAATCCCAAAGCTAAGGATGGGAGGTGGAGTCAAACAGGGTTAGAGGAGGCCAGAAGGCCCTGCAAAACTGCAGTGTCGAAGCCAGCTCTAGACTTAAGAGTAAAGTGTACTGAACTCCAAGTTGCAGCTTCCAGAATATCCTTGGTTGGCACCCCCCTGAGGAATGCTGTAGATGTAGCTGCTGCCCTGGTGGAGTGGGGCCTTATGCTAGCAGGAACTGGTTTTCCATGATGGGTGTAGCAAAAAAATATGCAATGTCCTATCCATTTGGAAATGGTCTGTTTTGTGATAGCCTTTCCTTGTGATGCTGTAGCATAGGATACAAAAAAGCTGGTCAGATTTTCTGAAAACCTTAGTTTTATCCAAGTAGTAACGTAGTTGCCTGTGAATGTCCAAGGAATGCAGGAGTCTTTCTCCTTTGTTCTGTGGATTTGGGAAGAAGGTGGGTAAATGGATGGTTTGATTTAGAGCCACACTGGATACCACCTTTGGCATAAAGGAGGGGTTAGTTCGTAGAGAAACTCTGTCTTGATGAAAAATGAGGAAAGGCTCTACTGTCATTAGTGCCTGTAGCTCTGAGACTCTTCTGGCTGAAGTAATTGCTAGCAGCAGGGCAGTTTTCCATGATATAAACTGAAAGTCAGCTGAGAAAGCTGGCTCAAAAGGTGGCAGCGTAAGTTTTTCCAGAACAAAGTTGAGGTCCCAAGTTGGTGTTGGTGCTGTCCTGGGAGGCCTAATGTTTTTGGCCCCTCTGAGGTACTGCCTTAGAAGTGGATGTGAAAATAAGAGAGGATCCGTGTTGTAGTGAGCTGAAATAGCTGAGGCGTGGATTTTAATAGATGAAAAAGAAAGTCCTTTGTGTAACATCTCAGTTAAATATTGTGGAATCTGAGGTATGTCCGGCTCAAGGGTATTTTGGCCTTTAGCTTGGTTCCAGGCACAAAATATTTTCCATTTGTCTGAGTAGGCTTTCCTGGTGCTGGGCCTCCTGGCCTCCAGAATGACATCCATAACAGCTTGCTGGTTGCTTAGGTGATTTGCCATGCAGCCAAATTTAAGGTTTTGAGCTGGCTGTGTAGAATCTGACTGTCTTGCTGTGTGAGCAGATGAGGAATTTGTTGTACAATCCATGGTGGGCCGTGGGCCATGTTCCTTAGTAGTGGGTACCAGTGCTGGCGTGGCCAGTCTGGGGCAATGAGTATCATTTGGGGTCTCTCCATCCTGACTTTCAGCAGCACCTTTGTGAGAAGGGGCAATGGAGGAAAGGCATATACTGTCAGCATTTTCCAACTGAATGAGAGTGCATCCACTTTCCAAGCTTGATGGTGAAATGTCCTGGTGCAAAATTTTGATAGCTGATAATTTTGGGGGTTGGCAAACAGGTCTATGTCTGGGCGCCCCCATTTTTGAGTTATCATTGCAAATACTTGTGGATCCAGTTTCCACTCGTGGGGATCCATGATGTTCCTGCTTAGGTCGTCTGCCAATGTATTCTTTTTTCCTGCCAGGAATTGAGCTTGTAATTGAACTTGGTAAGCCAGTGCTTGCCTGCATAGAGGGTAGGAGTGTGTACCCCCTTGCTGTTTATGTACCACATTACTGTGGTGTTGTCAGTCCTTATTATAAGCTGTCCTGGATGTAAGAGGTCCTTGAAGGCTGTCAGAGCATTCTGTACAGCTACCATTTCTTTTTGATTGATGTGCAGACTTCTTTGATCTGCAGTCCATATGCCTTGAACGCACTGTCCTGCCATGTGTGTCCCCCAGGCATAGTCTGAAGCATCTGTTGTCATAGTTTGCCTGGCTGGGGGTAAGGTGAAAGGCCGACCCTTGTTGAGGTGACATGCCTGTGACCACCATAGAAACTCCTGTTGAAGGCAGGGAATGAGAGGTATCATTGTTTCCAAGCTGTGGCTGTGTTGAGTCCATACGCTTTTCAGGTACAATTGTAATTTCCTCATATGCAGTTTTGCAAATGGTATCAGTAGTATGCAAGATGCCATGAAGCCCAAGGCCTGCAGAATTTTTCTTGCAGGGAGTTGGGTCTTTGTTGCCATTATTTTGAAGTATTGAGTTAGTTGTAGTTGTTTGTCTGGCGTCAGATAAGCCATCTGGGCCGTTGTATTCAAGCTGGCACCCAGGAATGTCATATTTTGTGAGGGCACTAGTTTTGATTTCTTTTTGTTTACTGTGTACCCTAGGCAACTTAGAAGGTGTTTTACAAAAGCCAGATGTTGTAAGAGAATGTCCTTGCTTTCTGCTTGGATGAGGCAGTCGTCCAGGTATGGGTATATTTGAATTCCTCTTTGTCTGCAGTATGCAATTACTGGTGCCAGGCATTTTGTGAAGACCCTGGGCGTAGTAGATAAGCCAAAGGGCAGTGCAGAGAATTGGTAATGGGTTGAACCTGCAATGAAACGGAGGTATCTTCTGCAATTTTGTCTGATAGGGACATGCAGGTATGCCTCCTTGAGATCCAACGTTACTAGCCAAGCTTTCTTGCCCAACATGGGAAGAAGTTGCTGTAGTGTTAGCATCTTGAATTTGGGTACTTGCAAGAAGGTGTTTAGAAACGAAAGGTCCAGAATGGGTCTCCAAGCATTGTCCTTTCTGGGGACTAGAAAGAGCCTTGAGTAAAATCCTTGGCCTTGCTCCTGTGTAGGTACCAGCTGAATGGCTCTCATGTCCATGAGAGCTGTAATTTGTTTTTGTGCCTCTGCCCATTGATTTTGTGGCAGGTTTGGCATTCCTTTTTTCATTGGCAAGGTGTGGAAATGGAATCTGTATCCTTGTGAGATAATGTCTAGGACCCATTTGTCCTTTGTGATGATGCACCAGTTGTCTGCAAAAAGTGCTAATTGTCCTCCCAAGGGAACTGCCAAGAGAGCTTTGCTTGGCAGTTTGAGGTTTAAGTCATTGTGTTTGTCTTCTAGTAGTTTGAGACCTGTCTTCTCCTCCCTTCTGTGTTGCAGGGCCCCATTGGCGAGGTTTTTAAGGGATTTGTGCTTGACCTCTGCCCCTTGGGCGTCTGTATTTACCCCTCTGTGGTCTGTCAGAAGCTGGAAAGGACCAATTTTTTGTTGGCCAATTTCTGCTGAAGCGTGGGGGTTTGTACCTGTAAGAAATCTTTGACCGTCTGCATAGATTCTGCCTTATCCTCCATTTTCCTTAAAACCTCTTCTGCTTTAACTCCAAATAAGACATCCTGCTGTAAGGGTGCATCTAGTAACTTTGCTTTAACATGAACAGGCAGAGTTTGTTCCTTTAACCAAGCATGCCTACGTATAACAGACCCAGTAACAGCTGCTCTACAGGAAGCTTCCAAGGAATCAAATCCACATTGTAAAGTATGTTTGCCCACCTGTTCAGCTGCATGCAACAGATCCTGCATTTCCTTGAATTCAGACTGTTGTGGGTGCGGGCTCATCTTTTGTTTTATTTGAGACATTAGGAATTGCTGGTATTTCAGCATGTGGAATTGACAATTTAGTGCTCTCATAGCTAGAGTAGCTGAGGTGTAAACCTTCTTCCCCCACTTATCTAGTGCTCTGGAGTCCCTTTCAGAGGGTACAGGATTTTTAGCCATAGAAGCCTTAGCCCCTTTGGGACCCTGGGAGATTGCCTCTGTGTCAGCAACAGGGCTTTTGTAAAGGAATTTGTGCGAGTCAGGCACTCTATAATATCTGTCTGGTTTGGCTGGAGCAGGAGGCAGAGAATCTGGATTTAGACTAGATTCTAAGTAAACATCATCCACAATGTCTAAAACTGGAGGGATAGCAAGTGGTCTGTGCTGGGGGAGCAAAAGAAACTCTCTGAGCCTTTTCTTTGAATCGGAGTAGTCCTGACCCTTCCCAGTGGAAATGTTCCCTCATGGTATGCAAGGTTTCCCCAAAGGAATAGTCTTCAGGGGGAGAAGCTGAGGGAATGGAATCTTCAGCATCAGAATCTTCATAACGGGGAAAGGAGTAATCCTGCTCCTCAGAAGAGCCTGAGGAAATAGACACTTGATCAGCGGAGACATAATCCTCCTCTTGTCTAGGCCTTTTGTCGGGGGGGGGTTGGGAATCCCTGATTAAATAAATCAAATCTTCAGCCATTTTAAGCATCTGTTTCTTAGGCATGGGGCCTTGAACTGGAGACTGGTGCGCAGTCTTTTTTGGTTTTAGAGGAGTCTTAAGCCTAGCATAAGATTTTATGGTGAGAGTAGTCGGTCTGAAAACATCTTCTGTAACCGAAGGGGTTTCCACAGCACCGGCTTCTCCTTCTACAACGTTGTCAGTAGGGCCTAAAGAAAATGGCTGCGTCGGCCTAGAACTCTCTGCTTGAGAATCCGAAGCAGTCTGGGGTTGCAATTCTGCGGTCGCCAGGGGCTGCGTAGGCGCCTCACTGAAAACCGGAGAACCGGTGACTAGCCCATCCAAGGCCTCAGAGTCTGGCTTGGATCTAGGTTGCCTGTCTTTATCTTTGCGTTTTTTATGCACGCTGGTAGTTGGTTGCTCCAACGGCATAGTGTAATTAAATTTCCTACCGAAGCAGTGTCGTGCGAAATCAAAGTGTCGCTTTATAGTTCGCTTATTGAACCTGGCACAAAACCGACAACCAGTAACGTCGTGGTCTGGGCCTAGACAAGGTATACAATAAGAATGAAAGTCCTTATGAGGTATTTGCTTCCCACAAGAAATGCAATTGTTAACTTTTTCTGACATTGGACTGAGGCAAGAAAAGGTTCCCCAACGGGGTACTTAGCTTTGAAGACTTCGGACTGAAATTCAATTTGAAAATCTCAGGTGTCGGCTGACTGGCACTTGCGAACTGCTTCTGCTTCGGGCACCGCACGGCAAGAAAGACTGAAGAAAATGGTGTCGGATGCCTCTTACATACCCCTGGCACACTGACGTCAGGGAAGAAGCGACAGCAACCGACGCTGGACTAAGACTTTGGAATTCAGGCCGACTGCGGGACCGCCTGACAACAGGATAACCCAAGTGTGATGACTCCAGCAGGGTAACACGATGAACATCTGCCTATCCATAGTTTCAGTTTTTTTTACTATGGGTTTAACCAGGGAGAAAAGTGGGGAAATTTAACTGAACTGGGATGATAGTGCACAGACAAAGAATGGGTGCTGTACACCTGCAGCTATCCAACAAGGCAATGCTGCTCTGCGTGCAACTCAGAATCTCCTAGAGCAGCAAGGCAACTGAGGAAGGTTGCAGAGATAGCTATTCAATGGGAAAATTTAACTTGAAAGCATTTACATCTATAAATGGCAATGCTGACCACCACTGCATGGAAAGCAGATTAGTGCAAACACTGGATTTATACAGAATCAGAAAAATAAGTTTTACAACAGCAAGGCCTACAGACCAATCAGAAAAACACACAATAAGCTTTCATCCAGCAGTCTCCAACACACTTCTGCAACAAGAGTCCAGTCAGCAAACTCTCTTAATGTAAAAATGCTGGTTTTAGAAACCACACAATCTAGATAAAGTACAGTTGTGTACCTACCATAAATGTAGATGTTCGAGTGTATTCACTGTTGCAGTCATTACTCTTGGGTTATCCTGCTGGCAGGCTACCTGCAGTCGGCCAGAATTCCAAAGTCTAGGTCCGGCGTCGGTTGCTGTTGCCTCTTCCCTGACATCAGTGCGCCAGGGATATAAAAGATACAGCCAACGCCATTTTCTTCAGTTTTTCTTGCCCCAGATGTCAGGTGACCCCAAACTGGTAGGCTGAAAAATATGTCAATAAAAATGCATGCACAAAAATAACATTTTCTTCATCTACAAGCAAATACACCAAAAAGGTTGTATAGGATAGAGCAGTGCAGATAAGTCCCAGCAAAGAAGAGGGGGATGGTGGGTGGGTAACCTGGACTGCAACAGTGAATACACTCGAACATCTACATTTATGGTAGGTACACAACTGTACTATGTTCATCATCTTTCACTGTTGCAGTCATTACTCTTGGGTTGAATCCCAAAGCTGAGGAAGGGTGGCTGGGCTAAATAGGATTAGGAGAGGCTATGAGGCCCTGCAGAACTGCAGTGGCAAAGCCTGCTCTGGACTTAGAGTAAAGAGATAAGTGGCAGTGCTCTGTGAAGGTGTGCACCGAACTCCATGTTGCAGCCTCTAAGATATGTTTGGTTGGTACTCCTCTGAGGAAGGCTGCTGAAGTGGCTGCTGCTCTGGTGGAATGAGGCCTAATGCCCTTAGGCACTGATTTGCCATGTTGAAAATAGCAGAAACGGATGCAATGACCTATCCACTTAGAAATAGTCTGTTTTGAGATAGCCTTTCCTTGTGATCCTGCAGCATATGACACTAAAAGTTGCTCAGTCTTTCTGAAAGCTTTAGTTCTGTCCAAGTAGAAGCGTAACTGCCTGTGTATGTCCAAACAATGCAGAATTTTCTCACCCTTGTTCTGTGGATTAGGATAAAAGGTTGGCAAGTGAATGGTTTGGTTAAGGGCCACACTGGACACCACCTTAGGCATAAATGTAGGGTTTGTCCTCAGAGAAACCCTGTCTGGATGAAAAATGATGAAAGGTTCCACAGCCATGAGCGTTTGTAACTCCGAGACTCGCCTTGCAGAGGTTATTGCTAGGAGCAGAGCTGTTTTCCAGGATAAGAATTTTATATCTGCTGTTGATGCCTGCTCGAAAGGAGGCAGTGTGAGTTTCTCCAAGACATAATTGAGGTCCCAGGCCGGAATTGGTGCTCTCCTTGGAGGCCTAATGTTTTTGGCCCCTCTGAGGTACTGCGTTATTAAAGGATGAGAAAAGATAGGTGGTTCCGTATTGTAATGGGCTGAAATGGCAGAGGCATGAATCTTAATTGATGAGAAGGAAAGGCCTTTGTTCAGCATCTCAGTTAGGTATTGTAAAATCTGAAGGATATTTGGCACACACGTGTCAATGCCTTGTTCCTGGTTCCATGCACAGAATCTTTTCCATTTTACTGCATAAGACTTTCTGGTGCTGGGCCTCCTGGCCTCCAAGATAACATCCATAACAGCTTTTGAAAGAGGAGTGCTCTGAATGGCAACATTATCTGCCATGCTGCCAGATTTAAGGTCCTGAGTTGGCTGTGCAGGTTCTAATTGTTTTGTTGGGTCAGCAAGTGAGAAGTTTGAGGCAATATCCATGCTGGACCTTGAGACAAGCTCTTTAGGATTGGGTACCAGTACTGGTGTGGCCAGTCTGGTGCAATCAGTATCATTTTTGGCTTCTCTTGTCTGACCTTTAGGAGAACCCTGGGAAGCAGAGGCAGTGGGGGAAAAGCATATACCGTTAGATTTTTCCAGCTGAAGGATATGGCGTCCACTTTCCATGCTTGCTTGTGATAAATCCTTGTGCAAAATCTCTGCAATTGGCAGTTGTGAGGGGAGGCAAATAGATCTATGTCTGGGCATCCCCATTTCCTTATTATCATGCTGAAGATCTGTGGATCCAGTTTCCATTCTTGGGGATCCATGAGGTTTCTGCTTAGTTCGTCTGCCAGAGTATTTGTTTTTCCTGGCAGGAATTGTGCTTGCAGGTGAATTTGAAAAGCCAATGCTGTGTCCCATAAGGTCATTGCTTGTCTGCAGTGGGGGTAGGAATGTGTACCTCCCTGCTTGTTTATGTACCACATGACCGTAGTGTTGTCTGTCTTTATCAGTAGCTGTCCTGGATGAAGCAGGTCCTTGCAAGCTGTTAGGGCATTTTGAACAGCTAGCATCTCTTTTTGATTGATGTGAAGATGCATCTGGTTTGCAGGTCATGTGCCCTGAATACATTTTCCTGCCATATGGGCCCCCCCAGGCATAATCTGATGCATCCGTTGTCAGTGTCTGTCTGGCTGTGGGTAAACTGAATGGCAGACCCTTGTTGTGGTGACAGGCTTCTGCCCACCATTGAAACTCCTGTTGCAGGCAGGGAATGAGTGCAATTATTGTCTCCAGGCTGTGGCAATGTTGAGTCCAAACACTTTTTAGGTACCATTGTAGTTTCCTCATATGCAGTCTGGCATATGGAATTAGTAGAATGCAAGATGCCATGAAACCCAAAGCCTGCAGGATTTTCCTTGCAGATAAGTGGGTTTTTTTGTTGCCAATTTCTTGAAGTAAGTAGTCAGATGCTTTTGTTTGTCTGGCATTAGATAAGCCATCTGGGCAGTTGTATTTAAGCTTGCACCCAGGAATATTATCTCTTGAGAGGGCACTTGTCTTGATTTCTTTTCGTTTACTGTGTACCCTAGGCCAATTAGTAATCTTTTTACAAATGCCAGATGCTTCAGAAGAATGTCTGTTCTCTGCTTGAATTAGGCAGTTGTCCAAGTAGGGATATATTTGAATTCCTTTCTGTCTGCAAAACGCAATTACTGGTGCCAGGCATTTTGTAAAGACCCTGGGCGCAGTAGATAAGCCAAAGGGCAGTGCAGAGAATTGGTGATGCATTGAGCCAGCTATGAATCTGAGGTATCTTCTGCAAGACTGTCTGATTGGTACATGCAGGTATGCCTCTTTTAGGTCCAAAGTTATGAGCCAAGCCTTCTTGCCCAGCATGGGCAGTAGCTGCTGTAGAGTCAACATCATGAATTTTGGAACTTCCAGAAACGTATTTAAAATTGACATGTCCAGTATTGGTCTCCTGGTTTTGTCCTTTCTGGGTACTAGAAAAAGTCTGGAGTAAAATCCTTGCCCCTGCTCTTGTAGTGGTACTTGCTGAATGGCCCTCATGTCCATGAGGGCTGTAATTTGTTTTTGTGCCTCTGCCCATTGATTGCGTGGCAGGTCTGGCATACCTTTTGACCTTGGTAGGGTGTGAAAATGGAAACTGTAGCCTTGGGACACTATGTTCAGGACCCATTTTCATCAAATTGGCAAATGATTACCCAAGACAAAAAGTGCTAGTTTTCCCCCTAAGGGGGCTAACAAAAGAAAAGTGCTTGGATCTGGTAGAGGAAAGTCATTGGGACTGTTTCCTGTAAGGTTGTGACTTGTCTTCTCTGCTTTTGGAGGTAGGAGCACCCCATTGTTTAGGCCTGTATGAGCCTTGGGGCTGAGATCTGCCTCTGGGGCGCCTGTATCTGCCTCTTTGTGGTTTGTCTGACACTGGAAAGGACTAATTTTTGGAGGGCCAGTTCCTGCTAAATCTGGGTGGCTGCACCTGTAAGAAATCCTTGACTGTCTGCATGGATTTTTCTTTATCCTCCATTTTTTTCAACACCTCTTCTGCTTTAGTACCAAACAAGATATAATGCTGTAAAGGTGCATATAATAATTTTGCATTAACATGATCAGGCAGATTCTGTTCCTTTAACCAAGCATGCCTTCTAATAACAGAACCTGTAACAGCGGCCCTGCAAGAGGCCTCCAGTGAATCATAACCACACTGCAAAGCATGCTTTCCCACTTGTTCAGCTGCATGCAATAAATCCTGCAATTCCTTGTTCTCTGAACTTTCAGTATTTGTCAACAATTTCTGTTTAAGCAGTGACATTAAATATTGCTGACATTTAAGCATATGAAACTGACAATTTAAAGCCCTTACAGCCAACGTAGCAGAAGTGTAGACTTTTATCCCCCATCTGTCTAGAGCCCTAGAATCCCTATCAGAGGGGACAGGGTTTTTTGCAGTGGAAGCTTTAACCCCTTTGGGACCCTGAGATATAGTTTCTGGGTCAGCAGCTGGGTTTTTATATAGGAATTTATGAGAATCCAGGACCCTGTAGTACCTGTGTGGCTTAGCAGGTGCAGGGGGTAAAGAGTCAGGGGACAGGGGATATCTACAATATCCAGGACAGGTGGAATAGCAAGGGGTCTGTGCTGAGGAAGTAGCAGGAAGTCTCTGAGCCTTTTCTTAGATTCAGAATAATCTTGGCTCTCCCAGTGGAAATGCTCCCTCATGGTATGCAGGGTTTCCCCAAAAGAATAATCCTCAGGAGGTGAGGCTGAAGGAATGGATTCTTCAGCATCAGAATCCTCATAGGGAAGCATGGAGCAATCCTGTTCAGAAGAGGACTCAGAGGAAATAGAAATCTGATCAGAAGAATCATACTCTGTCTCTTGCCTAGGCCTCTTATCAGGAGGGGGATGGGAACCCCTGATCAAACTAATTAGGTCTTCGGCAATTTTGAGCATCTGTTTTTTAGGCATGGAAGTCTGAGAAGGAGAATACTATACTTGTTTCTTTGTCTTTAGAGCTGCTTTAGTCTTTGTCTTTGGCTTAATATATAGTTGTGTAGGTCTGAAGACACCCTCAGAAGCCGATGCCTGCTCAGCGGCTCCGGACCCATCTGAGGGAATGTTTTCCGAGTGTCCAATACTTTGAGTTTCCAGAGGCCCAATCGGTTCCACGTGGGAGTCGGAAGCGGCCTGTGGCTCTGAAGTAGCGGGCACCAGGGGCTGCGAAAGCACCTGAGAACCAGCGAACTGGCGACTGGCCTAGCTGAGGCTTCGTCGTCGGTTTTGGACCTCAGATGCCTATCTTTGTCCTTGCGTTTTTTGTAAACTCCGGTTGTCGGCTGGTCCGACGGCATTATAGAATTAAATCTTCGGCCAAAGTAATGAAATGCAAAATCGAACCAATGCTTGATAGTGCGTTGGTTAAATCTAGCACAAAACCGACAGCTAGTAACGTTGTGATCAGGGCCTAGGCAAGGAATGCAGTAAGAGTGAAAATCCTTATGAGGTGTTTGCTTCCCACAAGAAATACAATTGTTAACTTTTTCTGACATCAGTCTGGAGCAAGAAAAAAGTTTCCCCAACAGGGTACTTAGCTTTAATGAAGACTTTGGTTCTGAAATTTGAATTTGAAAATCTCAGGAGTCGGACGACTGCTTTTGCTTCGGGCACCGCGCAGCAAGAAAGACTGAAGAAAATGGCATTGGCTGCATCTTTTATACCCCTGGCGCACTGACGTAAGGGAAGAGGCGACAGCAACTGACACCGGACCTGGACTTTGGAATTCTGAAAGATCTATCATATTTTTTTCTTATTCCCATCAGAAACTAATGGTATTTTTTTACAAATGATAGTCCTTGTTGCACAGGATATGAAGCCTCTTAATTGGTCTGGTTAATATTTTGAATACTCATCAACTGTTTGGGGAAGTGGTTCAGTACAAGCTTTTTGCCAACATTCACAAGTCACTACCATCTTTGTATCTCAATGAACATGGTTAACTTATGATCTTCTTGCACAGGTTATGTATATGCTTCTACTTTAAAGACATTTTTATGCAAATTTAGTACACAGATTCTCTCAGATAGGTGACAGTTTGGGACTGTCAAGGCATACGGCAGTGATGAACAACACAGTAATCAGGTGTTCAGGATCTCAACAAAAATGAGAACATAGAAGGCAGCACTGACTTGTTTTGGATAATGCCAGATGATGTGGCACTTTCAAATGCTGTCTTCTCAAACGTGCAAGCACTTACACTAGAGTATGGTATAGTTTAAGTCTTGTGCTTCACAAGAGACTCAAAATGACAGGATTGTTGTTAGTGGGGAGTGTGAATGTCTTCAACATTGTTTTGGAGCAATTATAGATACCATGTTATGCCGTGTAATATATCCTATGGTTGATTACTGGGTTACTTACAGCATCTGGACAGAGAAGCACAATGGTCAAGTGCCCAAACATTTACTTTCACTCACACCAAATGTAGCTTCCCCAAATGAGCACATTACGATCAAAGTTTTTCCTGCAACTACAGAGTTGATTATATTATGTTAGGGGGATTGGGGTTGAAGGGGCTTGCTGCTCATAGATTAAAGTATAACTCAAAAAATAATGTCAGTACTGTTACTACTGACCGATAAAGTTACCAAAGTTTTTTCAGAGGTACTACCGTGGAAGTAGGCACTTTCATTGTGCAAAATCTGAACACCCTACGATGATGTGTAATGGACTGACACAGGATCATAGGAATTACGAGACAATTGAGTTGTGTACACCTTTTACATCTTGCCAACAGTCACCCTCATATTGTGCCCCCCTCTCCTTTTCTAGAAAGGCAACGCAGATCAGACCCAGGGTAAATTTGTTGGTTCACATCAAGCATTTAGGTTTGATTTAAAAGATGCAAATGTGTAAATTGGCTCAACTTTACAGGAGATGTTTGTTTCAGAAATGGGGAAGGCAGTGACCAATGAACTTGTCCTTCTAGCATGTTTTTTTTTATATCCTGGTGGAAACTTAAGTCCTTAGTCCTGGTATTTGTGGTGCTATTGATCTTGCAAAAAAGCATGCAATCAAGAAGGGTAGAGTTGCTAACATCACAGAACACAAGATGTAGACCCCCCATAAGAACATACAAGAGACCGCTGTACAGAGTACAGACTGTACAGACTGATAGCTCAATCACAGGGTTCTCCCACTGTTTGCTTTCACTACAGGTTATGAGTAACAATAAAAAGGAATGAAAGAAGAAAAAAATACTGCTTACCTGATACAATGAGTAGGTGAGGCAGAACCGATTATATATATATATATATATATATATATATATATATATATATATATATATATATGTGTATGTGTGTGTGTGTGTGTGTGTGTGCATATACACACACACACACATGTGCGTAAATGTTTCCAAAACTAATAGTTTAAGTGTATTCTAATTAAAATAATAAATATTACTTCTACCACCATCCTTTCAGGCTTCACAGTGCTTCTATGACATGGGAGAATAAAGGTACCAGTAAGATGACACAGCCATTACTTATGAAGTTAAACATAAAAGGCATGATACAACCTTCTTCCACCAGAAACACAAACATGAAGTAACTAAGAAAGCACACGATCAGCTGATGTTTTGCTTAAAACTCAGTATGTTTCCCTGTCATAAGGCCAGCAAAATCACTGCAAAGGGTATCTATCAACTCAATAAACAGGTAGTCCAAAAAATATGTTGACTACAATAAGAACTTTGGTAAACTATAACGTGATTCAACAGGATGATCTTCAGGTACAACTTACTGCCCACCACTGCAGGTTTCTGACATGCTTGGCTGGAATTCCATTAAATCTCAAATGACTGCCAACCATCAACCCCTCCTCTGTCAGTACCCAGTGCATAGGAAAGAGGTATGACAACCACTCAGGGAAACCCTCATACACACAGCCATGAGAACTGAATGTGCTCTGGCTGGCATTCTTACAATTAAGAGAGTGCTTCTATAGCCCTAATCCACTTTGTCTTTCCCCATGCAAGTCTGTACTTCCACTCATCTGCTAACGAAGGCTACCACCAAGCGGTGGCTTCGTCAGCTAAAACCTGCTCCCAGTGACATGTACCACACCACCAATCCAACCAAGGGATGTGGCCTGCACGCCTCCTGGGCTACCATGTCCACTCCCCAGGATGGGCCCACCCATCTTCCCTTGCATGCACCATCAAGCATCTGGATTCCTAATCAAAGTAGTGTCGCCCCAGCTATAATCAGGGCTTTAACCAACTACACCAATGCAGGCTTGGCTACCTGTATATTCTTAAGATGGCCTAAGAGACTCATAAAAATTACAAACACAAAAGTTTTTTCATTACCTAGTAGTCTGAGTGCATAGCCTCTTATTTCTGTTGCCAAGACAAAGGGATTACTCTACAAAGAAACCGTCACACTGTTAACCTTCTCTGTACTAGTATACAATAAAATAGCTTGTAAATTTGAGTAAAATCCACTGAGCGGTACTCTGTTCATCACTGGCCTGAGTCTTGACAGAAAACGATCTGAATCATTCAACTTACTGACTGGATTATCAAATAAATAATGGCCGTGAAGGCCCAAGCCCTCACACTTTCTCCTTAAGCTTCCTGGATTTATTGGCAGGAAGACAAAAAAAAAAAAAAAGAATTCAGTTTTCCTTTTACTGTGAAGTTTTAATAGTTATCACCCTGTCACAGTCCTGGCCATTCAGATAACGGCCATCTTTAACTATTTGTCATTCACCCAGAAAGTATCTATTCTTGTTGATAACATAGGTTTCATTTTTGGCACTGCTATTTCTTAAACAATATGTGCCTCATAGCATTATGGATAAGCACTCAAACCCTTGATAACAACTACACAGTGAACAGAGAAAAGAGCAGCTAATGCTGCTGACAGCAGATTAGTTACCGTTGACTTAATTTAAATTAAAAAAAAAACACTAGAGTTTCTACTGGTATTTTGTTGCAGCCTTTCAGAAGTCAAGTAGCTGAAAGACTTCGGGCTAAAAAAAAAAAGCCAGTCAAAGTAATTCAGCTAACACACACACACACACACATATGCAGTCACAAACACACACATAAGTTACATATCCAGGAAAATATGACTGATCAAAATTTCCTAAGACTGACATTTGGTAAGCCTTGCTACTGACCACAATTATTTTTTTCTCTTCTTTTAGCAGAAGAGTTGTATAGGCCGAGCAGGGACATGCCTCAGTGTTTTCTGCACTTAAATAAACACATGTTGAAACAGACTGTCACCCCACAGATGGATGTGTTAGCCCAGAAGCATAACAGAAAACATCTGTTAGCTTAAATAAGCAATATTACATCCCTAGATCCCTAGTGACTCAGTTACACATTTATTATTTTCTGACATTTACTTTCATTCTAGAAGAAAAAGACAGTATGTCTCCACAATTTGTTTCCCTTCTTTCTTCATTCTACTCTACCCTTACATATCACGGAGAGTATGAAAACACTTCTATCAGAAAACAAGCTGATCAAAAGCAAGTGGACTGACAATTTTTGGGCCTGGAATTTTTCCGTGTGTGAGGAGAAAACAGGTTCCCCATTCCTGCCCCATACTGCGGCCTTTGCCCCACACTCCTAAATAAAATATAATCAGTTCTGAGGTTGCTGTCTCTCATGAAAAGGAACAAAAAAAAAACACAATGTAGTGACATCCTTTGGAGAAATTAACTTTAGCCAAGCTCAAGCCTACATCTGACCAGATAGCCTCTTAAACTCACCACACTAAAAATTATCAAAATGAGCCAGACAAATCTGAACTGCCTGCACCCATGGTACTGTCAAGCATCTCACTGCCAACAAGCAGGAAGCAGTAAAATCACCAAAGGGAAGGGAAAAAAGCAGTAAAATGACCTTTCAGTCCCAGTTAGGCACAAAAAAACAGAAAGAAGAAAGAAACCAGCAGTCCCTACTTTGTGATTAGGTAGAAACGATCTCTTCAGAATGCAGCTGTACAGTGACAGGGGAGTCAAAGAAGATCTGGAAATTCTTCAAAAACCTGTTGCTCAAACTTAAGAGATTAGGAAAGCATCATGTTTTGACCATGTATATTTAAAACATGCCCTTTCATTATCTAGTAGATTCACTATACAGGCCTACACATTCTTTATGAAATTATATCAATACCTGCATGAACTTACTTTTTAAACTTACAAATTTTACCTATATTATAAAGTACTTTGTATGTTATACCTTACTTACAGGGCATAGTGAATGATAAGAGACGAAGACTAAGAGTTTACAGAATTACAGAAAAGATTAAGCGTGTAAGATGGAAACAACCTTAGTCCTGTAAGTCTTGGTTTGATTTATTCAACCTCTAATCATAGAACAGTCCATCTAAGGAAGTCATTTAAAACGGCACAGATTTTAAAGTCTTCTCTGAAAACATACAGAAATATGCCTACTGTATTATATTTAATTAACAAATTAATTACAAAAGAAGGCTGCAAACAATAACTCGAATGCCAGCAGTCAAATGTAGTAATGATTAGCCAGTGAACAGTTTGTATAGTCCGCTCTTGAGCTATAACATTACTACAGCTCACAGCTCCATTAAGGCAGAGGTAGGAAATCAAGTTCAACTAATAGCTGAGGAACCTGCTGGAACTGGCCAGAAGAAAGAGGAATGAGGAGGCACTGTCTGCTCACCTCTGCTGGCGAAGAGTGGGGGTGTGCAGGGGACGCCTTGATAGTGATAACAGAACCATGGAAGAGAAACCATTGCTGAAATAGGTCAGTAGGTAAAGATGGATAAATCACCATGTAAGTGAGGGTATTTTCCCCACGACAACTCTGCATGGTACCCAGGTAATATTAGCTTTGCAAGTCAGTGGGAAGCAGGGCTTAAGCACAAATCCTAGCTTGGTCACAATATGATGGCTCTAGCTTCTCCACTCCTCTCTGTGGTCAATGTGTGGGAGAGGGTCATAACTCATACAGCCAAAGAGGCCTTCTCATACAGAGGGACAGGACACACCTGGTCCATGGATATATTGGGGTATCCCCCAATGTGGTGGCTCTCAGAAGAAACAAGCTATAAGAGAAAGCCAGAAATCTGAAGTCAGTGTTAAGATAGCAAAGAAAATGACTGTAGCTACTAAAGTATGTTAATGACACTGTGCCATCTGTAATACCCAGAAAGATTAATATAAAAACAATAAAACTTGAAAAAGTATGGTCATAGTTCCATCTTTATCACCATAACAGCATCCCCTTTTTAAGATTAAAGCAAGTGTAAGTAAATATTAGCATGGCCTCTCTTCATATGAAAACATCTGAAAATCTTAAAAAATAATCCACAGTTGGAACAAATACATATTAAAAAATATTTTAACTCCTAAGATTTTAAACAGAAAGGGTTAAAAAATGAATTACTAATAAAGTATTTGCTATGAAATTAGAGCATATACTATCTGATCCTGTCTGATCTTGAAAGCTAAGCAGGGCTGGGGCTGATTAGTACTTGGATGGTATTCACCCTGGAAATATCAGATTATTTTTAAATATATCTTTTTACGATCAATGTATTTTTCTTCTTATTTTCCAGTATTTTTCTAGAATTTTCTGGAATGTGGGTTACTTTCTTTGGATTTGTCTCATTATTTCTATTGAATGGTTGATTTATTGTTGAGTGCTGTAGCTACTTTGGTATGTTCGGGGTCTCTCATTTAAAGATACCTGAATATATCCGGATGACAAATACAAGGCAGATATCTGGGCTTAAGCTGATGTCATATATGAGAAAAACGTGAAGACTTGACTCTGTACTCTACAGGCCACCGATTATTAAGAAGGGATCTAATTATAATTTAAAAATTCCTTAGGGATGGCATCATGGCTGTTACAATGGGCATTTATTTTACTAATCACAATGTTCCCACCAGAAATAGCAATCTAACTATTTGCTAGCCAAATAAAGCTTGAGAGATAAATGCTCTTTCTTTCACAACAGAGCTGGGTGGTTGTGGAATCGCAAGGGGAAACCCTAATGGTAAGACATACTGTTTCTATTCTGTGAATTTTCTCTTGAATAGGAAAAAGGTGTAAAAAAAGATAATGCTAAAACTGATGCAGTGCAACCTCAGACAAACTGGATGTACATAAAAAAAAACAGTTGACTTCATTATCTGAATCTCATTTAATGGTTGCTCAGCATTATCTGGAAAGGAGTACTTTAGTGCATGAAAAAGGAAAAGAAAAAATCTGAATTAAATTACAAAATTTTTTTAAGGAAGTAAATCAGAGGACAATGGCAGAATTCTGAAATACTATCTAAAGCAAATAAATCCAGAAAAGTAGTGGGAATAGTGTGTTATCTCATACTGAATAAATCCAGTCAAAGACCTATCAAATTAACATTCCAAATAAAAAAAAAAATCTGTCACAATCTTAGTAATGACAATATAAAATAGTCTGTCTCAGAAAAACTATACACAGTCAGCTTTATCTGTCATAAGTACATCCCTGAATATTCTTGAAGATCCACCCTGCATAGAAATTCTGACCCAAAACCTATTTTTTTCATTTATGTTTGTTTTTTACACCAGGAGTGTAAGAACCTACATTCCTAATAAGAAAAAAATCATTTGGTAAAAAAAAAAAAAAAAAAAAACAATTTTTTAGAAAGCTCATTCTTTTAAATAAGGACATTTTAGAGATAGGCCACTTTCTGAAAGTGGAAAAAATCCTTTTAGAAAAGGTTGATACATGCATTTTAATACTTAGAAATGGATCACATTAATAACGTTAACCTTGTAATTTTACAGAATATTTTTGAATGTGAATATTTAACTTACTTCCAGTCTTTAACAGCAGAACTTTGTCTCCACTCTCAATTTTTACAATTTATTAAGAATCAGTTTTTTGCAAGTAAATGGAAAAGGCAAATAAAGAAGATTCCACCTTGCCGATATTTAATAGGCTCATAGGCTAGTGCTAGGCTAGCTGCCCTTGCAGGCTCTTCTAAGCTTATCCAATTTCTCTTTTTGAGCTTGAATTAATCTATCCCATTTGGTTAAAGACTGGCCTATCCTATGGATGATAATTACATATTACCCATAATGAGAACAACTGGGATCATGCCACAGATAATTTGAGGAGACCCATCCATGGGATACAGCATTTAGGTCACTGCCTCTGTGCATTAGTAGGAGGCAGTCCTGGGATAAATAATACAAAAAAAAGTTATGCTCTTACCATATTGTTCCATCTGAGTTGTTGCTTAATTTGTCTTTAACCTGTGGGTCTCAGATCCGACCTCTGATCCGACTCGCCCGTATACTCCAGCCTTGGAGCCGAAAAACTGAGTTCCTCCTCTCCTACCTATTATGCACCACTCTCCCTCCACCCATCAGATCGAGTTTGCTGCTGATACTAAAACAACCATTGCCTAAACACAACTAAGAGCCAGCCACACCATACACAGAAAACATAAGGGGCTTGGATGACATAGCAGTGGAAGAGACCTGAGCTTACTTCTGCCAGATCCTCCCAGGATCTGAGGAAGGGCAAAAGGAGGGGGGAAAGTTGAAGACAAATGAAGCAACAGCTCACATGAAATGTTATGGTAAGAACACAACTTTTTTTATCAGAATTTGTCGTCTTCATTTGGTCTTCAACCTGTGGGACAGAGTCCCCAGCTACATAAACCCTGGGTAGCTCTCATGGAAGGATATTCTGGAGCACAGCAGAGCCTAAGGAGGCCCTACTTCTATAACAGACATCCAATTTGTAATGGGATATGAAGGTGTGAGAGGTAGATCAAGTAACTGCTGAGCAAATGTCATCAAAAGGCACTCTGGACCAAAAGGCCACAGAAGTAGACACAGACCTAGTGGAATGGGCCTTGATCTGATTTGGTACAGGAATTCCTTTATTATACTACGCTAATGCAATACACTTTGAAATCCAATTAACTAAATTCACTTTAGTGATTGGTCTTCCTAATTTGGAACTAGCAAAGGAGACAAAAAGTTGGTCCAATTTTCTGAAGTTTTTTGCCCTATCAAGTAAAAATGTAACTGTCTGTGAACATTAAGTAGATAAAGCTAGTATTCTCCTTGTTTTGGAAACTGGGGAAGAAGGCCAGGAGATTAATCACTTGGTTGATGTTGTCCTCTGAAGCAAGGCTGGGCATAAAGGAAGGATTAGGGTGAAGAGTCACTCTGTCCTTGTGGAAAATGAGAAAAGGGGGTTTGACGGATAAGGCATGAAGTTCCGAAACCCTCTTAAAAGAGGTGATAGCCACTAAGAAGGCTGTCTTCCAAGACAAGAACTGTAAATCAGCTGTGACAGCTGGTTGAAAGGGAGCAAAAAACAGAGCTTGTAACACCAAAATGAGGTACCAAGAGGGCACAGGATCCTTGACAGGAGGCTGAAATAGAAAGCTGCCCCTCAAAAAAGCCTTACATATTTTCGTGAACACCAAAGCTGCAGAGTCTTCACCAATATGGAAATTTGAGATGGCTGCAACTGCACCTTGACTATGGAGAAGCTATCTCCACTGTCAAAGATGTGAGCCAAGAAATCTAAAATAGCTGGGACAGGAGTGGGTTGCACCCAGATAGAAAATCTCTTTCATTTGCCTGGTAGAGGCCTTATGAGCTGCAATCAAAATCTTCTGAACAGGAAAGGACAGCTCGGGAGTTCTAGCAATCAACGGAAGTGGAGTAGCCATGGTTAGCTTCAGGCCAAGAACATCTGGATGTTGACTGCCCAAAGGGTAGGACAAAAGATCTGGACTGGAATTGAGAGTCCAAGGAAGACACACAAGGTGAAACCACAGGAAGGTGAACCAAACTTGTCGAGGCCAAAACGGAGCAATGAGGATGACTTTGCTCTTCAACCTCTGAGCTTTCTGGAGGAATTTGAGTATCAGTGGAAGAGGAGAATAGGCATATAGAAGACCGGGGGGACAAGCATGGATCACAGCATCTCTGGGGGACTCCCCCAGAGGGGGGAATCAGGGCAAAATACTCACTGCACTTGGCAGTGGAAGGAGAGGAGAAAAGATTGCAGCAAGGTTGAACCCATTTCTGAAAGATCACGTTTGCCACTGAAGGGTTGAGAGACCACTTGTGAGGCATCAGAATGGCTCTGCTGAGCTTTTCCACTAGAATGTTCGACTTCCTCAGAATGTGCACTGTTACAACAAAGCGGATGGAAGAGATCGCCCACTCCCACAATCTCATGGCTTCTCAACATAGGGGGTAAGACATGGTTCCTCCCTGCTTGTTGATGCACCAGAGAACCGACATGTTGTCTGTCTGGATGGCAAATATCACCGTGGGAAGACAGACATGAACAGCTTGCAACACTAAAAGGACAGCCCTCATCTCCAAGACATTTACATGCAAATTGGTCTCTAGAGGGGACCAGTTGCCTTGGACCATCCGACCCAGCCAATGCCCTCCCACCTGAGCTGGGAAGTGTCTATGTTCACTGTGGCCTTGGGAGGAGAGGGAATGAATGGTTGTCCTAAGTACAGGTTCTGATATCGAAGCCACCATAGGAGAGACTCCTTGCAGACTCAAGACAGTTTTATGAGTTAGTCCATGAGCAGTTCGAGTAAAGACCATTGGACCGCAAGGGTCCACTGAAGTACTTTCATGTGAAGGCGAGACATCGGTAGAAGAGTTACGATAGCCACCACCAACCCCAACACTCTCAGAATGAGAAAGGCGGGGGGGGGTGATCAGAAAGAATATGAATTATATGCATCTGAAGGGACTGAATTCTGTCCTGGGAAAGGACATACACTGATCTGGACCAGATCCAATCTGGACTTTGAAAGATTGATGGTTATGCCCAAGGTCAAGGCAAGATGAAAGAGACAATCCCTGGCTTGCAGAAGTCGATGCTTGGTGGGAGCAGTGAGGAGCCAATCATCCAGATAAGGAAACACGTGGAATCTAAGCGGTCTCAGGTGAGCTGCAACTACTGCCATCACTTTGGTAAACACCCTGGGGGCTGTGGTGTGTCCAAAGCGGAGTATACTCTGAACTGAAAGTGACTGGCTCCCAGCCTTAAGCAGACAAACCTCCTGGAGCGTTTGTCCATTTTGATGTGGTAATGCGCATCCTGAAGGTCTACTGAGCATATCCAATCGTCCTTCTGCAGAAATGGCAGAATGGACTGTATTGTGACCATTCGGAATTTTGTTTTGGCAACTGACTTGTTTAAGGAAGTGAGATCCAGAACTGGACTGAAGTCCCCCCTTTGGCACAAAAAGAATCTTGAATACTAACCTCAAAAAAAGGCATAGCAAAATTAATTTAAAATGGGTGGCGAAAGCCAAACACACTCTGGCTAGGCTTATAAATGCCTTAGGGCAGA
Source organism: Protopterus annectens (assembly GCF_019279795.1). Taxonomy (NCBI): domain Eukaryota; kingdom Metazoa; phylum Chordata; order Ceratodontiformes; family Protopteridae; genus Protopterus; species Protopterus annectens. Next base: position 295,190,159 of record NC_056744.1, read on the forward strand.
TAGCCTAGTATGAACCTATGAACCTATGCCCAATCTGAACTGGTCTTGAGGGATAGGTTAGATGACTCTTTTTTCCAGCAGCTTTGCGATTTCCAGGGCTGTCACCTCCCTTTGTTTGGGTGGCACATTGGGGAGGCTTTGAGTCAGGCTTGGGGATTTGAAGAACGGGATGGTGTAACCTCTGGATATTATCTTTAACACCCAACAATCGGCAGTGATGGTTTCCCACGAAGTTGATCCTGTTAAAGCAATTTTGAAAGATTTTTATTTATAAAATATCCAGTTTCTGTTAAGAATCCCAATATTCTGGACAGCCAATAACACATAAAGTGAACCTTCTGGAGTGGGCTTACACATCAATGACTGAACTGAAGATGGGAAAAAACACGTTCCATTGCCTTGAATTTTAATTTATGCTGAGTAAAGTCCTGCTGAAAAGAAATTCTGACATGCTGACATCAGTGTAGGAATTTAACTGTTCAAAAAAAAAAAAACTTTTTGGGACAAGTTCAAATCGATGCACTTCTTTTTTTTCTAACTAGGCTGTGATAATAAGAGACTCCAACTTGGTTGAGATATTTTTAACATACAAAGGAAGTGCTGCAATCACAAAGTCAGCCTGGGTAGCCAGAAATGAGAACAAACAGAAAAAGTTGTTAAACAAATAGGGCTCACCTGGAACGTCTGGACAAGAAATGGAGTCCAAAGAAGGCACAAACACTGCTGGCACATACAAGGGTAAATCCTGGTCCTGACAGGTATCAACTTAAATCTATGTACCGGGAGATACCAACAAAAACTGGGAAAGATTCTGCTGCAGAAGTTGTTTTGCCAGCTAACTCATATACCAAACCTGCAGTCTATTTAAATACAGCAACTGGACATACATCTCCTGACAGACATGAAGAACTATGCAGAAACTCGACTGATGCAACTTAACTGGCTGAAGAAATTCACAAAGTTGAAGATTCCAGAGTTTCATTACTTGTTTTAAAATAAGAGGCTTCCAGTGAAGCTACTGCAGGATTACCAATATTTCAACAAAGTGAATTAGTGGTGAGAGAAAATGTTTTCATGATATTCATAGGAGCAAGACATTTCCAAATGTACAGTTTGTATCACCAGAATTGTGCCAGCCAACTGCAGAATACCTCTTCCCGATGCCATTGTTTGCCCCCCGTTCGCCACTGATGCCAGCTGAACGTATTTTTACCACTTTTCTGCATGCCTTATAAACCAGAGTATTACAAAGTACAAGCCCAATTCTGGTTCTGAAAACATTTGTACAAGCTTCAAACAGAAAACAGCAAAGCTGACAAAAATTCTCCAAATTATCGTTCTAAATCAAGAAGGTTTGAATATGAAACCCAAGCCTGTGGTATTGCCTCTACACCCTCCAAGAAACGTCTCAGCAGTGTGACATCATGACACACTTCCACTACTTGGGTGATGATATTCTAAGGGTTTTTTTTATTTTACTTCTGTGATGGCAGGTATGATGTTTTCCACCACACACATATACTCATTAAATATGTGTGTGGCCACATACATGTATCCCAACAGTTAGTCAGTCCCTCTTCTGTCAAACTAAACTTCAAACACATTTTATGAGTGACTTTTTACAGGCTAGAATATTAACACCAAAAGTACATCAATATCCTATTATATTACAGAAATCATATCAACAGTGTGGTGCATCCCACCGGCACAATTCTCCAGGTAACGCAGCCACTGTTTAGCTAGCAGAAACAGTAGAAATAAAGAAACTTTCCAATTCTCTGAAACACATCTCTTTAATGCCCCTTAATGCTCCAGTGGTAAAACAGAATACAGAATACCATATACAGCAATAATAACTTGGGGAAAAGGAATATATGCAGTTATACACACTAACCCACAAGAATGCACATCCTGACATTCTTAACAAGGAAACACATTTGTTTCCTCATCTTGACAATGCCAAGACTTACAACTGTCCCGCCAGTTCATTAACATTAGTCTTAATGACGTACACTGTATACCAAATATTATCCTGTAATAAAAGGAAGCACCGTGGCTAGATCTATGTAACAATTACAGTCATATACTTACGCTTCTATAATTTAGCTGGAAAATAACTTTTTAAAGTCTATTTCCCACACGCATTTAACAAGAGCTCTTCTCTTGTTTCTATCATTATTTATACACAACTGAAATGTGTTTCTTCTTATCCAAAATGGCCAAAAGACCTAATGCTTGAGGTGAGTATAACTGGGTAACCAATTTGATATTCAAGATTCATTAGTGCAAGTCCTGGAATTGTGAGATTGAAAGACGAAAAACAAGGCGTTGCACATACTAAGTATGACAGTGCAGTTTCTCAGAATATTACATTTCTGCAAAGCATACAGATCTGAGTTAGTATACAAATCTGTGGGTACGGCAGGACTGCTTTCACATATGGGGTGCTAGAAGGCTTGCACCCTGCAAAAGACAACTTTCAAGAGAAAAGCAATGTTTCACATTATTTGTTCTCATATATTTTCTGACTCTCTTCTTTTTTTTTTTTTTTTGTTTCATAATTCCAGGGTTGCAGCAACGAGTCTAAGAATTTTAATAAAGAGAATAATTGCAAAACTTTACATTTTGTTACTCAACTGTGTATTAACACCTACTAATTATTGAGTTTACCTTTCCATAATATCTCTTTTTGTGATGCTGAACCGACATAACCACTAAGAAAAAAAATCACAAACTTAAATCCAGGTACTGGGAGGTACGAACAGTTTATGAACTAACTATATGACTTGTTTAACCTGGAAATTGCTTTAAATAATGACAATACTGGTATCATCTACGTCTAACAATATGTATCACGTATAAAACTCCATCTGCGTTACTAAATAATATACATTCAGTTGTGGTAATACTGCATCAAAACCAAATTAAAAAAAAAAACTGTGAAAACACATATAATTTGAAATCTTAGGACTGAAGAGTGAAGAGCCTGCCTGATTGATTAGGGAAATCACTAAGAAATACCACCTTCTCCATAAGAATTTTATACAAATAAATCTCATTTACCCCAGCCTAGGGAGGGAAGAGTAAGCAGATTTTGTAACAGAGACAAGACAAATGGTAATACATAAGTACTGAAAATATATTTATCTCTAAGTTTATTTATTCTTATACCGATCATTGCCATGTAATGACTATATGTGAAGCTAGCTACGATTCACTATATAAAGTAGCAAAAAGTGATGTCCAAAAACTTCAATTTCTCTACCCCTGGAGTACAACTATCATACTGAATATTTTGTGTTGATGACTATAACAAACACTTTGATTTGCTCAGAATGTATTTTATAACTAATAATAACTTCAAGCTCATACAAAAACCTCTTATGTTCTTCCCCATAATCACCTGAAATAATTAGCATGCAGCATGGTAGATTTTATGAATTCTAACACCTAAAATGGTTATCTGCAGTTCACATAATAATGGCTTAGTTGCTAATTCAAACAGAAATGGACACCCCTGATACTTCAGATGTTAATTCAGACTGTGTAGAAATGTTACCATTAGTTCTTATATGTGCAGTTATAGTATAAACTACAGACTAAATCAATTATACTAAATGGCAACAGGTAATATTCTTTCTTGATCAGTGGATCTTACCAAAGTCAGTGAAGTACTAAAATGTACACATAACAGCTACAAGCTAAAGTCTTTTCCAAACAGACAGTTGATGGAGAAATCTTTATATAAAACAGCAAGTAAGAGCTGTACCACAACACTACATAAACAAAATGGTAAGTGATTTCATTTCCTGGCCAGAGAAGTGTTGCTGTTACCCATTAACTGTAGAAAATTAAGGACAGTATGGAATAGTACAATTTGTACAAAATTTGTTTGGGTCTCCAAAAAAAAAAAAAAAACTCTACAAAATGTTTATCTGTCAGGCACAGATAAATGAATGAAGCTGCTGTCCCAGACATCTGATTATGGTAGTGCAGGTACAGACGTTAAAGAACTGCATCTATCTAACAGAAAATGCATTTTAGCTACTTTATTTGGAATAAGATCTAAATGCTTGATGAAAGACTTTCAACAGCTTACAGCTCAATCAGACTGGAGTAAATCAGAAAAAAATAGGACAGTTCCACATCCATTGCAAGATGTAAGCAGTGCTCAAAGCACTTTCATTACACTAAATACCCAGGATGACAGTGAAACAGACAATAAGGGACTGGGGTGGGATGAACAAGATAGTAACTAGCAATATGACTCTGCCAGGAGCAAACCAGGAAAGGTGCTGGAGAGATACAGACTGAGGTTTTGGATGCTGACATACTGAGCCAAGTGGTGCATGACTACATTAGAAATGACAACATTTGGGATGCTGTCCTAAATTACAACAGAATTGGGTCATGGATGAACATGTGATAGTTCTATTAACCACCAGTAAGTGACCATGTCACTTATCTGATTTGAATGTAGAGGAAGGGTAAAACTACAAAGGTGCAGCACAGTGACAAAGTGGGTAGCATTGCTATCTCACAGCAAGAGGTTCTCCACTTTGATTCTTAGTTGGGCTGGCTTCTTTGCAGAGTCTTCATGTCTTCTATAAGTTTACATGGGTCTTCCTTGGGTCCTCCAGTTTCCTCCCACCTCTCGATAACATACATTAGATGACTAGTGACACTAAATTCTCACTATGTGTGCATGTGGTGTCTGCGTGCGGGTGTGTGTGTCTGTCGTTCTGCATGTCTGTGTCTTGTGTGTGATGTGAAAGAAAGGCCTGACTGATAATCTACTTCTGTTTCACTATTTGTCTAGTAAACTCTGTGGATGTTACTGATTGTTCAAAAAGTCACTAGCAGGAGTTGCTAGTCTTGGAAGCAACTTGTAAGAATGGACAGGTGGGACACTAAAAAAAAACAAACAAAAAAAAAAAATGCAATGATGTGGGACTTTGGTGGAGTATATTATACCGAAATGAAAAAACTGTCAAAGATGAGTTACGAAACTAGCATGCTACATGAAAGGGACTCGCACGGAATTCTACGGACTGAAGAAGAGTTTAAGGAAGAGGCAAAAAGAGGAGACTGCTAATGTGGCTACCCAGAAGTGTGAGGTGAGCAGTTTGGGAGGAGATGAAGGAGGTCTGTTACAAGCACGCAAGCAAAAAGGCAATAAAGTTAATGAAGGGGCAGCAAATGCACAAGCTGAATGGGAGTTAGCAAAGTAGATCATGGAGGGGTACAAAGACTATTTATCTACACATCAGAAAAGGAAGTGACCAGGTTAAACAAAGAGGGGAGAGAGATCACAGAGGACTGTAAAAACGTCTTTCTTCACAGTGAAAAACAAGGAAAGGATGCCATGCTTACACATTAAATATGACATAGTGGGGACGTCAGTAGCCAAACACCAGAATAAAGACAGCAGAGATGGAGATGGAACAGGGTGCTCTTAGATAAAGGACCAAACCAGCTACCTCCTAGGGTCTTCATGCACCTGGCCAGTGTGCTGACAGATCCATTGACAGACATCCCCACCAAATCACAAAGCTATAACAATACAATAACAGCTATGAATGAAACATTGTGCTGTGATGTGATTTATATAGATTTAACTTCAGCATTTGACAGGGTCATACACAAAACACTGATCAATAAATTAGTACAACTAGGTATTGATGTACTGTTGATAAGATGGATAGCTGCATGGCTTACAAATAGGACATGGCAAGTATCACACACCAAATGGACAGGTGAAATCCTTGGTTACAGCCAAGGTGTCCCACAGGGCTCTGTCCTAGGCCCTTACTTGTTTAGATTGTATCTTTCAGACCTTACTTTTTCATCTGAGGTGTTCTACATTCTATATGCTGACTACTTGAAACTGGGTAAACCGATTATAAGTGTTACAATAAAGGCATGCCTGCAAAATAATTTTTTCTAAATTGACCATTTGGGCACAGGAGAATAATATGTTGGTAAATACATCAAAAACTAAACATATGAGATTTGGGAGACAAACTCAAAGGTGAGTATTTAATACAGCACACAGTGATTGAAACTGTAGACTCATTTAAAGGACCTGGGAATATGAGCAGATTCAGCTATGAGTTTTTCTAATCATATCAACCAACTGGCTAATGATAGTTATAGAACTATAGGTTGTATAAAAACATTTATAAAGTCTAGGAAATCAAACATAATGAATTCATTGTTTGTTAGTTACAGTGGACCCAAAATTGAGTACTGAATAACAATATGGAAACCCTATAGGAAAACAAGCATGAATAAACTGGAAAGAGTACAGCAGAAATACACCAAGGGCATCCATGGATGTGAAAATCTAAGTTATTATGAAAGACTAAAACATCTGAACTTGTACAGTGTCTCTTACAGATATCTAAGAGGAGATCTTATTCAGGTATATAGGGCATTTAGGGACAACTACCTCTGGGAATGTTTGACGTTATCAAAAAGTACTAGAGAATTATCAGATAACCTATGTAGAAGGTTCTATAGGAATGAGACGTGTACTAATTGGTTCTCTGACAGAGTAGCGGATGCTTGGAACAGACTACCAAATTACATTAAAGCAAGTATTAGTTTAGATATTTTTAAGACCAACCTGGACACTTATTATGAGAACAAGTGTTTTGGTATATTGGCAAGCTAGAAGGGCTTTAATGCCCGTGCTTGAAATATTTGTATGTATGTATGTATGTAATCACTGGCCAGTACACATTGCCTGAAAACAGGAAGTCAGCAAGTGTGGTACCTTTGTATAAGACTGGCAGCCAGAAATTTTTGGAGAACTACAAGCCTATCACCCAAACAGCTGTGATAGGGTATAGTCATGGAAATAATCCAGACGGGAACAGCTGGCTACATTCCTGGAGGATGGCAACAGCAGAGACTCAGTCCTATACCGGTGACACAGAGAATAACTGGATAGGAGCTGGGCAGAACCAAAATTAAGAAATTGGACTGCTGCATGAAAGAAAGGTACAACCCAAAGATTTGTGACAAAAGGGACAATGAAAAGTGAGTAGTGGAATGCTACAGAAGTTAGACTTTGATCCCATACTCTTCAAGGACACATATAACAGGATCAACCTTTGCAGTGATGCCAGAAAGACAGCTGCAACAGTGAAATATAGTATAAGAACCCAAGGAGGGATTCAGAAAGACTAACAAAGGGGAAGAAAACTGGCTGGTACTACATCTTCTGGTATGGTGCTGACAGCAAGTGGGGAGTAGAACTGTTGGCTATAGCCACATATGAACAACTGTGCTACTGTTAAAACCGTAAGACCTGAAGAAAAGTGATGCAGCTGCTTAACATTTTTTTATATGTAGCACTTCAACATTGACTGCTAAATTACAGCTACAAAGGAGATCCAGTAGGCCAGGCCACTTTGTTGCACAAACAAATAAATTGATGGTTTGCTAAAAAAAAAAAAGAAAGTACTCTCCGGTGAGAAAACTTAGCAAGTGCATGTAGTTGTCTTTTTAAGGAAACAACCTAGAAATTTCTGTAACAAGCTAGAACTGTCTAGCACTACAGTACAGTGAGATAAAGCTATGGCCTTCAAGCAAGCTACATCCTATATTTTTGAGTTTGATCCCCACAGTCTGCACCTGCATAATGTGTGATGCTGAAAAGGGGCACTTCTGCATAGTAGCCCCACCTGGTTAGCAATTTTTTTTAAAAGTGCTGCTTTTGCTTTCACATCTAAGCTACACTGCTAATTATTACCACATCTAAAAGCAGTACTGCTGTTATTATCATATGATACTAACACCTAACATCACATGAGCAATGACGGTTTGGCTATTACCATCATACGATTCCGTGGTCTACACACCTAACAAAGCACGACTACCCATTTACCTCAACACCTGAGCATCTCCTCCACTATATCGGGGGAGGTGACAAAGACTTCTACAAGTTGGAGTAAGGGACTCTGCCGCACCCCCCCCCCCCCCCAGAAAAAAATATATTGTGTGTGTTTAGCCATTTATGTTTACTCTCTGCACTTTTGCTTGTGGAAACATAACACACTCATTTTTTTCTCCTTTTAATTTCTTCAGTAAGTAAAACAGACTCTGAGCACATGTTCACCAGCAAAGCTTCTGCTGAAGCAATATATGGTTTCAGCATATTTGAAGTAAAATCATATTACACAAAAGTGCAGGCAATACAAGAACAATGACAGCAGTGAAGTCAAAATTTGACTGTATTAATTTAGCACTGAGGAAAATTCTGCAGAAGAAGGGATAGTAGTCAGTCAGAACATTTAAAACTGAAACATTTATGGAAAATGCAGCATAAATGCAAGTAGTTACAATACTAAAACACTGAGCAATTAAGAAATGAACCCTGCAATGAAGGCAACCTAAGAGACACAGCTGAGCTGGCAAAAAACAAAACAAAAAACAACAGCACCACTAAAGAATTAGATGCAGATTTTCATCCCCTTAACTCTAATTCAATGGATTTTAGTTATCATTATGTTACATTTTGATGAACTAACACTGCTACACCCACCATGACAGAAATACCAACATGTTAACCACATTTCTGATAAAAATGTTACCTAATCAACAACTCAGTGGTTTCATATCAAGTGCTATCTATACTGTCTCTGTGCTACAACAAAGCTGGAAACAATCCAAATTTACCACCTTCTCAGACAGCAATTATTTTAAATGCAATTTGAAATACAGACCACAAAATAAGTACTAGTTATCTGAATATCTAGTCGCTAAAATATTTTGATCAACATCTGATTCTGAATGATTTTAAAATGTTAGGTTATGTTTTTTTTTTTTTCAAAAGGCCAATGAGACCTCTAAAGATTGTTTCTGCAACAAAGCACAAGAAAAAAACATTCTGCAAACTGAAAGAAAATGGGAAAATACCAGATCTAAATGAATAAACTGAACCAGAATAAACGTCCTGACTTAACAATGACAACAGTGTTCTTAAAAGAGTCTTAACTGCTTAATAAACAATGAATAAATAGCACCAAAAATTGATCAGTTTTTCTGAACTGAGTACAAACAAAAGACCAAAATGGAACATTATTATGTAAACAGATAAGGGGCCACTATGATCAGAAGAAGAAAAAAAAAAGACAAGCACACTAGTATGATCAGGTTTCTAATCTGTTTTGAGTTACCTGAGTCACCACAAAACTGAAGTCCAAAAAGTGAATCACAATTAAAATTGCTGTAGAGTCAAAAAACTGAGGATTACGATTGGGTCTCCGATAATAATCGGCTTACTATGTGTTCGAGGCATAAATGCCAAGAAATTCACCTCTTGAGTGAATCCTGGTATCCATGTTGAGAATTTACAACAGAAGGGTTACAATCAGAAACCAGGTGTAATTCTTTTTACTTCATGGAGCTTTATCTGCTCATACTACTAGTTATAGAAAAAAGTGCAGGAACACAAAGTGTCTGACTTGCGTTGGAAGCTGATAAAGCACTTAGTGAGAACTGTCAATCATGCAGCAGCATACCTCTCAACTTCTTTGCTTAAGAATTCTAGACAAATCCAAAAATAATGGCAAGACAAAGGATCAAAATCACTGGCAGCTGAATGCTATGATAATCGCACTCCTTGACCCCCCCCCCCCCCCGCAGGACTCATGTAAGCACTCGTCCCCAAGTCCACAAACCTGCAGGACTCATGTTAGCACTTGTCCCTGGGTACTGGTACAGGAATTTGGTACTTGAGATTTTCAGACATTGTGATTTTCAGCGTTTTGGTCTTTCGCTGTTAAGGTCTAAGGATTGCAACTGTCAAGACTGTGGGCTTCAAGACTGTGATTGCAAACCGCAGTCAATAATTTTATAACACATTAGACAGTAGAAGTTCTAAAATGGAAAACGTTTTAAAACGTTGTGTGCATGTGGGACCATTACAATGTTACTGCTTCTGCAGACTTTTGTCAGAACCATATTTTCCAGAACAATACTTGCTTGTGGCATATTAAGTCTTAGCTTATATGTAGAATTCAGACAACTAGGACTTTAGGGTGACTGAATATATATGGCTTACTAACATTTCTTAATTTTAAACATTCTGAGCCATTTTATAGTACCCACAAATTTCTTCCTAAATATGACTTTAAAATATTTTGACTATATCAGGTGCTGCCATCAATCATTTTTTCTAGACACAACTTAACTGTCATTCAAAAGACTTGGGTACTAGTAAAGCTATACTCCACCCCAGTATTCAGCACCATTTAAACATTTGAATAAACATAAATCTGTTTCTTCCCTTAGTTTGAGACCTAGTAGCATTACCTTTGTGTGAAGCAAGCAGGAAAAGGTGGCTTCTGTAGAAGTGATAAGAAACAGCATAACATGCAAGGTTCCTAAATGCAAGTCTTTTCCATTCTTATATAAAAGAATATTGCAGATGGTACTGGTAAACTTCTCACTGAATAAGAGGCTTTCCATGAAATGCGGTCCATGTATCCAACAGCCACTGGGCCCATTTGGCTACTGTGTATCTTGTACAATTCAATTAACCAGAGCATCCTAGTTGCTTCTTACAAAAATCAACAATTAAAACTAATGGGTTAAACATTTACCAAAGGAATTATGCCCAGTGGTATCTGTGACCCTATGTATAAGCAACTTCAAGTGTATTACAAAGCTTTTTAATAAAGTGCGAACATGAAATCAAACAAGTATTACCAAATTATAATCCTATAAATAATTCAAAATATATGAAACAAATCTGCAGAAAAAAGGCTTCAAAGCAACATTCAAATAATACAGGACAAACAGTATATATATATATATATATATATATATATATATATATATATATATAAAATCACACTGCTACCACAACAATCCAAGAACTGGAAAAATACCATACTTAGCCAAAAAATGAATAAAACCATAAGCAACAAACATAAAATAACAAAACAATCACCGTTTGCCAAAATCAAGAAACATACGAAACAAAACAGACCAAATACTAATGAATGATAGTAATACGGTACAATAATATTGTATTACACGGTCTGGACAGTTTGTATTCAGCCACCTGAAGAAAAAAAGCCCATGCCATATCATTCCCTCCGTAACATGTAACCAAAACCCGAGTCCAGAAAGTCCAACAAGCCCCAACAAGTACAGGTCTGACAAAGGACTTCCATGAAGCATGGAACACCAAGCCAAAAGAAATGCCAGCATCAATGGGAACATCAGCAAGTTCTCTTGCTCCTTCCATCTTCAGACAAGTATTTCTGTGATAAACAATCCCAAAACGCCAGCAGTACTGCTGTGAATAGAAGGTGTCTACTCACTCCAGCGCACCTTCATTACCTTCACTACAATAAAAGGAGGACGCTCAAACATTCTGAACCCAGCAATACAAAAACAGTCCCCAGCAGCAGCAACAGAATTAATGTGTGCACAACAACAAGCTTTGACGAAAAGTAGGCAGACTTCCAGTAAATGAACTAAAGAAAGTGTAAGAGAACTCAGTGCTCTGGCAGCCATCTGCAAACTAATACGTGTTACTATGTCAAAAGTACTACTGGAGTAAAGGAGAGAGCCTATTAGAAAGAAAAATATATATACGTATGTGACAGATGCTTTAACCATCACAATCCTTAACGGAAGCAGGAAAACAATGTTTCCTTTTAAATAAATGTATTTATGTGTGTCTGCCTATGCCTTAATGATAATTCAATAAAGGTGTTATAAAAAATTAAACCCAGAACTGGCAGAAATCTGTACTTACTGCCCATATCCTATGTTTCATTCCTGTTTACGCTGGCAGATTATAATGATAGTGGTTTGGGCAGCCTCATGGTTGAAATGTTTTCAAAGTGGGGAATTCTGTTACTACTTTTTTTTTTTTTTTGCATTCTTTGCCCCACCTGTCTGTCAATCGGCATGCTTGCTCCCTACAGACTGGGAGCAGGGGTGTAGCTAGGATTTTCAAATTTGTACTCACAGCTCTCAAACTGCTCCCCCCCTCCCCAGCCAAGCTACGGCCATTCTCGTTATTCACGGTTTGCTCTTTTAGTGTCGATGAAGAGGCATTCGCTGTAATGCCTCTTCAGTAATATAATATAGATTCACTCAAACTCAGTTCCTTGAATTGAAAATGAACCTGAAAGTCAGCTCTTTGAAAAATGCAGCATGGTAGTTGGGGTAGAGGATTCATGCTTTTGTTTTCTGTAACTAAGGTGCAGGTTTTGAGCTTGAGTAAATTACTAACCACCTGCTACCGCTAACTAGGGTGTTTCATTCACACACACACCCGTACCTACCTCTTAGTGCAAGAAATATGGACAAAGCCTAAAATAAACAGGGACAGATATTAAATAATGCTCTTGTGAACTTAGAAAGTTGCTAGAATAACAGGATTTGTGCTAGTATGAGAAAGTTGCTAGAATAACAGGATTTGTGCTAGTATGAATTTTTCTAAAGGACATGAAGTCTGTAACTCAAATGTCTGTCATTATTTAGCAACTTCAGCCTTCAATGATTTTCTAGAAAATCACAAAATTTATGAGGAACAGACAAAAATATGGGGCAAAAATCTGGACATTCTGCAACATTTGGACAGTTGAGAGGTATGCTACCAACCTACCTCACACACACACACACACACACACACACACACACACACACACACACACACACACACACACACACACACCAAATACCTCTCAACCTCTTAGAGCAACAAACCCATAAATAAAACTGAGGCAAAAGCCCAAAAATAAGGACATTTTTTTTTAAATATTGCTCTTATAAACTTAGAAAGATAACAGAATAGTAGTAGGTAATGCATTAGTATGAATTTTCTGAAGGGCATGAAATCTGAAACTCAAATGTCTGCCATTATTTTCTAACTTCAATCTTTAATGATTTGCCACTAATTTGCCAGAAAACAGCAATTTTATGAAAAATGGACCAAAAATGTGATAATATAAAATTGCCAGACAATACAGCTGGGAACCTGTCAAAGAAGGGACACCATTTTAATATGAGTACTGTTAACTTGAGCAGCTGACAAAATTAGAGAATCTACATGCGTTTCTGAAATAAAAGTAATGTATAACTCTGATCATTACAGTTATTTGTAATTGTAAACCCTCCATGTTTTCTTCCAAAATTGCTATTTTGCGGAGGAATTATTAGGGGGAGAGCAACATTTTGAGCCAAAATTGGGGACAGTTGAGGGGTTTGGATATTCCTAATTCTATAAAGCGATTTATATGCACATACCTCTCAACCTCTTAATGCAGGAAATCAGGACAAGGCCAAATATATTGGGGGAACATACAAACAGTACTAAAAATTGATCTTGTATAAGACAGTTGATAGAATAGCAGCTCTTGCTTTAGCATGTATTTTTCTGAAGATTATGACATCTGAAACTTAACGCCTGTCATTATTTAGTGACTTGATTCCTAAATGATTTGCCAGAAAAGTTTTATTTTGCATTTTACAGCACGAACATCAATAAATATCTACTAAACAAAGCAATGCAGTCTCACAATGAAACTAGACTTAGCATTAAAACTTCTCTGCCCTTGAAACCCACATTCATTGAAACAGCATTGAAACCCACATTCAAAGAAAATACATTTTGCCAGTGGCAGATAAAGATTAACTTTGGGCTGTTTTCAAATCATAGGCCCCTTGCACATGAAACATACACATGCTCTTTGATACACTTTCCTGATTGTATTAAATTATATTCCTTGTACAATGCAGTATAGTTGTTAGAGAGCGTTTTAAATGTATTGTTTTGAACATTTTTCCAGTAAACAATGAAACAAAATGCATGCACTAATAATGACAAACAGCCCAGTTCAGAACATTTATCATAAAAGTCTACTCAAACTTCTACAGTCCACCAGTATCAATAAATATGCACAATCTCTGAATTAGTAAAAGCCATCTACATAATTCCACATTAAAGAAATCTGTAACTAATGAAGAGGTTGCTGCTAGCAAAGAACTTTATATTTCATTGTTTCATCTACAAATAAAGTGCCTGTTGCCCTTGAGGAATAAACTGCCTATGTTGCATTTAAAAAATTATACGCTAGTAATATTGCAATAGGGAATGGATGGCAAACTGATAACAGGTTCATAGTTACTACTAGATATCTTCACCAAAAAGGACTACAGCATCCACCCCCCCTTTACACAGTACAGTATCAGCAATGCATCTACCTACTGTGGGATAAGAACCCACAGCCTTCTGCATCAAAAGCAAGTACACTACCTGTTGTGCTATTAACAATACAAGCAGACTCAGCATAAGCAGCACTAAACTTTAGTTCCCCTGCAGCTCTCAGCTCCTTGTAAAATGCACTCGACACTCAGCTGCATCTCTGAACTTTGCAGCACAAGAAATCTGGAAAAAGCCAACATTTATTGGGGAGGGGGCAAAAGCCCAAAAACCAGGGACACATTTTAAACATTGCTTGTATAATTTTGGAAAGTTGCTAGAATAAAATGCTGTGTCACCACCATGCATGTCTTGAACCCAGAACCATATGTACTATAGTCAGTACAACATACCACTATGCTAAATCAGCAGTTTGAAAAATAGGAAGACTGAAACTTAATGGCGATCATTTAGATAGCTCTCAACCTCTTAGCACAGAAAGCCTGGACAAACAAAGCCAATAATGAGGGAATACAAATTCAGTTCTCACTTCACACCTTAGCACAAAACCCGGACAAACAACAAAAACAATAATGGGGGAAATACAACTTCAGTTCTCACTTCTCACCATAGCTGGGGAATACAACTTCAGTTCTCACTTCTCACCACAGCTGGGGAATACAACTTCAGTTCTCACTTCTCACCATAGCTGGGGAATACAACTTCAGTTCTCACTTCTCACCACAGCTCACAACTGTTAGAAAAAAAATCTGAACAAAGTTCAGAAATGGTGGTGGTTAGGGACTTTAGGCTCTTTTCACCCTGAAGCAAAGGTACAGGGTTTGAGCCTAAACACCTATAGCCAGCAGGTGTATTACGTGGGAGGCATTTACACACACACACACACACACACACACACACACACACACACACACACACACACACACACATGCACACACACTCCTTATCTGATTGCCTTCACCACAATGATTCTGTTCACCCGATTGCCTTCACCATAATGATAATCCATTTGTGATTGCCTTGCCCCTCCACTACAACCAACAATGATTATCCATGTGGCTGCCTCCACCATAATCCAATACATTTAAGTTATCACTGCTATGCACATTTCCTGCTCGCAGCCAGCTGGGCATGATGTGATGTGAGCTCAATTCTGACTGGCTGGTATGTAGCCATGTGTTGGATCTGCTGCAATTGCTCTATGGTTCTGGCTCCCAGCATCCTTAAAGGAGAACGCTGTTTTAAAAATGCTTAAAGGAGTCAATGCTGTTTAAAAAAGAAAAATATGTAATTTTTTTAATTAAAAAAGCTACCCCCTCTTCTGAAGAAGTTGTACTGAAATCAGTACAGTGCGTATGCCTCCCGACGTCCCTGATTGGGAGGGGTCATCACCCAGACAACCATAGGAGTGGTTCCATGTTTTCTTCTAAGTTTCCCCAGTCCTAATACACACAACCAACAAAGCAAAGGGTGAGGATATACAATGAGCTGATGGCAGAGATTGTCCAATCATTTCCATAAGGGGTGCTTCCATCAAGCACCTGCTCCCCCCAAGGCACAGGCAGTAAACGTCTTGGTCTCCACCAGGGAGTCAGCACCACACAGTGTGCCCCTGACTGTGCAAATACCAGACCCTCCTTCCAGGAAAAGTGAGCAGGTTACTCACCTTAATTTCACCCCCTCCCTTCAGTGCCGGTACCATTAAACAAACCTCAGTCACCCGGATTACAGTCAGGAATCTGTCCTGTGCATTACTGGCCAGGTTGAATTGTGTTTTTTTTTTGTTTTTTTTTTGTTTAGAAAATTTTGTTTCATTTACTGCTGGAAAAACGTTCAAGATACACAATAAGTATAACTTAAAACAGATAAGCAAGCATACATTTAAAACAATCACAGCTGTAAATTTAAGATTACAGTTGTATTTATGCATGGTCCTAAATGAGAAAATAGATATACTGCTTTTGTGGATTGAAAAAACTCCAGAGCCAAAGGTACTCAACCTGCCCCTGCAAAGACAAGATCATAATTCTGTAAAATATACATTTTTACACTCCATAAAATACTTCAAAATATGTACTTATACCTATGAGGCAATAGTTTCCTGCACTCCAGTTGGTTAATTTTACATTTGTGTTGCTCTCAGTGACTCTAGATAGCTGCAATATCAAGCAACCAGATTCTCTCAGCTTCAGATGAACATAAAAAAACAAAAAACAAAAAAACTACTTGAATGCAGAAATCAGTTTTACTGTGGTATCTGAAAATCTCAGAATAAGCCACTGTTATTTATATTTGACTTTTAAATGCTAGGTAATGACGTCCCTAAACCCTTACAAACTGCAACAGTTACAGGCTCATAGATTCATAGAAGGTTACTAGGTTTAACGGCCCTAGAGCCCTTACAAGCCTAGCCATATTTATCCCAAGTAACCCCAATTGTCGGTGGTTAGGTGAGTGATGTTTGCAGATGTAACGGTCTATGGTAGTTAATAACGACTTCCTCTGTCCAGGAGGGACATAGGCGCCACCCCAGGAGTGAATTTGCAGTCACCCATCAGTTGATCTAGGTTGTGTTTTAACAGGGTCAGGAAGGGGCTCTGTTTCATGTGAATTGAAAGCTTGTTCCAGAGAACTGGCAGTCTAACAAGGTCAGGAAGGGGCTCTGTTTCATGTGAATTGAAAGCTTGTTCCAGAGAACTGGCAGTCTAACAAGGTCAGGAAGGGGCTCTGTTTCATGTGAATTGAAAGCTTGTTCCAGAGAACTGGCAGTCTCTGGGAGATGTATCTATCTCTCCAGCAAGACCTGTTCTTGTCAGAAGCTAGGTTAAGATCCATGGAGCGAGTGGTTCTCTTGCAGTTTGACTTATGAATGTGTGGCACTTCTATCATGGATGGGTCAGAGACTGCCCTGTAAGCCAGATACAGGTCATCCCTTAACAAAATACAGTGACAGGGCTTTCAGTCTTTTTGTGCAAGACTTGTTTTGTGTACCTGTAATTTTTGGTGAGAAATCTCTGTGGTCTCTCCAGTTGTTACAGGTGTCTGGTGAGGCACATGCAAAAGGGATCACTGTACTCAATCACTGGTCTGATGAGGGCCGAATATAATGGAATTACAATAGCCTTAGATCTAGATGTGCCACATAGAAGGATTTCCTTACTACTGTGAATACATGGTGGTCAAAGTTCTGGTTGATATCAACCTGAGTACCCAGATGACATACCACTGGGTCTATATGTAGGGGACGCTGTCTATAATGTAATTAGCAGGGATGTCAGCTTTCCCAAAGGGAATAATAATGCATTTTGCTTTAATCCGTGGCTTTGGCACCAATCATTTGTCTGCGTTAACCCTGCCTGCATTCGCCTAACCTATAACAAGCCAGGACCTGTAGTACATTTTTGTATAACAGTAGGACTACATGTCCTACATGATGCAATGATCTTCTGCTCTGCACTAATGCACCTGTGTAAGTTTAAGTGGCAAAATGTCAATTTGTTTTATAATTTTTATCTAAACAATTCTATGTGGGAGCATTACTGACATTAATTTTTTTTCAGCTAAGGCAGGCATTATCCAAACTAAGATCTACTGACCTTAAGACACTGTTAGACATACTGATTATTTCTGAATAACTACTAATTTTTCATTTTTCTGATTTTTTTCCTGGATGTTAAACTAAATGGATAAGAATGTACTGTAAACATTACAAGCACTGCATGGGTCACTTTGTTATAACTTTAGAAGCTCTTTGATGTTATTTGATATTTCTCTATATAATCTACGTATGTATCACTGACATCATTATTAATGATGGTCTTTCCTTACCTCCTGTACTTTTCTTTTGGGATGAGCCTGAAAAAGGACTGACTATATGGATCAAAATTCTATTCCATTAAATAAAAACAATAGAGAAATAAAATAAATCATTGTCAAATATTGGTAACCTGCCCCCTGTCATTCATATGCAAACTGTACTCACAAGGTGACTTACGACTTATATATAAGCAATTTGACCTGCATTCCAGGTATTCACCCTAACTTTGAAGGACCAGAGTAGGAGTGAAAGAAGGCAAGGTTATAAAACACCTTCCTACATGACCTCTTCCTAGGCCAAAAAATCTTAAATATAATACGCAATATAATACAGAACCAAAGTTGCTGCAACAAATTCCTAAAAACTTTAACATGAGACTAAATGCAAACCTATGACATGAGTCTTGAGATGAGAGGACTGCATAACATTGCCAGGAAGAGATTGCTATGCGGTACTGTAAATTTCATTTAGTAAGGAGGTAGGTGCAGTGTTTAGATGTCTTAAGTTCACCAGCCTAACTTACACTACTGTATTTGCTACCCCATTTTAGAGGGGATACCTTATCTACAATAAATAAATAAATAAATAAATAAATAAATAAATATCTACCAACAATGCTGCACAGATCACAGAACTAGGAAAACACTGTATGATATCCAAAAACATAAAAATGAAAGAGAAGTCTGATTTAATGACTAAATATACAGACCTAGACATACACACTCTGTGGGGATTTAACTGTTCCTATCATAATGGGACTGCACTTCTTTAAGGACATTATAAAAATACCTGTTTTTTTCATGAGATAGCAAAAACATAGCTAATGCATCTGCATTTCCCTTGTTTTACAACTCAAAATGCAGCCAGGTTTTGCTTGGAGCTACACGGTACTTAAAATAAAAGAGGAATGTGGAAATCCATAATAACAAAAAAAAAGAAGCTACTATAAACAGCAGGCACACAATGCAATATCTTGTTTATTTCACTATGTACTCCAAACAGGGTGGAGGAGCTCACAAAGAACTATTAGGGAAGAAGAATACATTTTCTCAAGTGCCTTACAAGCTTTCAGTTTCAGTTTTGTCAAGTTAAAATTCGAACACTGCTCAAAGGATGGGCTAGGTCAACAAAACCTCAGATTATCTGGGAGCATTTTAAAATGTTTAGAAAATGCCAAGAGAGAGTCTCTGCTGTGCTGACAGAGACAGACAACTGCATCTGGTACTAATCAAATCTACTAATGTGCACTGCAGGAAAAATCCTACATAAAGACCATTTTAGGAAAAGAAATTATTGCAGAGGGCATTTTAATGATGTGAACTTCAAAATGGTAGCAGTGGAAAACACTGAAATCTAAAAATACTGTACAATGTGAATGTGGAAAAAATTTATTTATTGGCACTGAAGACAGCAAACCAGTATTTCAAAGGAAAATATATTCTGAAAGTTGCATCAAAGATGTACCCATTTTAGTCACGTAATTTTCTCATCTGCTGCTTCTGTTCCATATAGTTCTTTTCTGAAAGTGTATATAGTAATTATGTAGACAGGATTGGAACAATTTGTTATATGTAAGGCCCAGGATGATGGTTTTGCAGTGAAGCATTCACACTTTTCATACAGTTTATCAAAACCAAGATTCTGAATAAAGGGATCTGACAGGCACAGGCGGGGAAACGCATTTGCTCCCCTTGGGAGCATAAGTCAGGTTGTAGAACACCTTACGACGGAAAACGAAGTACAAGTCATAACACCTGCAGCTGTTACATACTGAAACAGGAAAGGTCTGGCAGTACCACTCCAACAGTTATGGCTGTCACCTACTTTCAAGCATCTGCCTATAGTCTTGAGTTTGATTCTCTGTTTCCACTTGCATATTTTCCATTCATCCATTCACAACCCTCTTTTCGTGACTTTTGCACATGGGATCTGAATGAAGAAAACACTTAAACAGACCAGAATTTCCAGGTCACTCCAGAAAAAGAGGTACTTATGCCTTGTAGGCTTATCCAGTTACCAATCTAATCAAACAAAAAAAGGCAATAATAATAATAATAATAATAATAATAATAATAAAATAAGGTTCACCAACTCAAAACTAGACCCAGGTTACTCAGAAACAAATACAATGGTATGGAAGATACTTGTTTCACCCTGCTAGTGACCACCTCTTAAATATGAAAATGTACAAAAGGGAAACTACAATATATCTTCTCTCCACCTCACAAAATGCACCGATAGAGTGACAGTACAAACCACTGATGAAAACAGCTACAAAAACAACATGCTTTTGTTGCATTTTGAAAGCAGCCACGCAAAGAACATACGCCAGCAGTCTGCACTTTATGTTTGTCAATGCCACTAAAGACTGTTTATAGAATCTCACATTCAGCCCTTCTTAAAGTCTACTCCCATCTTGCCTTCTCTACATGAGACTAGCCACACTCCTTCCACCAACTATCATTTATATCCATTCACCTTCTTCCAACCACAGTGTCCTGAAACTCACTTAACTCCACCTTTACAAACTCCTGCAGCAAGCAGTTCCAAAGTGCCAGTCTATCTGAAAAAGCTGCCCATTATTTATGCCATGAATTTACTTCCTTCCAACTTGACAGAAAGTCACTAATAGACCTGGATTTTACTCCTGAAGAGGTGATTTATGCTAGTTATTTATGTATTTATTTATTTATTTATGTATTTATTTATTTAATTTAAATTTGTTTACCAAGGTAGAACACTGATCAAACAATGACCAGTTACTGGCTCAGCCCATTACACTAACCCACTGACTACCCTTAAAAAGATGTTCCCCTGTAGACAAAAAGTAACTTAAATCACAGTTGCATAACTTTCTCATTCCCTTTATGATCCAACTGCCCACAGCAGCAATCTCTATAAGTTGAGAGTCTAAAGCTGAACACAGGTGTTTCTAGTGCAGCCAAACAATGCCTCTTGTATGATCTCAGAGTTGCTATATTTAAGTAACGGGGTGTATGGGAACAATATAATTCCTCCTGGGTTTTTTTTGTTTGTTTTTTGACCATCTATATGGCGAATGTTTTTTTTTCACTTATTTTATATTCGCCTTTTGAACATGCAACATAAAGTATTTCATATATATGTAATGTATGAAGATCTTGAACACATCATATACATATGCACATTCTCACGCACAGTGTTAAATCTTGAACATAAAATATCCAAACACTAAATAATTAAACATTAACAGAATAACAGCACTGGAGAACAGTGTGCATGGCTTAGCAGCTGGACCCTCCTGGATGCAACTTACAGAGACAACAGGGCTAGCAATCATGAAAGATGTGCTCAGAACCACCTTAGGTTGGGTATTAATTACTATCACTAAACAGTAGAGCATTTACTCGTAATAATATATAACAACTAAGCCTGACATTCTAATAACCAAGACACTACATATGGGAGATAGAAGCAAGGACAGACATGAACTAGGCTGTTACCTAGGATATCATCTGGCTAAGGGTACATTTTCAAAATGTATTTGTTTATACTTTAAGTAAAGAACTGTGGATATTTTTTCACTTTAGAGAAATAAATCCTGGCACAATCTATCTGATGAAATTGTATAGTGGGCACGATGGCAGCAATGGGAATACAAGCAGACTTTTTAATCAGCACTATTTTTTTTTTATTTTGCATGGCTGTTGTGGGAAAAGAAGCAGACATTTTAATCAATAATAGTGCATGGTAATATTGTTGTTGTTTTAGTTTTTAATATAGTCAAGCAACTGGAAAGTGGTAGTGGACCGCTTTGCAGGACTGCACTAGCAAATGTATGCTTGTGTAAAACACAGCTAAAATTAATTACTGTGACACTTACTATTTTTTTAATTTTATTACAGATGGACATTACAGAAGCATGTGGACAGCATAGTAGCTGTAATTGCTGGGTAGGGGTTATCTGTGAACAAAAACAATTGCTCTGCTGTCATTTCTTCATTATTCTGTCCTTGCAGGACAAATAAGATTTGTGTGAAGTTTGCATACTTTTGATAATTTCTACATAAAACAATACTGAAATACCATACTGTAACTATATTTTTTAATCAAAATCAGACCTCTGAGATGACCACAGTCAATAAAGTGGCTAAAACTAATGGGTGGAGACGGGGCTATCTGTACATGAAAGTAACTGGCTTTTTTATTGTTTGCTCAGTTTAAACAGTCATTAATTTTGCTCTGCAAGACTAGTTGTGCATTTGTGTGATGCAAGATGGACTACATAACTGTAACTAGTATGTGTTTGCATGAAGCAAAGTTATAGTCCTGTGGCCACTATTACTGTCTTTATTTTTTTGCCACAACCAGACACCTGAACTGTACACAGTCAGCATCTAAAATCGACAGACACAGAGGTCTGTCTTGGACAGAAGTGAATGACCATGAAGGCATAATCAAGTTAAGATGTAATTAATCTGGCTTTTTAGGACTAGCAAGCATTTGGGTAAATCATGTGGAAATACTTTACTGTGGCCATTTTTATGAAACTCAATCAGAGCTGTACAAAGTCTATAAAGTTGCTAAAATGATGGGTACAAAGACTCATTGTAAGAGGTACCACCCACATTAGGCAAATTACTACATTTTTTTTGAAAATTCATTTTAGGAGGTTAATTTATGCAGCTATATATGTTACAGAGGGTATTTATTTATTTTAGTGGGCAGATTGTGAGGCTTTTCTGTGTCAGCATGAACGGAGGCAAGTTATTAAGCAGCTAGAATGATAAGCAATGACAAACTGAGTGATGACAAATGCTTGCTGATGCTCAGACAGCAGTCTATGTAAAAGTTTTACTGCACCCTTGTATCAAAGTCATATACTCAGTGGCACAGAACAGGCTAAAAACTGAACAGCACAGTGGATATAAAAAGTGCACACACCCCTGTTAAAATGCCAGGTTTCTGTGATATAAAAAATAAGACCACAATAAATCATTTCAAAACTTTTCCCACCTTTAATGTGACCTATAACCTGTACAATTCAATTGAAAAACAAACAAATATGTTAGGGGAAAAATATACTAATTCTTTGTTGAAGCAATTTTTGATTTAATTACAGCATTCAGTCTTCTTGGGTACACAAGTGCCATCAATTAAAGAGACTCTGATTAACCCCAAATAAAGTTCAGCTGTCCTAGTAGGATTTTCCTGACATTTACTCAGTTGCCTGCAAAAGCAAAAGCCATGGTTCGCAGACAGCTTACAAATCATCAAAGGGATCTCATTGTTAAAAGGTGTCAGTCAGGAGAAGGGTACAAAAAAAATTCCACAGCATTGGATATACCATGGGACACAGTGAAGACAGTCATCAAAAAGTGGAGAAAATATGGGACAACAGTGCCATTGCAAAGAACTGGACGTCCCTCCAAAATTGATGAAAAGACAAGATGAAAACTGGTGAGGGAAGCTGCCACGAGACCTACAGCAACACTGGAGCTGCAGGAATTTCCATATGTCTGGGCTATGGGGTAGGATTGCAAGACAGAAGCCTTTTCTTACACAGAAAAACATCCAGGCCTGGCTAAAATTTGCAAAACAATACATCAAGTCTCCCAAAAACATGTGGGAAAATGTGTTATGGTCTGATGAGACCAAGGTTAAACTTTTTGGCCACAATTCCAAAAGGTACATGTGGCGCAGAAATAACACTCCGCTTCACCAAAAGAACACCATCCACAAGGTGAAGAATGGTGGTGGGTAGTATCATGCTTTGGGGTTGCTTTTCATCAGCTGCAACTGGGGCTTTAGTCAGGTGGAGGGAATTATGAACAGTTCCAAATACCAGTCAATTTTGGCCTAATACCTTCAGGCATCTGCTAGAATGCTGAAGATGAAGAGGAATTTCACCTTTCACAACAACGACCCCAAGCATACATTCAAATCAACAAAAGAATGGCTTCACCAGAAGAAAATTAAAGTTCTGGAATGGCCCAGCCAGAGCCTAAACCTAAATCCAATAGAAAATCTGTGAGGCGACCTGAAGAGGGCTGTGCACAAGAGATGCCCTCGCAATCTGACAGAATTTAGTGCTTTTGCAAGGAAGGGTGGGCAAATATTGTCAAGTCAAGATATGCCATGCTGATACACTCCTACCCAGGAAGACTGAATGCTTTAATTAAATCAAAAGGTGCTTCAACAAAATATTAGTTTAAGGGTGTGCACACTTATGCAACCAGCTTATAGGTTCATAGGTTCATACTAGGCTATCTGCCCTAGGGCATTTATAAGCCTAGCCACAGTGTGTTTGGCTTTCGCCACCCATTTTAAATTAATTTTGCTATGCTCTTTTTCGAGGTTAGTATAATGTTTCTCTGTCTAACAGTGACACAGAAGTGATACCCGGGGTAAACCTATGATCTCCCATCCACTCATCAAGATTCCTCTTGAAGAGAGTCAATGAGGGACTCTGCCTAACCTGGACTGGGATTTTATTCCAGAGTGAAGGGAGCCTCTGGGTTATGAATCTGTCCCTCCAGCATGTCCTATTTATTTCAGTGCTGAGGTTCAAGTCTCTCGAGCGGGTAGCTCGATGGGATTTGGATTTTCTGAGGTGCAGCATGTCCATTAATTCCGGGTTGGACATGGCTTTATACATCAGGCACAGATCGCCTCTGAGCAGGCGGTATGCCACTGAGTAGAGCTGGTGTTTCTTTAACCGGGCAGCATATGGCATCTATTTGAGCCCTTTGATCCTCTTGGTGAGGTACTTTTGGGGTCTTTCCAGTTGCTGCAGGTGTCTGGTAAGGTATATCCCACAAGGGGCATTG
>NC_056744.1:295217478-295459978 GCF_019279795.1 Protopterus annectens
GATCTGGGTATTGTGGGTGGCTTCACACCAAAAATCTGCTCTACACATATAACAAACTTCAGGGTTGCAAAAATTGGGCAAAGGAGAGAAAAGTCACTAAGATATGGCAGGGATTAACAGTGATGGGAGGCGTAGTGGTGCAGCAGTTAACGTTGTTGCCTCACAGCAAGTGGTTCTCTGGTTCGATTCTCGGCTGGGGTGCCCCCTGTGTGCAGTCTGCATGTCCTCCTTGCGTTTGTGTGGGTTTCCTCCAGGTACTCTGGTTTCCTCCCAGATCTTAAAGACAAGCATCTGGAGCATTTCTCCGCAGGCCTCTGCTGAAAATAGGCTCTGTTCTAATCGGACTTTCTGGTCAACAAATGTTATATATCATCTTCTTTCGGCTGTTCCCGTTAGGTGTCGCCACAGCGGATCACCTGTTTCCATTTCTTCCTGTCCTCTGCATCTTGCTTTGTCACACCAACCACCTGCATGTCCTCTCTCACCACATCCATAAACCTTATCGTAGGCCTTCCTCTTTTCCTTTTACCTGGTAGCTTCATCCTTAGCATCTTTTTCCCAATATACTCAGCATCGCTCCTCAGCACATGTCCAAACCAACGTAATCTTGCCTCTCTGGCTTTGTCTCCAAACCTTCCAACCTGAGCTGACCCTCTAATATACTTATTCCTAATCCTCTCCACCCTCGTCATACCCAGTGCAAATCTTAACATCTTTAACTCTGCCACATCCAGCTCAAATTCCTGCCTTTTTGTCAATGCCACTGTCTCCAACCCATATAACATAGCTGGTCTCACTACCCTCTTGTAGACCTTCCCTTTCACTCTTACTGGTACTCGTCTGTCACAAATCACTCCTGACACTCTTCTCCACCCACTCCATCCTGCCTGTACTCTCTTCTTCACCTCTCCTCCACACTCACCATTACTCTGAACTGTTGATCCCAAGTATTTAAACTCATCCACCTTCGCCACCACATCTCCTTGCATCCTCACCATTCCTCTATCCTCCCTCTCATTCACACACATATATTCTGTCTTAGTCCTGCTGACCTTCATTCCTCTTCTCTCTCTAGAGCATATCTCCATCTCTCCAGGGTCTCCTCCACCTGTTCCCTACTCTCACTACAGATCACAATGTCATCTGCAAACATCATAGTCCACGGGGACTCTTGTCTGATCTAGTCTGTCAACCTGTCCATCACCATTGCAAATAAGAAAGGGCCCAGAGCTGATACTTGATGTAACCCCACCTCCACATTAAATGCACCCGTCACTCTCACTGCAGACATCACCGCTGTCACATTACCCTCGTACGTATCCTGTACCACTCTTACATACTTCTCTGACACTCCTGACTTCCTCATACAATACCACAACTCCTCTCTAGGCACCCTGTCATATGCTTTCTCTAAGTCTACAAAAACAGAATGCAACTCCTTCTGACCTTCTCTGTACTTCTCCATCAAAACTCTCAGTGCAAACATCACATCTGTAGTGCTCTTTCCCGGCATGAAACCATACTGCTGATCACTAATCATCACGTCCCTTCTTAACCTAGCTTCTACTACTCTTTCCCATAACTTCATGCTGTGACTGATCAATTTAATCCCTCTGTAGTTACTACAGCTCTGCACATCACCCTTATTCTTAAAATCAGTACCAAAACACTTTTTCTCCATTCCTCAGGCATCCTCTCACTTTCCAAGATTTCATTAAACAATCTGGTTAAAAACTCCACTGCCATTTCACCTAAACACCTCCTTGCTTCCACAGGTATGTCATCTGGGCCAACAGCATTTCCATTCTTCATCCTCTTCATAGCTATCCTTACTTCCTCCTTGCTAATCCATTGTACTTCATGATTCACTATCCCCACATAATCCAACCTTCTCTCCCTCTCATTCTCTTCATTCATCAACCCCTCAAAGTACTCTTTCCTTACTTGGTCCCTCTGTCTAGCCCATCAGTACAGGTCCTTTTCTCCCTCCTTAGTGTCCAACCTTTCATACAACTCTTTATATGCCTTATCCTTAGCCTTCGCCACCTCTCTCTTTGCCATGCACCTCATCTCCTTATACTCCTGTCTACTTTCTTCATCTCTCTGACAATCCCACTTCTTCTTTGCCAACCTCTTTCACTGTACACTCTCCTGTACTTCCTCATTCCACCACGTCTCCTTGTCGTCCTTCCTCTGTCCAGATGTCATACCAAGCACTTTTCTAGCCATCTCCGTTACTAGCTCTGCTGTAGTTACCCAGCTTTTTGGTAACTCTTCACTACCACCCAGTGCCTGTCTTAACTCATCCCAACTCCACCTCACAATTACCCTTTTTCAATTTCAACCATTTGATCCTTGGTGCTGCCCTCACACTCCTCCTCCTCTTCTTGATCACCCTTGGGCACAGTCATCACCACTTCATCCAATTCACTCCAAAATTTTTCTTTCTCATCCATCGCACACCCAACTTGTGGAGCATATGCACTAACAACATTCATCATTACATCATCAATTTCCAGCTTCATAAATAGCACTCTATTCGACACTCTTTTCACCTCTAAAACACTCTTAGCATACTGTTCCTTCAGGATAACTCCTACACCATTTCTCCTCCCATCCACACCATGATAAAACAATTTGAACCCACCTCCGATACACCTAGCCTTACTCCCCTTCCATCAGGTCTCTTGCACACACAATATACCAACCTTCCTTCTGTCCATCATATCAGCTAGCTCTCTCCCTATACCAGTCATACTGCCAACATTCAAAGTTCTGACCCTCACTACCACAGTCCTAGCCTTTCTCCTCTCTTCCTGCCTTCGGCCATGCCTTCTGCCTCTTCTCCTCCTTCGGCCAACAGTAGCCCAATTTCTGCCAGCACCCTGTTGGCTAACAGTACTGGTGGCAGTGGCTGTTAACCCGGGCCTCGACCGATCCGGTATGGAAATATTTACTGGCATGAAATTATTTGACAAAGTTTTACGCTGGATGCCCTTCCTAATGCAATCCTCCCCATTAACAAATGTTATATAAATTGAAAAAAAAAAATTAGACTCAACATTTATTTTATGATATAATAAAGTACACCTAATGCATGAACAAGTATAGTTTTAACCCAAAAGTTGAGAGTTCATCTAGTTAGTGGAAAATTGAGACATTTGCAAATCGTTTCTTATCAAAATTTACCTACCCCTTTAGTTACTCCTTATTTGGAGCAGTACATCGTATGACTTTTTAGAATTTCCCCCTTTTATAGTTTCGTGCTAGGCTAACTGCCTTTGTGGGCCACTTTAAGCCTGGCTAATTACCTCAAGTGAGAATCAAACCCCGTACCTTGTGTGTGTAAGGTAAACACCTTAACCATTATGTCAACCTCCCACTCCCCCAAAAAACAACAGTAAGTGAAAGTTTTACTAGATATTAAAGTTGTGAAACCTGTAACACTGAATTGTATGGATACGTGTATGCTGGAATAATGCTGCAAGTGAGAAGAAAATGAATTAAATAATATAAATGACTTAAAAATAATGGGTTGTGTGAATTCAGAAAGTAGCATGTAAGTGCTAACAGTACTTTAAAGCAATACAAGCACTACATTTAAAGTGCACTACATTTATATATTTGTTTCTTGCCTGTTAGAAAATCACAAAGAACAAAACTATTCAATCAGATATTTTGAATGTTAACAGTGCAGAATACAGATATTTCCAGCAATCATAGCAGTGAATAATGGCTACAGAAAGCCTACTTATAATATCAACAACAGTTAAATGAAGCATTTTACGCATTCACATGTAGCTGTCCTCTTTCGATATGCAATACGGCCAAGTCTAAAGGTAGTGGTATGTATTTATGCATTTCAAAGTCAAACTTAAGGGCTTTCAAAAACAAATATATTAGAACATCAATTAATAAATAAAAGCAAGAACAAATAAGCATAAAATATAGCTGAAGCACTAAGTCATGAAGCTCAAAGAGAGAAAAAGAACAAACTGAGATGTGAGAAACCTGATACTCGGCCATACCCCAAAGTTAGTTCAAAACGGCAAGACTTTAACATGGTCTTAAATCCTCTAAAGCTTGGGGCAGATCTCAACCAACCAGGCAAAAGGTTCAAAGTTAATGTCCCTGCTAAGCAAAGTATTATTCACCAGAAGAATCTAAGGAAATTCATAGAATCTCCAAAGCCCAAGGGTGGAAAAGCATAGAAAAGAACACCGTTACCAACTAAAGAACTCCTTAATATAGGGGACCCAAAACGTGCACGGAGGGAAAAAACAAGGATGAGAACCTTGTAAGCAATACATAACTAACTCGAAGAGAGTGCAGACTGCACTGAAATGCGGTTAGAAAATGACATTGAGAAACCTCAGTTAGTAGCCAGAGTGCAGAATTCTACACTGGGCCGCAGAATGTCAAGTTTACCTGACAGCCACAGGTACTTGGTGTTAAAGGTGTTCAACTTATAAGACAAGAGATAACAGACAACTAGAGGTAAATCAGCTGAAAGAATAAGGTACTTAATGAGGGAGAAATCCCACAAGTGAAAACATGAGGACTTCATCCTAGCAGTAATCTGGATCTTGGACCTAGATGACAGAAACAATGGTGGTGGGAAATGCTTGTCCCCCAAACTTTTTTTTTCTTTTTACATGTTTAGGTTTTCCTTCTCACCTCATTTATTTTGTACCTACTACCTTTAAGGGACATTAGATTACATTCGGAGTCAGGGCCAAGAGGGTACTATTTTACTAAGGTCCAGCTGCTTGTTCCTATTATTACTGCTTTCCCAAAAGGTTCTTAAACATGCATATGTTTCTATGCGCGCAGACACTGCAAGGACTAAGCCGTTTCTTTTGTTCTACTGCCCTACATGCAGCAGCTCCAGACTTCTTAGGACCACTGCTGTACATACATGTATCTCCTCCCTTCCCCCAAGAAAAAGTAAGCCAGCATTTATCAGCTCACCCCACCTCCAACCCTGGCTATTCCGCTGACATTTGTGCCAGTAGCTCAGTGTGAACTGCAGACAGTATACCTTAACATCATACCTATGTGACAGATAGTTTGTTCTTTCATCCCTCAAATTTGTTAGTTTTTTGGCAAAGATATACTACAGTAGCCGGTACAAACAAATTGCTCACGACTAGACATTATGCAAATGGAGCAGCCCACATACTTAGCAAAACCAATGTCCTCTTCCTCTCAAACTGACCACTAACCCCTAATCCAGTGATACAGCACTACTGACTTCTATAAAGAAAACCAAGAAGTCTGTATTTTTATTAGCAAAACAGTATTTTGGCTAGGGTACAAGGAGGAATCATATCCTAGTATACCAAGTCTGGCAGACAGTGCGAATGGCTGAGGTTATGAGCTGTTAATGAGCTGCATCTTGTAGTACGCGGTTTGATTCCATTAGCCTCCTTTTGCATGCTGTATGACCAAGCAATTCACTTAACCAGACAGTGCTCTGGGGCACTTTTGAAAGTGGGCTAAGTTTCTCAATGGCCTCCTAGACCATAAGACAAGTAACTACCTATAAATAAGTATTGCTTTGTCTAAGAAATGAGGAATCTGTACACAGCAATTAATATGACAGGTAAATGTTAGTGACTGACAGGTCAAACCACAGTCTGACGTTTTGAAAATTTTGAAAGAGCAAACCCTGCACATAAAAGAGTCACACAGTGTTGACCTTAACCACTTAAGAAGGTATTTACCACTTCAGGGAACAGGTGACTGAAAATTGTGTAATGCTGCATGAGCTCGTTGTAGCCACAGTGTCCCCTGATGACAACAATAAAGGAAACAGTACACCTGCCATGTCCTGGCGAACTGTTAAAGAGTGACATTAGTGCAGTGGAATACGGCTGTCATCAGAGAGACCAGCAGATGAACAAAATATTAGCTGCACAGGTTACTACACAAAGTATGGTAAAACAGGCTGCTGTTTTTAATATGTGTTTATTGGTACAGCACCAATTAAAATTTGTTAGCTTATGTTACAAAGCTGTAACAGATTACCAAACAAAGTCACTGTGCAGGAATCAGACTGCAATATATTCAGACACTGAGTGGGGAAAACAAATACAACTGTATCAACAATGGGCTTCTGAATTACTTTATGAATTCTTCTTTTTAAAAAAACAGGCAAAAGCAGGTATTACATCAGCTACAAACACTATGTATAACTCTTCTGTGTAATTATTAAAGCAACATGTCAAGGACAGCTGAAAGTAACACAGGGCTGGCATGGTTTGATCACAGTGGCTTAAAGTTAATCAGAAAATCTCACAAGGGACAGGTAGATTCAGCACTACTTACAGGCACGTTTAATTACCTACAGTTAATACACTGGTGCCCTTTAGTGGTTAAATGTGTCACTTAACTGTTTAGATCCACTAATAACTCCACGAGATAGGCTGGGTGCTCAAGGAACTGCACAGTACAAAAGGATATGTCCAACAGCTTTATTCGAATTCACTATACAAACATAAGCACGAGCTGTGCTGTGTGAATCCACGAAAAATAAAACACACAAGGTCCACAAGGTTGAGCGCTTTCATCTGCGAAGCAGATTTCATCAGAACCCAGAAGCTCATGATCAGAGTTCTTAAATGTCTAATTAGGCGCCAAAATGATGAATGAGTTAATTGAATTCAAATGAATTCACTCAAGTATTACATCCTTGCAGGGCTTTGTGCCTCAAAACATACATATATACTTTGCACAAAATATATAACCATTATAATATAAAGATGAATAATTATTATAAAAACGGAATAAAACTAATTGCTATAAACATGTAATAATAATAATAATAATTGCTATGAACTTGTACATAATAATAATATTGTACTAAAGCATGAATGAAAATTAGTACAACTACTTTATCAAAATAATCATCAAATGTGTCTAATATATCTAATCCAAAAAAGCATAAAAATAAAAAATATACAAAAAATATGTATAAGTTGTTATACTTTATACATGTAGAGATAATATAATTAAAATAAGAAATGAGAAATAGGATATCAACGGATGTTGTATATAAAATGAGTCCATTGGTGTCCTAATTTCTAGTGAAAATATCTTAATACCATGTAAAATACATACAATAAAGTACTTACTGTAAAGTACATGCTTACGTAAAAGGAAAAGATGTACTAAAAAAGTACCCACCAGACTGTCAAGCCTAGAATAGATGCCCCCTACAAAAATAGTTCTGTGCATATGTCGAAAATTTTTAACCCAGAGGTACAATAAATATATCCAGTATTATTATAAACATCATCGTCAAAGAATGTAACATAATAAATAAATGGATGTATATCTCAACTTAACTGTTTAGAAACAAGGCAATATGAAGAAACATAAATGACTTACAATGCTGATGAAAAGAGATCCGCGTTTGATTTAGTCTAGCAATGTATTCCAGATCCTACTACCTTCTCCATTAAACTATGTTTTCTTAACACACTTTTGAATATTACCTCTTAACCACTTTACCCACTTTTCCCTTAGCCTGTTCTCACTCTTCAAATTCACTACATTCTCTTGCCTCTGAAATTGTAACACATCCATATCACATTCACACTCTTCTTTCTAAAATGTAGGCATCACGTATTCAGAATTTTTTCTGAAATTCTAGCCCCCCCCCCCCCCTAATAAATTTGCTAACTCTCTGTCACATATTCTCCATTAGCCTGCATGATGACTTTGGTGCCTGTCACACTATTTTAACAGCTACACATGCCACCCTTCTGCTGGCTGTCAGACTTCATTGAAATATTAGGTTTAGGTACAATTATAAACTTGGAGCACTTCCTTTCTCTCTCTCTTCCTAAGTCAGCGTTCTGTTCTTAGCGAGGTGTCCACATGACTGCATTTTTTTTTTCATTAAAACTTGCTTGTCATTTACTCTTCCACTATAAAACAAATAATTCCAGGTTTCATTACAGACCTTTTTATTTCTGTGAAAACTGCATCAATCTTGGTGTTAAAAGACAGCATGCAGGCACAGCATTGTAGCCACAGCATAACACCTAACAAAACATGCTAAACAAATTTAGTCCTGGCACTGAACTTGCAGCAGTACTAGTTACATCTTCTACAGATGATGTCCACCCATACCCATCAATGGGAACATCCTCTAAAAGAAAATGTGTCCCCCTAAACCTATCCCACCACTACTATATCCACTGCTTCTCATCAGTTAATTCATCATTTTGGGCCTACACTCACACACTAACTTTCCTACAAAGCTCCCATAAGGCACCAAGTCACAGACCTTCCTAAATCTAGATACATAACATCCAAAAGTCCTGTCTTTCTGCCTCACTATGATGAATGCAGTATCAAGATGGTCGGGCAGGACCTTACTACATGATGCCATGCTGTCATACAGCTGTAAAGACAGTCAGCAAGCAATCAAGATAGTTAGCCTGATAACTGCATTACATAGGGCAGGATACACTTAAGCTGCAGATAACCCAAGACCAATTAGCAACTTGGGCACAAGACAAGACAGCTGAATTACCATATAGGTGGCAGTACACTAAACACAGAAAGTGTGATAAGAGACTTAGGGACACAGGTGGACAGTGGTCTCACCTTCGATAACCACATCGCCACAACAGTCAGGAAATCCTTCTATGTGGCACACCTCATCACGAAGGGCTTTTCATCCAGAAAAAAGGAGGTCATTGTCCCACTGTACTCATCCCTCATTAGACCCATTATAGAATACAACGCCCCATTTGGTATGTACCTCTCAAGACATCTGCAACAACTGGAAAGGCCTCAGAAATACCTCACTAAAAGAATCATAGGCCTAAAGCAGATGCCCTATGCTGACCGCCTTAAAAAACTCCAGCTATACTCTGTCGCATATCGTCTACTCAGAGGCGATCTCTGCTTAACATACAAGGCCATGTCAAACCCAGAGCTGTTGGACATGCTACACTTAAAGAAATGCCAATCCCTCAGAGCTACACGCTCCAGGGATCTAAACCTTGTCATCACAATAAACAAAACATGCTGGAGGGATAGGTTCCTGACCCAGAGACTCCCCAGACTCTGGAATAGATTGCCCATACATGTCAAGCAGAGTGCCTCTTTGGACCTCTTCAAGAGGAACCTTGACGATTGGATGGGAGAAAGGAAATTCACCCCAGGGATCACATCAGTCGCCCTGCTAGACAGGGGTCCAGGAAATTAAATAATGTGGGAAGAAATAGCCAGGGAATTGTTATGGCTAGGCTTGTATAGGCCCTAGGGCTGATAGCCTAGTACCAACCTATGAACCTATTTAAGATGGAGGTGAGAAAAAGAGTGGAAAATGACCAGCTCGGACTTTTCCAGGGTAGAGTGAGAGACAAATCATCACTGCAGCATGTCCTGGTTTGCAGCGAGAGAGAAAGGAGAGATACATGCATGGAAATGGCTGAAGGATTAGACTTTCTATAATTTCTACACACAGAAAATGAGAATACAGCAGGAGGGGTATGTGACTCTTGCCAGACGGAAGATGGGAAAATGACTGCAATACAATAATAGCATCCAAAAAAGTAAAAGAAAAACACCAGCAACTAGGATTAACGTCTTGTTAATGCTCAGAATGGCAAACAAAATAACTTAAAAATAAAAACAAGCAAGCCGAAACATGGCCAGGGCAATTTCTTTAATAACAGGTTATCACTTTCACAAGTTTACTACTTGCACCTTCAGACCAAACAGTTAAAAACCAATGTGTATACTTTTTAAGTTCCAAATCTGGCTGAGAAAAGATATAAAACAAAATTATTTATGTTTTTCTATAACACTTTAGTGTTTAATGCTAATACTGCATATCTGAATATCAGTCTCAGTGAAAAGAAAATCTAAGAGCATCAGCGTTTCTTTAGCAACTGAGTACATTTTTTCCCCTTTATACGCAAGACGTAAGATCTTTTATTTTAGGCTCTGCTATAAGAACGCTTTAATGATGACAAGAAATCTTGGTGTACATGTTTTGTTTTTGTTAATTTTACTTAGCAATTTTTGACATATACTATTATATAAGTACGAATATAAGTGGAATGAAGTTGATAGACTTAATTCCTTAAGTTGAGATGCACTGAAACATGGCACCATAGGCTATGTTATGTCACAAGAGACACTGTAAAATCTTTAATTAGTAATACAGTAAAGATGGTATTCTTACAGACATTTATTGTATATATGGGCTTACTTTAGTGACTATAAAATGACGTTTTCATTTGGAACATTTTCAATTTCCAAAGTTGAAATGTAGATATAACTTTTTACCATATATACTCGTATAAGATTTTAGGGACGATAAAATGACGGTTTCACTTCGAACATTCTCAGTTTCCAAAGTTAAAATGTAGACATATTGTCTTTATCACACAGACTTGTATATGAGTCTTATTTTCGGCAGAGATGTAGACAGATGCACTATTAAGACTTAACGTTATGTCAAAGGGATACCATAAACATTTTGAACTATAATACAGTAAAAATGACACTCCTGCAGAAGCTACAAATGTGTCTTATGTTAGAAATGGGATCTCCAAATGCACAAATACACTTGTCATCATACTGACATATGCTTTTATATAGGATTTTAAATATGAGATAAGGTTAAGATAATATACTGCATATGTAGCTCCTATACAGCCTAGGTTTACATCAGTATGAGGAAATGTTTTTAAAAAATTGTTTACTGTGTTTTGTATGTAAATATTTTTAAAAGTATTACAAAAGGTTTTTGCCTAACACAATTTTTTCTCGTATATAATGTTTACAATGGATGATTTTAGACAGCAAGATCTATATTTTGTATTTTGACTTAATGGATTACTATGGGTACAATGTAATTAAGATGTAACGTTTTTGCTTAGCTAACTTGTAATGCTTTCAACAAGATTTGAACTTATAAAGCATGCACATTGGTTTTTAATTGTTTGGTCTGAAGAAGCAAGGAGTAAACTTGTGAAAGCGCTAACTTGTTATTAAAGAAATTACCATGGCCATGTTTTGGCTCGCTTGTTTTTATTTTTATGCAATACAATAAAGCTCCCACACCTACAGAGTGATTTCACTTGGGATGCAGGGCATCAAACCCTTGATATAAAACAGGAATGAATTGAAATAACTGCAAATTGTTTGGGGGAGTGTGGTATGATAAGGGTTATTACCTGGAGTAGAACCAAGACATTTCAACAAGAAAAACAAATAGTATGCCAAAAAAAGTTGTCTTATTATAAACTTGCTACAGAACATAAAGTGACACCAAACACACCTTACAAATAAACATTAGCTAGAAAAATGTTCCTGTACTTCTTCACAAAAAAAATATGTTACATACATATATTGATTTTGGTATATGAAATTAAATTACTAAAGTCAGAAAGTTAATGACTGTTTCTACAGCCTTAAATAGTTCCATTACGAAGCATAGCTTGTACTTAGGCTTATTAGTAATTCTAAGCAGTAGGTATGTCAGACTGAGTGTTTTCAATAGGCGTTATTATTATATCCTGCCAGAGTTCTGTATTTCATGGCTACCAATTGCAGCACCACTGAAATTCTTGATTTCTAAACAGCAATGGTACAGTATAGTTATTTGTATGGTCTCAGAAGGAGACATTACGCCTATGTGACCTTCTCTGCAATACTCAGTGAAGCATCAATCAATAGAATTTATTTTGTCAAGGAAGGCTGCTTGTCCAGTCACGTTATCTTAGTTATAAAACTACTGCAGTCCTTTTATGCTTTTGTCTGTCCATTTGTCTCCTTTCAAGTACATATCAAGTCCCATGTGAGCACTCTGTGCAGTTCATCCTTCGTAAATTAAAGACACGTTTTCAATACTTCTATATGATGTCTAGTCTTCTCACACTTGCACTTCTCTAGTGATATAAAGCTATAGACTCCTATAACATATCTGAGTGCACTATAAGAATCCATACTGTTCATTACTCATTCTACTGACCACAGCCTCAATCACAGTCACCTTGCCTCAAACAAAGACCTTTTCTATTCTATCTCCAGTGTCCGTGTAGGTTCATTCCAAGCACATGTAATTCTTATACACATTTTATAAACTTCTTTGCACTTCATTCTCTTCTGTAGCCCTTCTCTGAAAGCATTGCCGCAGTTCTTTCACTGTCACTTCATATCACATCCCATATTGCTTTAAAATGAACTTACTAACACCCCTCTTGTCTCTGAAGCCTTTCACATCTACTCCAAGGAACATTAGCCACAGTGTGGCAAGACTACAATTTTCCCTCACCTTCACCTCTTCAGAGCTGGAGAAGACCAAGTCAGGAATGTTCCCCATCATGTCTGCAGTTTTCAATTTCTACTGGAGTCTCTTATCAAGGCTTTCATTTCTTTTGTCACCTTACTTTGGAAATGAATACCTATGAGTTCACTGATGTAATACTAGGGTATACTACGGCTGCTACCCTGTTTTTTCTAATACAGCACTTCATCTTTTCACTGTCAAGTTTACGTATGTTCTTTAGTCTGTCTGAGGCTCTCCCACCTTCTATTTCAGTCTTAAAGCCAGAAGCTTTGCCAGCCCTTTCCTCTCATCATGTTCAGTCATCTCCACAGGGCACCGTATCCCTTTCCAAATACAATGCCACCCACCATCCTTCCTTTGTTCTTACTCTCTTTGTCCTTCCTGTGCACCCTGACACTTGGTAACACCATTTGCTATACTATCCTATCCAGTTAGGCTCCATTTACATAATGACTACAATATTTTACTTCCTACTATGAGTGCAGTCTGCAGTCAACTCATTTTACTCAGTTACCTGGACAGCATGTTCAAGTTACTGTGCAAGTATATGTGCCTATGTGGGATGATCGAAGCACAACCAGTGCCACCAACATTGTGGTCTTTCTAGAAAAGTACTGGCAGAATGTAATTAACTATAAAGAAGAAAAGAAATCAAATATTCTGGCAGCAGGTTTGATTAAATCATGTAGGTAGCTATATGTACTACTACCTTATTTTCTTCCACATCTACTGATGCTTGCACATGCTTACAATGAAGCTACCTGTCAGTTGTTTATTACTCACTGATGATTTCACATAATTTACTGTAGTATCACTTTTATGCTGCAATGATGTCACTTTAAGAATCCTGTTGTTATTTGCACTGAAATACTCTTAAATCCTGCTCACCTGGTCTTTGGCTGAAAAGGATCCTTGCTGAATCACACCAAGCAAGACATTAAAAATAATGCAGTTACTATGTTAGACTCTCTTTCCACTTATCTGGAAATTCTTTCACAAATATTTTGTTTGGTTGATAGTGAAGGTACGTGGGCAAGTTTACCTCCACACAACTGACACTTTTTCTATGGCTGCATTAAAAAAGATGCATACAATCCTGCCTAGCAAGCTTTCCTACCAAGCAGTAAGTCAAGTATCATGGTGAGAACATCCAGTTAGCCAGTCCAGCTTGTATACTTTATGTGATTTGTAGTGGTCACTACATAATAACACTGTTCCACGTCTGAAAACAGACCATTTCAAAGTAAGCGTGTTTGAATTGTAGGCAGTACCTTCCATTAAAAGGAAGACAGTGCTCTAACAAAAATATAAAAAAAATAGTTTTAATAAAGAATGCTTTAATTCACTCGCTCTAAAAAGTCAAAAATAAGGAAGAGTGAAAAACTTTGCAAAAGAACACTGACAAGTTGACTTCAGAAAAGCATTTGAGGTTGGTTTTGCTGAGTCTGGTAATGAGATACCAGAAGTAGCAGGAATCATCAAAACCAACCTTGAATGCTTTTCTGAAATCAGCTTGTCTTTGAGTTTCTTTTGCAAAGTTTTCACTCTACTTCCTTATTTTTTACTTTTTAGAGCAATTGAATAAAAAGCATTCTTTGTTAAAAATATTTTTTATATATTTTTATTTTATTACTTTTTACTTTTTTTATATTTCATTTTATTTATTTCTTCTCTTAGGAATGGACTCAAATTCCTCCCCCTGGAAGTCAAAATTGACTTGACAAAAATCAGCCTGTCACCATTTTTATTAACCTTCTGTAAGCCTGGCTTATTGCAAAGTAAATTAAGCCAAATATCTGTCAAGTACTAACGAAGACTCATCTATTAGAGACTCACTTAAAAGTTTTGTGAAACTGTCAATAAAACTTTAAAAAAAAAATACATGTGTATTTAGACTTCCACGCCACTGTAGTACAATATCATGGATTACCCACTCAAACACATCATTAAGAATACTGCACACACACACACACACACACACACACACACATATATATATTACTTGTTTTCATGATTTGTACATTAATCCAGGCTGTTTATAGCTTTAGTTATTTTTGTCAGTCCAAAATTAACACAATGTAAATGGACTCACTGAAAGAAAATTCATCAGGGGAGTACTGTGGGCACCACTTAAGACTATATATGACATCATAGTTACTGCAGCCACCTGCAATGAAGATGTAGATAGCTATGACATAAGATAAATTGTATACAAGGAGCAGCCACATTATACAGTGCTGTGACCATACTCATTAAAAGTAACCACAGATATATGTTTAGTGTAGCTTTACGTTTAAGGCATTTACTAGCCTTAAAATGCCACATTATGTCTGCGCTGTTCAACAGAGAAATAGTTTGCAGTGCACACATTAATTTTTAAGATGTGTTTTTAACACGTTATGTAACGCTAAGTCATAATTTTGTAATTTTGCAAGAAGAAAGTTTTAACCATGTTGCGACCTTACAAGCTGAAGCTGATGTAAGTTATTAACAAGTGTTGCACATTTTGAAATTTGTTCCTCACATTAAGGGGCGATGTTCCACATTTTTGAAATGAGGCACTGAGAGTTATGCAACTTTTTAAAAATATAGCTGACAAACGGAAAGAGAAGCACTTCTGTATTTTTAAAAATTTCAGATAATTCAGTAGCAGACTGCATAAACTTAGTATTGATAAGGTGTCTTCGCACAGGCTTAGTTTAGCTACTTAATAAAGTATGTATCTTTTAAAAGGCCTCGTTTTGTGTGTGTGTGTGTCTCTGAAGCTCACTCGTAGTATGACAGGGGTACTACAGTACAACATCGCCAGCATGTGCGTGTCTGTGTGCGAGTGTGTGTGTGTCTGTGTTTTCGTTTAAGGCTGCTCATAGCGCGTGTGTGTGTCTGTATATCTCTATGTTATCCTGCATGGATCTTGTGTGTGTGAGTGGGTCTACTTCAGTAGACCAAAATATTACTTACCCGAAATTTAGATAACCGAGACAAAAAGGCCAACAGCATGAGAATACAGACATCCCAGAATACAGACTCACCACTACAGGTAAGTAAACGCTTGACCATCCTGTTGAACATTGCCCCTTACCCCCACAGTAGTGCGATCTCGGAGTTGGTATATTTAGTTAGGGGGTATGAGGGGGTGCAGCCCCCATATAGGAGGGTGTGGAGGGCTTCGCCACCCCCCCTCACATTGGTGAGTTTACTTTTCTTCAGTTTTGTTGTTTTTCCAAGATGTCCAGGCGTTGACTTACCTGGAGTGGTGATTCGGTATTCTGGGATGTCGGTGCTCTTGTGCTGTTGGCTTTTTTGTTTCGGGTAAGTAATATTTCAGTCTACTGAAGTTGACCCATGTGAGTGGGTGTATTGTCTCACTATTTAACAACTAAAATATTTGTCCCTCTGTCATTATTTTTGTCTTTAAATAAAATGTTGTTCCTCTGTCATTAGCGAGACAGCGGAAAAAACGTCAAGCTTCCGCTGTCTCGCGACAGCATGACAGAACCACAGAGAGGCAGAGCCACAAAGCCAATTTCAATAAAAAACATTCTAATAATAATAAAAAAGCACTGTAAAAATCTGCATGACATGATAAAAGAACACTTGGGAAAATAGTGACACCTTCACAGAGGCAAAAGCATTCACATAAAGCAAACCAGCAAAATAAAACAACTAAAAGTCAATATTCTTCTCGTACAAATAATGAGAATATTTAAGAGGAAAATAATATTTAGTCACTGAGTACAAAAGCAAATGAACTAAAACAAAGCAAGAAAGTCAGTAAAAATAAAATTCCCATACTGATGAAAATGCAGACTTTTTGTTATGAAGAGTTTGAAAAAAACGTTAAAAAAATGCGTGGGTGATTGCAAGAGAGAAAAAAACAACAGTACACAATTTAAAGGCTTAATAAAATGAAAGAGATGTACTCAAACTGTGGCAGTGACTAACACGCTCACTCATTTGACAATTCAAATCAGTATTTGTAAACAATGAAATAGAGAACAATGATTTATTTATTAATATGGATAAGTACAGTTACTCCAATCTTCCCTTTTCTCAGTCATTACCTTCAGATGGTATTTGGTACAGTGATAGAATAATACCATATAAAAGTTAATTCTAAAGTATACAACATATGAAAAAGGAAAGGCACTAATTACAAATAAAAAAATAAGACTGAAAAAATGTGTATGGGGGCATAAGTGAAAGAAATGATAATATGAGGTACAAAGATTTGGCAATGCACTATAAAGGTAACTGCTGGAAAGACTTAGGAATACTGTCAAGAAAGCAACAAACTGCGAGGGGAGTAAAGTCAGACAAAACATAATAAAGAACTAGACAAGGATCAGTTAAGAGTACTGCTGATAAAAACACATATTACCTCCACTTTCTTACACTGCACCAGAATTTCATTTACCCCACTAAAGAGAAACAAGGCTGGCAAAATGTTGGTTTAGACTTCTCCTGCATATCCATAGCAGGAACATCTCATGCTAGAAGGCAGAGAATGAGAACGGACCATGTTTTTTTATAACAGTGCCTGTGTAAGAGACTTTGGTTAAGGAATGTGCAGACAGGACGGAGTGTAGGAAATTGGTGTTAGCAAATGATGAGTTGTGCAGATGGGGCTGGAGTGAAGAGGGCAAACGCACACGTTATGGAGGCTAGACAGGAAAGTACTGAAAAGTAAAAATATGTAAAAGTGGAGTGGAAGTAGGTCGTGACAGAAGAAGAAAGAATCAAGAGGACGAGAAAAGGAGAATGAAAAACGCAATATTTTAATGTAAATAAAAACAAATGCACTGCTCGTGTTGAACATGCGCTAAATATTAAATAAAAATACAGAACTTCCAATAGGTTAACATTTAGTCCCTTGATGTCTCAGCTAAGCAGGCTTTTGGGGAGGAAAAAATCTAGGCAAAAAGACTGAAATACATGCAAGATAAGAACAGAAAATGTAAACCGCAATCAGTAATCAATTACAGCATAACAGGAGTCCTAGTGACCATAAATTTATCTTTAAGTACAACCACCAGTCCTTAATATGGGATTGGAATTCATACCTTCTGTTTTCCCAGAGTGTGCAGGACTAACTGCCACATTAATGAGTCTCCTTGCTAACTTAAAACAATTTTCTTGCAATATTAATTCAATCAATAACAGTATTACTAGTCATTTCAGTGATGATTCTGATATTTGTGACAAGAATAACTTCTTTCATGCATGTGTAGATGACATTCATGATCCTATTGCTTACTGTTTAATTGGCACTGCTTGCCTAAAAACTATTCTTTGTTATATTCTATCTTATATTAATGAGGGAATTAAAGCTTTTACTTTCACTCTGAAGGCCAACATGATAATTTAAATGTTATAATAAAGATTCTTGTTATTTTTAATTTAGGTGAAAAAAATCAGCAAATAACCTACAGTGAATAATGCAATTATCAGAACTCAATAATTAAAACATACCCACAAGGACATGAAATTTATTTCCATGTTCAGCAATACAAAAAAATGTATATGGCCCTCTTAGTAATGGACATACTTACGTATTAATGACTT
Source organism: Protopterus annectens (assembly GCF_019279795.1). Lineage (NCBI taxonomy): Eukaryota > Metazoa > Chordata > Ceratodontiformes > Protopteridae > Protopterus > Protopterus annectens. Next base: position 295,235,366 of record NC_056744.1, read on the forward strand.
TGGATACTTGCAATAGTGCAGTTAAATATGTTTGATTTACTAGATAAAGTTAGGCTGCAAACACTGTCGATTTACTGATAAGGACATTGACAAAACATACTCCTTCAACCTCAGACCTAACTTACTTTCTTCTGCTGCCTTCCTAAGGTCCATCAATCTGTAGGCCAACAGTATCAGGAAGAGTGATTATTACTACCTGATTGAACCAGTTTTGAAATTAGATTCTTAATATGAGACCCTTTTCATTTTTTTCCAGAAGATTCTAGATGTCATTTGAAGAGAGGATATATCTGGTTGGCACTAGATATTGCCAGTTTATATGCAAGTATGCAACATAATTATCAAGGTCTATAGAGTTTCTTCTTCTTCTTTTTTTTTGTCATAACAATTCTTTTTTCTTGCGTCTGATTATGACATATACCAGCAGTAAGGAGGAAGACCCATGGGTGCCCCTTAAACGTGTTTAGTTATGGGCTTATTTGACCAAGAATATATTTACAACAGTGAGATTTACAGAATAATGTCTTTCATTACCCTGATTTTCCTTACCTCATTTTTTGCAAGGGGGGAAGGGGGCATCTTCAGAGACTCATCCCAGAATCTCAATGTGAACGTTTTAATACACAAAGTATTTATGCAATACAGAAAAAAAAACAACATAACACTATAGGACTTGATAAGGAATGTAATATGCGTCAGGTCAGCAAGAGTTTTTTGATGGCTGCTGTGATCTATTCTGATGTCCTAAGAACATGCACAGGTGAACTGGTGATCCTCTTCTTCCAAAATGCACATAACTGTGTACTAAAGCAGAACTGGAAATCCTCCAAAATACCTATAGGTTTATGTCACAGATGGACTGGTAATCCTCCAAAACACCTATAGGTTTATGTCACAGACAGACTGGAATTCCTCCAAAACACCTGTAGGTGTATGTCACAGACAGACTGGTAATCCTCCAAAACACCTATAGGTTTATGTCACAGACGGACTGGTAATCCTCCAAAACACCTATAGGTTTATGTCACAGACAGACTGGAATTCCTCCAAAACACCTGTAGGTTTATGTCACAGACAGACTGGTAATCCTCCAAAACACCTATAGGTTTATGTCACAGACGGACTGGTAATCCTCCAAAACATCTATAGGTTTATGTCACAGACGGACTGGAAATCCTCCAAAACACCTAAAGATTTATGTCACAGATGGACCGGTAATCCTCCAAAACATTTATAGGTTTATGTCACAGACAGACTGGTAATCCTCCAAAACACCTATAGGTTTATGTCACAGACAGACTGGTAATCCTTCAAAACATCTACAGGTTTATGTCTCAGATGGACTGGTAATCCTCTAAATTGCCTACAGATCCTCCCCATAAGTGAGTGTGCCTTGTATAAGTTGTACATGTATATGTGTGCTTGCTTGTGCATGCATGTATTTGTCCTGCAACAGACTACCATCTTATCCTGAACTGCGTTTTCTGCCTTGAACCCAATGAGTACTAGGATAGGCTCTGGCTCCCCTACAACACATAAATGGACAAAGTGAGTTTATGAAGAATGAACCAAAACTTAGCCAAAGATAAGTCTTTTAAAATTGTGACTATATGCTGTGGTGTTTAACATTACTGGCATAACATATAAAAGGAAATACTTCCTGTTAAACATTTGTTTTTAATTTTAATTTCTGTGATCAATGGAGAAGCTTCTTTTACTACATTTTAAATGATAAAAAGCTTTCACACAGTGTTGTTTTTGTCCGACAGTGTCAGGGGATCGTTATCATCCACCTGAGCTAACATATACTCACTCAGATGAGACCCCTGCATAATTTCTCGCCCAAGGACATAACCTAAAGATTGCAAAATAACATCCTACTCAGGGCCTTGTCTCCAAAGCACACCATTGTGATTCAGACCATGGAGACATAAGGGGGACATATACTTTATTCCATCGATGTAAGACTGTCACAACTTCATTCAACGAAGTCCAGAAGTGACAGACAGGCAGCTCACGGAGGATTATTTAAATGTGGGGAGATGAGGTCCCCTCATACTTCCCATGCAAGAGGTTGCACTCCTAAGTAATTTAACTAACTCTATATTTGCCAACGCTCTGGGTAAATTATATCTGTTGCGATAGGTAATCTGATAGCAGCTGACTCTCTAGCCTTCCCAGTCTCTACACTGATAAACCGTTCTCTCTCTGAATCAAATGTCCCCTCTATCTGGAAAGAACTCTATACTCTACCTATACACAAGGGAGATAACTTCACAGAAATCTCCAATTTCAGACCCATAGCCATCCTGTCACCCCTCTCAAAAATACTAGAAAAATGCATGCATAAGCAAGTCATGGAACATTTACTTCAAGAAAATCTGCTCACCCCCACACAACATGGCTTTAATCCAAAGCATAGCACCACTACTGCCTTCCTATCCTTTATCAACACTACTTCCCTGGGCAGAGATAACAATAAACTAGTGCCATGCTTATTCCTAGATCTCTCGAAAGCATTTTATACAGTCTCTCACTCCTTTCTTCTAGACAAACTCACTAACCTTAACCTCTCCACCTTTACCATTGTCTGGTTTACTAGTTACATCACAGATCAACTATAATCAGTAAAACGGCTCTCTGCTCTCTCCCTATCAAAATGGGTGTTCCCCAAGGATCTATTCTTGGTCCACTACTCTTCAATATCTTTACTAATCTATTCTATACCTCCTGCCCTGTCATCCCTCGTCCAATATGCTGATGACTCTACAGTCACCACCATTGCAGATACCCTCCCTGACTTTTTCTTCCCAAAAACCTAAACCACCTTAAATCCATTTTTGCTGTCCATTATCTAAATAAAACACCTATCATAGTTGAACCCAACACAAAACTCCTATTGGTCATGATAGATGACCAACTGAAATTTGATTTGCATGTTAAGAGTTGTATTAAGAAAACCCATCTAAAACTTGGCCTCTTATCCAGAAATAAAATGTTCCTATCAAACAAAGCTAAAGTCTTCCTCTCTCATGCCTATTGCCTACCAAGCCTATTGTACAGTCTCAGATCCTCAGCAACCTCCAAGCCTCTCTCCTAACTAAGCTAGAAAATACTTATAACAAAGTGGCCAGATCTGCTGCGAATCAAAGCTATAGATCGCATCACTGTCCCTACTTAAAACACTTAAACTGGCTAGAATTACCCTACCAGCTTCTCCTCTCTCAGCTTCAGATTATCCACTCTATCTTGTACCAACCATCTTTCTGTCCCAACTTGTCTCCTCTTATCTCCTTCTACACTCCTGCTAGGACTCTCCGTAGCTCAGATTAAGACTTACTACAAATATATAAACCCAAGAGCAAAACTGGTCAAAACCTCTACAGCTACTACCCTACCATTTCTTGGAACAAACTCCCATTGGGAATTAGAACAATTAAACAACTCAAAGAATTTCAATAAGCCACCAAAGACTACCTAAAACGTTGTTGGTCATGCCACCGTAGTCACCCTCCATAACCTGTCTCCCTCTCCTACGTAGCTTACTGTCTGCCCTTATTGGTTTTATTTCTGTCATGGGTCAGCGCTATTACTCATCTTACCTAGGTAATTACCTGTCACCTAATCTTAAAAATATTTCTACTTGTATAATACCTGTATGATCTTCATTAACAGTAACTACATTGGCTGTACTTACAAACTTTGAATATTGTTTCTGTACATATCTTAAGTTAAATGTCACTTAAACGATATAAATACTTTTTATGCGTTTACTGTCCCCACTTGAAAATGTTAATGTTTTTGTTTATAACACTATTTTCATTTACAATTTCTTGTAAATTTGTGGAGCTTTTCTCACTGGGCCTCCACTGAAAAGGGGCTATCACCTCAGCTGGGCATACCCGGTCAACAAATGTAAAATAAATAAATAAAATAAATAAACCAGTTCAGCTTTCTGAACTCCCATGAAGGGTGTTTATAAAGCAGGGATCAGTGAGCTAAATTATACTCCAAGTGGAAACCTCCTCCATCTCAGTGACCACCTCTCCCTACAAGTGAAGTCCAGCACAGGATCCACTTTGTTACAGCTTCATGACACATCTTCAAGATGGCCTAGATAAGAACTTTAGCATACATATAATTCACAGTCTGGTTATTATCCATACCCATTTTTAAAACTGTGAAACTTGGATGATTGGCTAACATCAGCTAGAGACCCTGAGAACTACCACCAATGATGGCCACAGAAAACCTTCAGCTGACTTTGCTGACATCATCTAATGACTCCAGAGAGTTACCACTACCAGTAAACCAACAAAAATTCAATGCATGCAATGGAAGGATCACCTCATTAACATATGTGTACTTGCAAAGGCATATGTCTATAGAACTGATGCAAAAATCCCTAGATACAAGTTCCATTTGCTGATAGTGCAAAAATTATGGAAATTCTGCAAAGTCATGAGCAGTTGAAAGGTATTGCTCTATGTTTTAACACAGTTTTTACAGGACATTTTCTCAAAATAAACAGCTGTGCTAGAATTTGTATTAAAAAGATTTATTATTATAATCATATTACTTTTTTTTTCAGACGAGTGTTTTAACTCTCCGATCAGCCTAATGTGTGTCAACATTTGTTTAAAACAAGTTCACACAAAATTGTCATTGTTATAGCTTCTGTTCAGCTCTGAAAAATATTACTACATACTTCAGAAGCTACTATAGATATGTTTTCTTAGCGATGGTAAATAAAAGTACCCACCAGTGTAAAAGTATCCACCTTGTAACAGTAAATAATTGCTGCATGCAAGCAAACACACACACACAAAATCAAAATATTAACAGCTGACAAACTCCATGATAATAAGAATAAAAATTAAACAAAATGTCACTTCCTAAAAGAAACGGTATCACCTTATCTGTCAGTTATCACACAAAATGTTAAGACTTGACATTTGCTTATAAGCTTTAGCTTGCAGTAATGGGTTGGAACCCCCAACCTCCACCTATACAATACCTGACTCTGACAAATCATTTAATCAGAGAATCATGGGTCATCACTGAAAAGTGGGACTTGGCCTTCTGGGTTTACCTGTTGGTAGCAGATTAGCACAAATAAAATATATGGCTGAATGCAGCAAATCCTTCAGTCATAGATATTAACATTCACTGAAGGGTAAAACTAAGTAAGTGACTGTTGCAGGACAGTGACAGCTGAATGAACAAAAAAATGTATTTTCAAAGGATCAAGCCTCTCACTTTCAGGAGTTGGGCCTCATGCACCCTACTAAATTATCTCAAAGACCACTGCCTGTTGTTCCCTATTATAATAATTTTTATTTTATTTTGGGTTATTCATTTGTTAATTAGGTAAGTGAAGAAACTTGTCCTCAAACCCTGTTCAGCCACAACAGATGTCACAAGAGCAAAGGTAAATGCAACATGTGAACAGTTTTCATGGTTTGGTAATGTGGGTGGAAAGTGAAGTGGAAAAAAAAACACCATTAACACAAGGAGAACATACAAATTCCATGCAGATAATAAACTGTGATCAGGTCTGAACCATGGACCACAATGTGTAAAGTGGAGATCTTAACCACTCTGCCACAGTGTTTGTGCAGCAACCACTGCACATGAACCAATTTTCACAGAAAATCAAAATTTGCTAAACTGCTCAGTCCATCTGATTCCCTTCATTGATGTACGAAAGTAATCTGACTTACAACACAACCAGCTCTCCAAGCATGACAAAATAGGTATACATACAAAGAAAATAGAAGAAAAATCTCCTAAGCTACAGGACTGCTCTAACACTGTTAATACAAGGACAATGTGGTTATGAGTAGAGCTGTACATGTACCAAGCAGCAGTACTAAACACATCTAATTTTTCCAACAACGAATAAGTGGTCCTTTCATTCAGGTTTGAAGATGCCTACAGACCAACATTTTAACAACTGGGAAGATAACTACATAGTCTAGGAACAAAGACAGAAGGAAAAGTGCTATATTTGAAAAATGCACCCAGGTGGCACACCACTTCAAAATGCACTGGGAAGAAGGGCTCAGCTGAGGTTTCAAATACACCTATCCTGTCATATACTGTGAATTCCTGATGTAAGTCGGCTTGTGCGCATAAGTAAACAAATATATTTTTAATGGTCTCACAATGAGGCAGATCTGGCAAATCATTGAGGATTCAGTCACTAAATAATGACACTGAGTGTCAGACTTCATGTCCTCAAAATACATGCTAAAGAAAAAATGTATTACTCTAGCAACTTTCTAAGTTTATAACAGCAATTTAAATGCTGTCCCTGACAACCCCCCCCCCCCACATTTTGTTTGTTTTTTGTCCAGATTTCATGCATTCTGAGGTTGAGAGGAATGCATCCGTGCAACTCATGCATCCATATATTTTACTTAAGTCATAAGGCTTTCAGTTTTGTTTTACTGCATTTCAGAACTGTTTTTTTTTCCAGGAAGCCAGTTTAGTTTTTTTTTTACTGTTACCACAAAACTACACATCACTTCAGAAAGATGCACATGTGAGAGAAAGAAAATGTATAATTTCAGCAATCCCGTCCAGACATAAATCCATCTATCAGCATTTGTTTACAAAAGTAGGCCTAACAGAGATAACACATGTGGATCCTAAACCAAAATTCTACAGAATGAATTCTGCTTATACTTTGTAAGAAAAGGAGTAGTTATAGTGTGCTACATTAGAAAAGTTCCATAGTCACATTATTCTGTATAATGACCACTCCACATAGTGCCAACTATGCGACATAAGAATCGCAGATGATCTCCGCGTTTGTCAATAGCTGATGGGTAGATACAGCGTAGAATCCTGATTGGTGGAAAGAATCAGCCGGCCGTTGATCAGTCAATTAACACCTCCGCACCACACAGCAGTCCAACCTCGTGGCTCACAGCACACCCGGGGCGTGCAGAATAAACGCCCAAGTGCACACTTTTTTGTTCCTCTGCTGTGCATTCAGTTTTAAAAGGGTACACTCGTAACTACTACCAGTCCAGAAATATCTGCAGGTCGACCTCAAAAATAACTCACCCTGTTAAAAAGTTTATCAGCTTAGTAAAACAAACGTCACACCTCCATAAATAAAAATGTTGTAAAGACAGAACTAAACCAAGTGTTAAAACATCAGATTTTTATCCGCATTACTATCAATCGCTTTTCAAGTGTAAACTCAAAAAGATTCCTGTGAGTGTAAACTTAACGCATACGCGCATGAAGCATCGGAACAAGACACTTCCACAAGTTTAAATTTATCTCCGAAGCAGGAAAGATGTGCTGAGTCATACAAATTATTAATAATGAGACAACTCTCCACTACAGCACTATATACATACATGTTTAGTATGAAGCGAAACAGTGTGTGTGTGTTTGTAATTTGTGTTAAAAGTTGCAAAATCATTCTAAAAGCATGCAACTTTCAGTGCAACGCACTGGATTAAAACAAACAGAAAGTTTAAAAAAATGTTCTCTTGAAACGGTGTTCCAGTGCTGACCCTATACATTTAGACACATATCGTGTCAAATGCTCTTATCCGGCTCCTGGCTGACTGTGCAAAAGGCAATAAGATCCCTGTAATCCTGGCAGAAGAATGCAAATAACGTCAATGTACAGCTGAATTGCAAGCCCAGCCTTACAGGAACTCGCTCTCTTTGCAAAAAGACACACGCTAAACAGGAAATGCAACTGAGCTGTAGAAATGTTCAAACTTCAAAAATGCAATCGCCAGACACAAACTGCATTAATGCATTTTGCAATGCATTTTCAATGTTTTGCACTTTTGCAAAGATACCTAATATGCGCTTACCTCCTCTTGGTACAGACATTTTCCCCTTAGCTTTGATGGGGGAGGGGCGCACAAAAGACTTTGCCTTTTCTGTTCTGTAGCTAGTTTTGCAATAAATATGCAAAGGAAAGGTCCACAATCCTCATGCAAGTCTTCTTTTTCTTGCCTCTTGCAGCAGACCACCTTTCAGTCAGCACGCGTGAAATTGCACACCTTGCAAAACACGCCAGAAACTCAGATTTTGCAATTGCAATGGTTGAAAGGCTCAACTGCACCTACATGATGGGCCAGGGCTGGCAGCCGAACGCTCCAAACTTGGAACACAGAGTATATTACTGTGCAGACGTCCTTCCTGCGGGCACCGCACTGGAGCATGGGATTTGTAGTTAAACAGTACTGATGATGCTATTTGTTTTCTCTAAAAATGACCTGCACTTATTGTGTTTCTGCAATGGTGTTGCAAGTGGGCCCACGACTGCAAGGTTTCTCTGACCTGTTGATCGTCCTATCATGTCGCATAAGGAAGGGAAATATCCTGCAGCTACGTCAATCTTGAACGGTATCAAAGTTCAAACAACCTTTCTGAAGTGAGCGCGAAGGAGGGAAAGTCTCTCGTAGGTGGAGAATATGCTTAATTATGCCATAGGTGTCCTCTCTTCTCCAATGATATGTCATTGTGACTTTTTAATTAATGAAATGAAGCAAACAACTGGGCGTGCAGTACTGCTATACACTTGCGAGCTGTGAAGGATTTGTTTCTCTTTTAAATACAAAGGATACAGTTTAGAAAACTTACTGATTTATTGACTATAAAGGATACACACACATCTCGACCTTTCATCCCCCAAATGTGGAACACTTACCAAATGTTTACTAACGACTTCAACTAGGAATCACAGAGGATGGCTAAAAACTGTTAATTTCTACTTATAGAAAGTATTTTTTTGATTATTTAATAGTATGCGTTTTTAATTGCTGTGGATATCAGTTAAAAAATTCTAAACACCAACTGTGTGACAGACTTTTCAGTGTGTAATTGTGTAGGGAAATTTTACAGTAGATAGATTTGTACACTGTGTCTGTATTTTGCGCAGGAACTTAAAACCAGCTTACGTACTTATTATGTTCGTATGCTTATTTATCCTTTGTTCTAATGTGTCCTAAACTATAGAGATATATTTCATGCCATTCTCGCCTAAAAGAAAACATTAAATATATGCGTGCGTATACATCACCTGCAGGGCTAGCTACCCGACGGTGTAAACCCTTGGCTCTATGATTGTCAGTTTTGAAATGACACCCCCACCCCATGTGCAGAAATGGGAAAATGAGGCTGTGGACGGATGCCTGCAAATGCATACAAAAACATTTAAAACTGGTAAATCCAAGAAACAATCTTCTTCAACGAATCAAACACTGAGCTATACAATTAAGCTATATAGTACTCAACATTGTCACATTTGTCTACGAATGTGTGTTTGTACGTGTCCTGCGTATACATGTTTGATATATTTGGATATATATGTTGCTACCATCATCCACTCTTTTTTAAATGATGCTTTGTGTAGCTCCACTGAGCTTGCAGCTTGTATCTTGAAAACGAGTCATGTTTTGCTCTTACCTGACTTTTTTCTGTCATGTTTTCATTTCTTCACTACTTTCTGTCATAATCGTTTTAGTCTGCCCTACTAGACTTTTGATGCAGAGCATGCACCATTATTTGTTGCCTTCATTTAAACTACTTCTTTTCCATTTTTTGATGTTGTTGAGGACGTCTACAGAATGAATAAAGTACTAGACTCTCAAATAAAGTAGAATACTGACAACATTTTTGCAGTGATACCTGTTTGTATACATATTCCAGCATTCCATTCACTTTCCTTACTGAAACTACCTCCATATGTTTAGAGACTGATATGAATGCTCTCAGGTTCACTACTTTTTTAAATACAACCCCAGCCATCAGGCCTCTCCAACCAGCTTCCGAAAGCTCCAATCATTCCTCTTTCTCTAGGGCAAGAGACAAACATTTCATTCACCAACCAGGGCAAAATCCCAATGGCCCAATTTGTTTTCTGACATGGGGAGAGTTTATCATCTCATTCATTCCCCAAAAGAAGCAGGAGTTGTAAGATAGTATGCAGACATACACATGAGATGCCTACCCCCCCCCCCCCACACACACACACACACCTAATGTCCCCTCCACAGCAGCTGGTGACCTGCCTCCACACACACAGGAATGTCCTCCTGGTTTGATGTGTAGTTTGAACCACACCAAATTAGTAGCAGCTATCAGCAATACCCTAACGCTTCTGTTGGGATTACTGGTGTATTGAGTCACCTCTTCTCCCCACCCCCTCCCCCAGGCTGGGCAAGTCAGAGTCATCCACTCATTCCCTCCCTCCCCACTTGGAGATTATTTTTTTTCTTTTGATGCTGATACTGCTCCCTCACATTCTCCATACTCACCATGGCAACTTGGTCCACTGTTCCTCTGTTTCTGTTCCCAAGATTAATTAGTTTATATTTTGTTTTATCATATTTAAGCCATCGTGTTTTAGGTCATTTGTTCAATAAATAAATGTGGCAGCAGATTGGCGTAGAGGTTAATACTGTGTCCTGCTAGACTTATACCCTGATGCAGTCCTGGGATTGATTCCCACTGCCTCCATTTGCCTAATGTGTGACTCTGAGCAAATATCATAACCATATATTGCTTCCAGGTCACCTACTTTAGGGACTGTGTGTCCAATGGGTCCAGTGTCCTTACCCAGTCAACAAATGTGCTTTTCTTCTCTTACTTTTTATAGTTCCTTTTGTGTACACTCTCTAGCATAATGTTGTGTTGTTATCAAGAAGACAGAATATAATTTCCAGCTTTCTGTAAGTTCACATATACAGACACTGAAAAGGGGTAGTCCCAGTACTTAATCCTTTGGTAACGCACTAGTTATCATCTGAGTGAATTATGTTTATGCAACTCCTTGTGTCCTATTACTTAGCCAGTGTTTACTACCCTAAAACCCACTCTAGGCATGTCTAATTGGTTAACTAAACCTTTTGAAACCATGTAATGTAATTCACAAAAGTCTAAGTAGGCTACGTACACCACTGCTTCCTGAGTTTATTTCCTGGATAGCCTGTATAAGAACTAATTTTGTATTCATACACTTTCACTAAAATAAATAAATAAAGGGAAGAGAAGAGATGACGGGATTATAGTTAATAAAAAGGGGTGAGGGTACCCATTTAGTAGAATTAGCATCACTTTGGATAGTAAATTATTAACATAAACAAAAAAACATTTTGGATAGTAAATTAGTAACATAAACCAAAAAAAAAAAAGCCACAACACTGGATCAGCATATTAATGTTAAAGGAGAGTATAGTTTAAATGAATGTCACATGAATAACTTAGTTTATATAGAATGATATGAGTGATTGTAAATCTGAAAACATAAACAATGCTAACAAGTAAGAAACACTAGATAAAGAAAATAGTTAAGTACAAACTATTTAACAAACAGTTTAGAAGAAGAAACCAGAGAATCCTTAACTAATTTGAAAGGTCTAGCTGTCAGTTTCAGCTATAAAGTAATATGTAAAATGTAATGTTTTCACACAGTCTTATATTAGATGCAGTTAGCCATATGATTTTTGGTGTGTTAAATTATTTGTGATAACACCATACTGGGCTGGGTAAAGACTTCAGATCATATTCGGAATATTATCGATTTGGTGTTAAAAATCACAAACACTCTGTATATAACCTGTCATACAATGGGGAACCTGCAGAGTTTTTGTATTTATTAACTGTTTTTCTTGCACAGATAAGAATGATTAGGAGCTGTCTGTTCATTTTGGGGATGGTGGGCAGGACAACGAAAGTAAATAAAATGAAGTGATTAATAATATTTGCATTATCTTTCAGAAAGGGATTGATAACAACTGATTGTTTTCTCCCAGAGTAATGTTAACCTAGCATAGATAAACTTAGGTTCACAGTCTGCTTACAGCATTGTCTCCTGCAGTTTATATTTAAAGTTAAATTATTTTTTCCCAAAATTGATTTTTAGAAATTATCTCAAGATAAATCTTCAAGAAAATGAATATTCTTCACCGGAGGAAAAAATGGTCAAATGGTGGGCTGAAATCTATATATTCAGTGGATTTAAAAATTGTACACACCCCTGTGAAAATGCCAGTTTTTTGTGATCTCAATGTGGGCCGACTCCTTCTCAAAATGTAGACGCCTACCAGTGCCCCAGGTGACAGAGTCAGGTGACACATACAGTGGATATAAAAAGTTTACACATTCCTGTTAACATGCCAGGTTTTTGTGATATAAAAAATGAGACCACAATAAATCATTTCAAAACTTTTCCCACCTTTACTGTGACCTATAACCTGTATAATTCAATTGAAAAACAAACAAATCTGTTAGGGGAAAAAATCTAAAAAATAAAAAAAGTACAATAAGCTGGTTGCATAAGTGTGCACACCCTTAAATTAATACTTTGTTGAAGCAAAAAACGAACACCAGACTAGTAAATCCAAAAATCCACACAGAAAGCTGGAACCAGAACAAATACGTCAGCAAACAGTTTTTATTTAATACACGGTTAGCGCTTTCATCTGGTATAATTCACCAGACTTCATCAGTGTTAAAAGTCACAACCCTTCTTAAAATACTCTGCCCAATTAATACATCTACCAATAAGATAACCAATTCATTTAAACACTTCGATGCATCACTAAAAAAACTTTTAAAACAATACTTCCCATTTTTACTTTGTTAAATTTCATCACCTTAAATTAAGCATAAAAATAGAAACATTTTATCAGTTGCTAAAATAATACCACGATAAGTACAAATATAAATATAAATATGAAATTGGTATTTTCACCTAGCCTATAAATAAATGCAAAGTTTATATGTTATTCAATAAACTTTGTTTCTTAAATTCTATTACTTTAAACTTAGACAACAATATACATAGTCATGCAGGCTGATTAACAATAATTCAACAAACTTGTTATTTAATACCACAGATTTAAAAATGTACAAAAAAATATACAAAAAATATAAATGTTTAAAAACATTTATAAAGTTAAAGAACAAGATGAAAGCACTAACCGTGTATTAAATAAAAACTGTTTGCTGACATATTTGTTCTGATTCCAGCTTTGTGTGCGGATTTTTGGATTTACTGTGTTGAAGCACCTTTTGATTTAATTACAGCATTCAGTCTTCTTGGGTAAACACCTGCCATCAATTAAAAAGACTGTGATTAACCCCAAATAAAGTTCAGTTGTCCTAGTAGGATTTTCCTGACATTTACTCAGTTGCCTGCTACAGCAAAAGTCATGGTTCGCAGAGAGGTTACAAAGCATCAAAGAGATCTCATTGTTGAAAGGCATCAATCAGAAAAAGGGTGCAAAAAAAATTCCACAGCATTGGATGTACCATGGAACACAGTGAAGACAGTCATCATAAAGTGGAGAAAATATGGGACAACATTGACGTTGCAAAGAACTGGATATCCCAACAAAATTGATGAAAAGACAAGACGAAAACTAGTCAGGGAAGCTGTCAAGATACCTACAGCAACACTGAAGGAGCTGTAGGAATTCCTAGCAAGTACTGGTTGTGTACTACATGTAACAACAATCTCCAGTATTCTGAATATGTCTGGGCTATGGGGTAGGGTTGCAAGATGGAAGCATTTTCTTACACAGAAAAATATCCAGGCCAGGCTAAAATTTCCAAAACAATACATCAAGTCTCCCCAAAACATGAGAAAATGTGTTATGGTCTGATGAGAACAAGGTTGAACGTTTTGGCCACAATTCCAAAAGGTACGTTTCGCATCACCAAAAGAACACCATCCCCACAGTGAAGCATGGTGGTGACAGTTTCATGCTTTGGGGTTCCAATGGTGGAAAAGCAATCATCCGACTCCACAGCAATGTAAAATACAAAAATGTTTAATAAATCCACATCAGGTTACAAACAGCAAGGATTGAGCGCTTTCGTCTCCACCCTGGAGACCTCTTCAGAATCAATTAAAACAAGAAAAAGGCGCTACTTTTATATATACACACTAATAAATACAATTAGTCACAATTAAGTTAATCACAATTACATTAATCACAATTAATCAAAATTTATAAACTGTTGTATCTCTAAAGCCCTTAAAGGTGTAACGTGGTAGGTTAAAAACCACTCGTATCTGCTGTTTTCTTATGTGTTAATACAGGTATATGATGAAAAGAAAGGAGCAATGTTATTAAAGTGCCATCCACATTCACAATGCCAAAAATTTTTATAGTAATTTATTTACGTTAGATACTAGTTATATTAGTATGTAATTTATATATTTATATATTATGTTTTAACATACATATACATATATACATATACATTTATCTACATGACTATCCATTCATCTATACATATATACATATACATACAACAGTTATATTTATTTGCATTTATATTTATATATATTTATATTTATTCTTACTAGTATAGACACATTCAAAATTGTATTACAACATTTTTAAATACTATGCTACGACCATGCCATTGTTTTACTTATTTAATTATAAATTTTATAAATTTTTACATATTTATATATCAAATATTTGGCATTGTGAATGTGGATGGCACTTTAATAACATTGCTCCTTTCTTTTCATCATATACCTGTATTAACACATAAGAAAACAGCAGATACGAGTGGTTTTTAACCTATTTTTAACCTACCACGTTACACCTTTAAGGGCTTTAGAGATACAACAGTTTATAAATTTTGATTAATTTTGATTAATGCAATTGTGATTAACTTAATTGTGACTAATTGTATTTATTAGTGTGTATATAAAAGTAGCGCCTTTTTCTTGTTTTAATTGATTCTGAAGAGGTCTCCAGGGTGGAGACGAAAGCGCTCAATCCTTGCTGTTTGTAACCTGATGTGGATTTATTAAACATTTTTGTGTTTTACATTGCCGTGGAGTCGGATGATTGCTTTTCCACCATTGGATTTCCTGTTGGATCTGCTTGCTGGTTTTTGTATTTGTGGTCTTTTGGCTTGTTTTTTTGGTTCCTGGTACTTCAGCTGGTGGATCAAGGTATCCTTTGTGTGGGTCAAGTAACTCCTATTGACTGGCAGTTGTTGTGGTTACCTTTAAGGCAAGCTACTGTGACCGGAGTTTAGAATCCTTGTACCGCGAGTGGTACATCTGCAGTCGGTGCTCTTCCTGTGTGATTTTCGATCACTTCCTAGCTTCCTGGGTCGGATTCACGGTAGTCCTCCGGTTTTTGGTGTGGAGTGCTGGTTTTCGAGTATTGGCTACAGTGGAAGAGATTTTTGTGACGATTTTGATCTATTAACATTAACAGGTACTTTTTCACGCTCTTGGTTGCTTTTCTGTTCTTTACGTTGCAACCTTGTTAACTGATATTACAGAACTGTTTACCACCCAGCATTCTACAGTTTTTCTGCTGGGACTGAGCTCATTTTTTGCATTACTCGGGAAGAGTGCGTGAATGAAAAGGGAAAAGAGTGTTGCCTTTTAAAAGTGAATACTGTTTCTGTGGTTCCCTACTAAACATTGTGCATTTATAATATGTCTGGCGACCACTCACTACTTAGTGAGCTAATTAAAATCATTCAAAGCTACTCACAAAATAATGCACAGGATGACGCAGGGAATATCATACCCTGTGCACAGAGTAGCCCTAGATCTAGTGGAGTTGTGCTGTTACCACAAGATAAAGGTGTTCACGAGCCCCACCGAGGACTACCTGTTACGCAAGAAGTTAGGGCTGGACCCTCGAACAATACAGGACAGTACAATACACCCCATCAGAGAGACAATGATTTTACAAAATATCATAATATGGACTTTAACAACTGGTTGAATAAATCATTTTCATATAATAATGTGAGAGAACCTGAACATTATAATAATACCACTTACAAAGATAAATGTAAAAACTTTAAAATGTTGCTAACCAAGTATAAAAACTTGTCAGTGGAGAATTGGTACTTTAGTAAGTGTCTTCATGAAAACATTGTCCCTAAGGGTCTTAGAATTACAAAATTTCCGAATAACATTAATTTTGAAACAGAGAATGTATTATTCAAAGAAGTGTGTGCTTTATTTAACGAATGTGGGTTATCAATAATTAAATTGCTTATGAAACATAATGAAAATATAATGGGAAAGGATAAGATTATTATTGATAGACTGTATAAGGAAATATCTGAAGATCTGTTGTTTTCGGTGGATGAATACAAAAAAGTATACTTCAGGACTATACAGGATGTTGATGCTACCACATCACGTAATTATAACAGGAAAATTTCAAAATTGAGAAGGGATTTGAAAGACTACAAGTCTAACACTGCCTATAGTAATAACACTTCCTACCACAGAGCACATTATGATCGGGGTGTTAATTATCATATTAATGCATATTATGTTGATCAAATGAAGGTTGGGGAACATGTGGACAACATTGTTGAATACCACAGCCCACAGGTAGAGGGTGACGTATGTAATACGGTTGGTGATTATCAGGAAGGTTATTATACTAATAATTTCCCTTTAGAGGAATTTGGCCCAAGGAGATCACAGAGGTTAAAAAACAGGATTCCACAGCAACAATCCTATGCACAGGTGGTGGGGGACTACCGACGCAACAGAAGATAAATACAACTATAGGGGAAGTGGATGTGAATCTTGATCTTGTTTCACAATGTTCTTATATAGATAATGAAGGTGGAAGTGAGCAAGTTAATTCTATTATTTGTTCATCCAATGACTTTAATATTTTTAATTTTACAGGAATGATGATTGATGACACTTTTTTAAAACTTTTTACTAAAGGTTTTACTTTTGTGCCATACCAAATACCCAGTATTAGTAATATTTTACTGGATATAAAACTTTTTACAAGAAGGTTGAATTTCTCAGTCATTTTTAAAGATACAGAAAGTGTAAATGAGTCTAGGTGTTTAAAAAGACGTAGTACTTATAACCCACCACTTCAACACGGCATTCAGAGTTTTGAGAATGTCCTCTGTAGTGTTATTAGAAGCAACTATCCCCGTAACAATAACACAAAGGTGACTAATTTAACTCATGAAGAAAAGGAGCTTCTTAAATTACTAAAAGAGAATAACAAAGTTAGAATTATGAAACCTGACAAGGGGGGAGGCATGGTCATCATGGACCAATGGGATTCATGGACCAATGGGATTATACCAGAAGAATGCTGAATATACTCAATAACAGTAAGAGTTATACTATGGTATCGAAAAATGAAATAAATATTTCTTACCAAAAAATAGATTACATTATAGAGGACAATTTACTGCAAGGCCTTTATGATAAAGACCTATACGAATTTTTTTAAAGTTAGCAAACCAGTTATACCAGTGATCTTCGGCATCCCTAAAATTCACAAATGTGTAAATGATCCCCCCATGAGACCTACCGTGTCAGCACAAGGCTCAAAAACACAACCATTAGCAATATACATTGACATTAAGTTAAAAGGATATCACTTGAAATACCAGCACATATTAATTGATTCATGGGACTTACTAAGAAAAATAAACAATGAGAGTTACAATGACAAGATTATTTTTATAACTATTGATGTCAAAGATCTTTTTACGGTGATACCCCATGTAAATGGTTTAGAATGGTTTGAGAAAACACTTATAGAAATGGACTTTTTAGAACCCGAAGAATTCCGTATTATACTTGAAAACACGGAATTGATACTAAGGAATAACTATATTTACTTTCAGGGAGAATATTATCACCAAATTGAAGGGGTAGCAATGGGAGCAGCTTGTGCTCCCATTTATGCAAATATTGTCATGCTTTATTGGGAAAAGAACTATGTTTTTACATCGGAATATTACCAGCATATACATAGCTACTATAGATTTTTGGATGATATTCTTATTTTATGGAAAGGTCCTGAAAAAGATATTTACAATTTTATTGAATACATTAATAAGAGTACATCATTCCTTAGTTTTACACATGAGGTTCAAAAGAATGTTATTCACTACATGGATGTTAAATTAATGAAAGATGAAATAACAAAAAGATACACATCTGCTATTTATCGGAAAGAGAATTTCTCAAATGCATATTTACATTTCAAAAGTGATCACCCTCTTGTATTGAAAAAGAATGTTGTAAAAGGACAGATGATTAGGGTTTCTAGAATGACAAGTGAAGAGGAAGAGTTTTTAAACGAATTAAATACACTGAATAACATGTTTTTACAAAGAGGTTATCCATGTGATTTGATTGATGACACAAAAAAGTGGGTAATAACACATCGGCGCACTAGATATGCCCCACTACTTAGTTGTGGTTTACCGAACAGTAACACACTAATTACACTAATTAAAAACGAGACTAACATGTCAGATAATGAAGGGAGAAATGGGAGTCAAATGAAAAACACTCCATATTTGACCCTAACCTACTACAACAATATTGAATGGCTCAGGAGATGTATTAACAGTGTATGGGAAATGTTCAAAGCAATGCCTACGAGAGTGACGGTTTTTAAGAATAAATTAACCTACAGTTATAGGAGTAATAATAATTTAAAAAATACATTAGAATATGGAAAGGATGGACCTAGCTATGGTAGTTATTCTACTACTAGTAACAAGAGGAGGACTTTTAGGTTTAACAGATGTCCTCAATGTCCCTTTATAGCAGGTGAGAAGTCGATAAATCTGCCTAGTTTATGAACTACCCTCAAAGCAAGTAAATACAGTAGTTGTTACACAAAAGGCCTGGTTTACTTGGCATATTGCAAATTCTGTTGGTGCTTCTATGTAGGGAAAACAGAGAGACACCTACGCAGAAGAATATATGAACACATCAGAGATATTAATCGTAAGAATGTAAACAATGCATTATATAGGCATTCTATTGTATGTTCTAATGCCAATTTTAAATTCTGGGTCCTGGAAATTGTTGAGCCTCCTGATAGAGGGTGCGATTGGGAAACTAAACTGGCATATAGGGAAATGATATGGCAGCTTAGATTAGATGTGTGCAATGGTAAAGGGCTGAATGATTGTATATCTATTACACCTGCATTAAAATTATTGGCTTCTGATCCAAAGAAACATACCTACACACTATAATACCACTTTTCCTCCTTTTATACTAGGAGGTTACTTTCAACTTTTTCCATACACGGTTTTATTACTTAATTATTTTATATTTTTTACACATATTATTTATTCAACATATAAATTATATATACTCACAACTTTTTGCACATATTTTACACCATCTTTTTATACCATCTTGTCATTTTACAACATTACATTGTTTCATACATTAACTATTTATTTGATACTATTCTGTACATCACCTTAGTTTTAAATATAATCATTATTGATTCTTATGGGATATATGTTAATTACTACAATCATGTGCAACATGTATTTTTTATAGTAATTTATTTACGTTAGATACTAGTTATATTAGTATGTAATTTATATATTTATATATTATGTTTTAACATACATATACATATATACATATAAATTTATCTACATGACTATCCATTCATCTATACATATATACATATACATACAACAGTTATATTTATTTACATTTATATTTATATTTATTCTTACTAGTATAGACGTACACACATTCAAAATTGTATTACAACATTTTTAAATACTATGCTACGACCATGCCATTGTTTTACTTATTTAATTATAAATTTTATACATTTTTACATATTTATATATCAAATATTTGGCATTGTGAATGTGGATGGCACTTTAATAACATTGCTCCTTTCTTTTCATCATATACCTGTATTAACACATAAGAAAACAGCAGATACAAGTGGTTTTTAACCTATTTTTAACCTACCACGTTACACCTTTAAGGGCTTTAGAGATACAACAGTTTATAAATTTTGATTAATTGTGATTAATGTAATTGTGATTAACTTAATTGTGACTAATTGTATTTATTAGTGTGTATATAAAAGTAACGCCTTTTTCTTGTTTTAATTGATTCTGAAGAGGTCTCCAGGGTGGAGACGAAAGCGCTCAATCCTTGCTGTTTGTAACCTGATGTGGATTTATTAAACATTTTTGTGTTTTACATTGCCATGGAGTCGGATGATTGCTTTTCCACCATTGGATTTCCTGTTGGATCTGCTTGCTGGTTTTTGTATTTATGCTTTGGGGTTGCTTTTCTTCAGCTGGAACTGGGGCTTTAGTCAAGGTGGAGGGAATTATGAACAGTTCCAAATACCAGTCACTTTTGGCCCAAAACCTTCAGGTGTCTGCTAGAAAGATGAAGAGGAATTTCACCTTTCAACACGACAATGACCCCAAGCATACATCCAAATCAACAAAAGAATGGCTTCACCAGAAGCTTTGGAATGGCCCACCCAGAGCCCAGACCTAAATCCAATAGAAAATCTGTGGGGTGACCTAAGGAGGGCTGTGCACAAGAGATGCCCTCGCAATCTGACAGATTTGGAGTGCTTTTGCAAGGAAGAGTGGGCAAATATTGCCAAGTCAAGATGTGCCATGCTGATAGACTCCTACCCAAGACTGAAAGCTATAATTAGATCAAAAGGTGCTTCAACAAAGTATTAGTTTAAGGGTGTGTACACTTATGCAACCAGCTTATTGTACATTTTTTATATTTTTCCCCTAACAGATTTGTTTGTTTTTCAATTGAATTGTACAGGTTATAGGTCACATTAAAGCTGGTAAAAGTTTTGAAATTATTTATTGTGGTCTCATTTTTTATATAAAAAAAACATGGCATTTTAACAGGGGTGTGTAGACATTTTATATCCACTGTAAATGTGTGCATGTATGTGTGTATTTATATCTGTATCTATCTATGTCTGTATATATATATATATATATATATATATATATATATATATATATATATATATATACACACACACACACACACACACACACACACACACACACACACACACACGTGTGTGTGTGTGTGTATGTGTGCGTGTGTGTATCATCCAGTTGAGGGAGTTGTTGTTTGGTTATACTTCAAGACTCTAAGTAGGAGATTGTGTTTTATGTTTCTGATATATATTATTAACTCATGGAGTTTAAATATACGCGATACAGTAACAGCATGCATTTTCTGATTTGTTGTATTTGCAATCAGCAGATGGCTGGAATAGGGAGCTTTTAGTGAGATATCCTTTAAACTTTCTAAATCCATTTGATGTAAACTATATATATAGGTGTTTGTGTGTGTGTGTGTGTGTGTGTCTCTCTCTCAATATATATATGTGTATATATATATATATATATATATATATATATATATATATATATGTATGTACAATGCTTTGCCAGAGATGGCCGGCACCTGTCACCCCTGGGATTCCGGATACTGGCTAAGGTTCTTGCCGTCCCTATAGTGCCTTTTTTAGGCAAGGTTCAAATGACAAATTCACCACTGTAACAGGAACAGGCAAGCAAAAACTGAGGGTGATGCTACTCAATGCTAGAAGTCTAAATCTCAAAATGCACTTACTCAAGGCACTCCTTAAAATGGAGAACATCGATATCTGTGCAGTGACTGAGACCTCGTTCAAGGCTACAGAGAGCACCCCTGCACTACCAGGCTATAACTCATACCACACTTTTCGGCCATGTAACCTGGAACGGAACACCAAAGGCAGAGTTGTGTCCATATTCATTAAGGATATCCACACCTCCAGGCTAGTTGCTCAGCATAATGCAGCCGAGGTTATCCAAGTGCAACTTACCCTGGGCAAAACTGCAATCCAAATTGTAGCTTGCTACAGATACCCCACCATGACCCAGGATTCCCACTCCTCTTTTCTTGATGTATTGGAAAATATTAGGGTTCAACCAAACACCCTAATAATGGGCAATTTCAACTACCCCACCATTAACTGGGAAAACTACTCACGTACCAACTCCTTCACTCACCGCTTTCTGGAATTCATAAACTCCAATGCCCTGGAGCAACTTATCCACACCCCCACCAGGGGCAACAATATCCTAGATCTAGTCATTACCAACATGAGTGACCAGTGTTCCATACCTGAAGTCAACGCCTCATTGGTCCGATCCGACCATAAGCTAATTTCCCTAGATATCCACATCCTGCCCCCACCCCCCATTAAGGAAACCATGGTAAAAAAATTCTCCAAAGCCAGCTTCATGCTTCTTAAGACAGAAGTGGTGAACTTCATGACACCCATGCGGATGGACAGTACAGTTATATCTACTGAATCCTACACAATTGCACTTTATAAGCACTTACATGAGTGCATGGATCATGCTATCCCAAACAGAACCAAGACTCTATCCTCCAAAAAATGGAAGCCAATCTGGTGGTCCCCTGCCATAAACAAACTATACAATAGAAGGAAGAACCTGTTGCAAAAGAGAGTAAAATCCCATGAGTGGAGGAGCTCCCTGGTCAGCCTCGGTAAGAAGCTGTGATCCCTGATAAAATCCTCCAAAGCTAGTTATGAAAACAAAATTGCAACTGATTCTAAAGACAACCACAAAGCATTCTATAGCTATGTCAAGAATCTCAATGGCAACACTCAGATCTGCTCTGAGTTACAGCACAATGGCACTAAATATACAGACCCAACTGATATTGCCAACATCCTGACAGATAGGTTCAGTGCTAACTTTACCTCCCTCTCACCCCCTAAAGAGCCCATCTCTATACCAGAAGAATGCAAAGTTCCTGTAATTATGGCTGCACAGGTAAAAACCACACTCTCCAAAGCCAAGAACACAGCATCCATGGGACCAGACAACATACCAGGCTGCTTTCTACATGAACTACAGAACAAACTGGCACCCCACCTAAGTACCATGTTCAATCATAGCCTCACCTCGGGCTTTGTGCCTGCTGAATGGTGCACAGCGATGGTTATGCCACTTCACAAGGGGGGCCACCGTGGACCCCGGGAACTACCTCACCATTAGCCTGATGAGCCTGGTCTGCAAGGCCATGGAATGTATCACAATGCAACTTATAAACAAAGACATTGGTAATCTCCAAACTCTGGACCCCACCCAGTTCGGGTTTGTAAAAGGCAGATCATGTCTCCTAAACCTGATAGACTTCTTTGAAGCAGTCACAAAAGCCATAGACAAGGGTAAGGTGGTTCACACAGCCTATCTAGATCTTGCCAAGGCTTTCGACACCATCCCCCACTCTGGAATTATAGATAAACTCACTAAACTAGGTATAAATCCCTATGTCACAAGATGGGTTGCCAATTGTTTCACTGACAGAACCCACACTGTGAAAGTAGCAGACTCTAAATCCGACTTCAGACCAGTGACAAGTAGAGTACCACAGGGTTCAGTACTGGGTCCTCTCCTGTTTGGTATCTTCTTCTCTGAAGTACAGGCTAACACAGAAGGTCTTTGGCTAACAAAGTTCACAGATGACTGCAAACTAGGAGCCATAATTGAAACTCCTAAAGATGTGGACATCCTACAAAAGAGCCTCACTGAGACAGATGCCTGGTGTCAAAGCCATGGCCTCAAGCTCAATGCCAAAAAGTGCGTTGTCATCCCCTTTGGTAAAAACTCTGTACCCATGAACTACAACATAGGCGGTAGTATACTTAACACCGAAAGTGTGATAAGAGACCTTGGGACACAGGTGGACAGTAGTCTCTCCTTTGATAATCACATTGCCACAGTAGTCAGGAAATCCTTCTATGTGCCACACCTCATCACAAAAGCTTTCTCATCCAGAAAAAAAGAGGTCATTGTTCCCCTCTACTCATCACTCATTAGACCCATTATAGAGTACAACGCTCCTTTTGGTATGTACCTCACAAGACATCTACAACAACTGGAAAGGCCGCAGAAATACCTCACAAAGAGGATTACCGACCTCAAACAGATGCCCTACGCAGACCGTCTAAAAAAACTCCAGCTTTACTCTGTCGCTTATCACCTACTCAGAGGTGATCTCTGCCTAACATACAAAGCTATGTCAAACCCAGAGCTGTTGGACATGCTCCACTTAAAGAAATCCCAATCCCTCCGAGCTACATGCTCTAGGGACCTAAACCTTGTCACCACAATAAGCAGAACATGCCGGAGGGATAGATTCCTGTCACAGAGACTTCCCAAACTCTGCAGTAAACTACCTATCTATATCAAACAAAGTTCCTCATTAGCACTCTTCAAGAAAAATCTTGATGATTGGATGGGAAATAGGAAATTCACCCTGGGGATCACCTCTGTGGCTCTGCTCAACAGTGGCACAGGAAAATAATTTTCTTGGGTGGCAAAAGCCAGGGTACCTTTTTGGCTGGGCTTGTATAGGCCCAGGGCCAATAGCCTAGTACCTACCTCTGAACCTATAAATATATATATATATATATATATATATATATATATATATATATATACACACACACACACACACACACACACACACACACACACACAGAAATGTGTGTGTGTGTGTTTGTATGTATTTGTAGAAATGCTGTGCATTCTTTATGTAATAGTTAGAATTTATGGTTAGTTCAATAATATTCAGATAAGAATGTCACAACTAAATACTTTAATGAATGGCAAATTCTTTATTTCTGAAAATAAATAGCAAAACATAGCTTCCTGCATAAATTATAGCAGCTGTCCTTAGCTGGACTAGAACCTAGACTTTATAAAAAGTACTGCATAATCAAGTTTGATCAATATGTAGCACTGCACTAACATATTAATAATATTATTTGTAGAATATTAATGATACCCAGGTCTACATTATAGCTGCATTATATGAGTCCAGTTTTTTTAATAATTGCTTATTACCTTTACAGTCTTCCAGTAAAGTGGATCCATGTTCAGTCTTACTTGCAAACTGTAAGAACTTTCCATTTTCTAGTGTACCAGACAGTATATTCACTCAGCCAGGTTGAGATCTAATAATCAGTTTGATGCACTAATGTAGTATTAGTACTTTAGAACATTGTGATCCTTTAAGAAACTTACAGAGGAAATTGGGAAATCCAGCCTACATTAATTCTCTTACCTATCTGCCGCTTCCTGCTGTAGCTTGGAAGGTAATTTCTTATCAATAGTTTGTGCATACTTTCCCTGAGAACAGCAGCAAATGGTGGGTTGTTTTATTGTGAGTCTAATCCTTATCAATAAGCAATAACAGTAAAACCCAGCTCCTTCTTAACATAATACAATTTAAATCAGATCACTGAAACACATCCAAATGTCATTCAAATATTAAAAAAAAAAATGCAAGCTAGTGTAAAGTGCTAACATGTGCAGTCACCTTATATAAATTCTGCAAAATCACACACTGTGTAGTGAAATAAGTCAAATGACATATAGTCGCATGGAATTTCTCTCAAATGCTAGATCAAGAGCAAAATAATAACATATCTTGCTTCATGTTCACTTATCAGGTCTAGCAATGGTCTGGCTTTTGTGTCAAAAAGGGCATTTCTAGTTAACTTATGTCAAAAGGTTATGTTCTATATTTAGATTAGCAGGTCATACTTGGGTAACCTCCTTGCAATAATCACACAACTTTTCTGTACAATACTTCACTTGGCAAGTATTGAGATATGAAATTTGGGAATAAAACCTTTAATTTTGTCCACAGGAAGCATGACAAACATGCAGAATTTAAGTGGTGGAATGGATATGGGCATCTAAATTATTGTAGAATGCAGTTTACGTGGTTTGAGGATGTAAAACACAGTAGTCTGGTATAATTAAGATAATTTACAATAAACAGACACAGCACAACTCACACATTTATACTGTTGCCCTCGTGAATGTTTTCAAGGCAGATCTTACAAATGCTGGAAATGTTTCCAAAATAGAATGAATCATTATAAGACTATCAGTATGAATTGTGATATTACAGCAACACAAATATTTCTAAAACAGCCATCTCAAGAGGTTTTTCAGCACAGTTCCAGAAAAGTCTTAATAGTAGAAATACATCTAGTATTATTATTTAAAAAAGCTGTCAGTTGTAAAATTAGAGTTATCTGTACCACACATTGAGAGTAAAATGGGTAAATGAAACAAAAAAAATGAAGCAAACTTTTCAGGAAACTGCAATCAGATATTAATGGCATTTTGCAAACATAACCTGATTTTTTTCTGGTTTTAAGCTGTTTATTAGGAGGACATTGCATTAAAATATTATCAGTGATAACACTAGTAATACATATACCAAGGAAAATACCTTTGCTACTTATTTTAATATTTTCTTATGTCTTTGGTTTCACTTAATTTTTGCTATCAGTTTACTGTTCTTGAAATGACCACTTAAATACATTTGGATTTGAATCTGATTTTGAATTTTAGGTAAGAACTGAACAGTAGCTGAAAAGGAAAGCAAGTTTTGATGTTGCTACTAAACAAGCTGAGCTGTTTGAAACAACCGGATTAAAAAAGAGTGGTATCCAGTGTAAATTGTTGGATAGGTTGTTCCTTGCTTGCCCAATGGTAAACATTTTCCTGTACTAGATACAATTTAAAGGTTTTGTCAAATTAAACTGGATGAAGACAGCTTTAAGCTTTTTGCTTGCAACACCTGTTTAGGAAAGGTTTCCCAGATTACTTTTCTGTATCTTTGCATCAGAACTTTTCTATTGTGATATTGCTGAAATCACAGACTCTGTTGATGGAGTACTTAAAGGACCACTATGAGCAAAGAATGAAAAAACATGTATTTTTATCTTGCCATGATTTACTGCACCTCATAAAGCTGCCTACAGCAAAATAAGTACTCATTCCTAATTTTATTTATTTTTTTACTCTTGTCTGCATTCATGGGGGCAGACATTGTGATTCCTTTGGAAAGCTAAATCTGTCTCAATGCACAGACTGTGAGAACAAATAGCCCTACCATTTGTTGTCAGTCTAGACTTCCATTCACTTAGAATGGACCACCTGAAAAAAATGCCAAGTTTGAGAGTCTGCAGCTCATGTGTCATTGACTGGTATGTGTTGAGTTTTACAAATGTTGTTCCTATTGATGTACTAAACATTCTCTGAAAGAAACTTGCAAAAGTGTCAACAAATTACTGAGATAAAAAAGACTTTTCATAAGAAGCAGTTTTGCAAGTTTCAATTCTTGGCCAAGTTGCTCCTCCCATCTCCCCTCCTTCAGTGGGTTACAGTCTCACATTTCCAGTGTGGGTAGATTCAACTATTTCGTCACATTTGCATGACAATAGACATAAAAAAAAATCACAGCCTGGTGTGCCACTAAAACTGTTCCCTTATATGTCTCTTTACTTCTGAATTGCATTTTCCCAGGAATAAAAAAAAAAAAGCACACACACCAGTCCAGAGTTTGGACCAATCTATCCATTTCTTAATGTGCACAGTAAAACATTCAGGGCAGGATTCATGAAACCTCCGTGTAAGAGTTAATATGTCTTACACGGAGGCTGCAGTTAAACAGTGTGATGTCAGCATGCCATGCATATTCATGAGGGCATTCTGAATCACACCCTAGGCTAACACGGTCCATGTAGGAAAGTAGGGGGCGTGTCCGCACAGCGAGTTCTGCAAAGGGACACGCCCCCAGAAGAGTCACAGTCCTGAAAGTAAACTCCCACGAGCAAGTCAGCGGAAATGTCAAGAAACACAACACCACACATGCCCCCACAGACTATAAACCCAACTGTAATGTAAAATGTAAAAATCAACAGTTTCATTTTTTTTTTTTAATAATTTCAAAAATGTTTGCCCATAATTGCGCTCGTTTGCGCGGGTGTGCCCTTCGCTCAGCCACAGTTAGCAGTCATTGGAAAAGCATATAAGATCTAAATATGAAAATTAAGCCAAGTAGCAATAGAGTAGCGGTAGAGACATCGGCCAAAGAGGAGGTAGTCATGGTTCGAGCCCCAACAACATCATTTTCTATTTTTAGTGAAATAAGCACGAAACAATCCCCTGACATATATGTATATATATATATATATACATATATACATTTATATATATATATAAAACTATAATTTAAGTAAAATGTAATGAAATGGGCCATGTATTTTTGAAGAAATCTGACACAATAAAAAAAAAAATTTTATAAGTGCCCATAGCTGAGCAGTGCTCTAACAAGCTGAGTATGACTGCTCGCAGGTGAGCAGTGGTTTAACAGGTGTAATATGAGTGCCCGGAGTTGAGCAGCGCTTTAACACGCTGAAACTGTGTGCCCGTAGTTGAGCAACTTTTCACACAGCGTAATATGCATGCTCATAGCCAAATAACGTTAACCAGCGTAACCCGTTTGAGCGGAGCTGCGCAGCGCCAACCGGCTTACCGGCGGGCAATGTTGAGCAAGCTGTATCAAAGCCGCCTTTACACAGACACACCTCCTAGCCTGTCTAGACAGTAGTAAAATAAAAAAAAGCAATGCCCAGGCTCGAACCCAGGATACTGTACATCAGAGTCAAAGTACTGAACCACTAAGCCATGACAGTTGTACTGAGAAATGCAGTATTAGCATATATATATAAGAATGAATGGAAATAGAAGCATGACAAAGCAGGTTTTCTTAAGCTGATACATTTCCAAAATGGCCAATCACAGATAAGTGCGGGAAAAATGGCACATATAAGCCCCATAGGTGGGAATACACAGCATAACTGATTGTGGAACCTATTTGCAGTCAGGATGGCAGGTGTAGGAGAGGGCAGTTGCTTCTGAGCACAGAGGTGGGGTGTTGAGGAGTCCAAATATATGGTTTGGCTCCTAGTCCACGATCATGAGGCTCAACTCATGCAGGGCCAGGTTCCCTGGGGTGCGTACAAGGCAGAGGCGTGGAACCGGTTGGCACATGATCTCACCAGTGCCACAGGCATACCAAGGACTGGTGAACAGGTCCGTCACCACCATGCGGACCTGAAGAGACGTAAGCAGGACCAACTGAACCATTGGATCCAGGAGGCCCGGCAAATACCCAACGCCCCACTACTGAGTAAGTATCCATGTAGTTAAGTATGTAAGAAATTATCCTAGCTGATATTATAGAGATGTATGTTCCAATATTACTTCATTTATATTACAGCTGCAGGTGTGCGTTCCTTGAATCGGCGAGCCTATGATGATAGGCTGGTGCGGTTGCTCCACCAGGCAGGTTAGTAATTATTTTGCTGCAATTGTTATACAATATAAGTGAGACAGCTTGTAAAAGAGTTCAGTGTTGTGACATATTAATAAAGTTCAAATAACACTAGAAGAAAGATTCTGCTAGTACTGTATGATTAGATAAGTGATGCAGCCTGTAATCTAGAAATAAAAATGAAACAAGTCTGAAATAGAGATTTTCCACCTGTATTGTAATATCAGATAACTTGCTTCAGCCTGAAAATTACTGGTAAACAAGCTAAACACGATAGACATGTGTCAAATACATCCCCTTTTAAAATCTGCCATGTGAAACAAGTGAGTCTGTTGGAAAGGATTGTTGTAACCAAGTAAGAAATGTTAATAACGCCTAGAATTAAGTACCATCTTGAATTGTAAAAATAAAACAAGTGAGAGTGTGAGAAAGAGGTATGAATCGACCAAGAAAGCTGTAATAAGTCTTGAATAAAGTTATACTGCAGTCAGTACATAATGAAGTGAATGAGACAGCCACAACCAAAGAGTGAAATGTTTGTAATAAAGTACTGAAGCTGGAATGTGTCTGTCCCACAATTTGGATATGTTGCTGTACCCTTGCAATATGGAGATAGTATGTTTGTATGAAATACTGAACATCCACATTTGCGTAGAGCCATATAAATCAAATGTATCAGGATGCCGTACCTGAACACAGCCAGATATGAACGTGTATGAATAAAAATGCAATGTATATTAATGTAGCAGTAACATTCCCATCACAAACATTCCTAAGGTTACATATAGGAAACTGTACTAAGACCTGTAGGGTATATATATCTGCAGCTACTAGAAATGTACAGCATATGTATAGGCAGTTGAAGGTGTTAATGAAATATTTCTTCACCCTACCCTATTTTTACAAATAATGCCATTCCACACCAAACTGGGTATGTGTATACAAAATTAATTCCCATGGACATTTGTCCTGTTGGTTCATACATATTTGCATGTACGTTGATGCATGTGCCCTGTTCACATATCCAAACCTGATGGCCTGTTGCCATCAATCAACCCTGCATGCTGTTGGATTGTGTACTGTTGTACAAAATATGCATGTGTTGTGCTTGCTGTTCAATGTTTGGAATTCATGGGTGTTTGGTAATGGGAATACTGATGCATGCTGTTACAACTAATTTTGAATGGTATTGTTTGTTACTAACCCAAAATGTCATAAAATATTGCTAAACATAGGACAACAGGGAAGGCGGGTTCCAGCGGACCCACCTCTCCCACCTCAGCTGGCGAGTGCACCTGGCACTAGTGCCCAGGCCAGAACCTCCTCCGGTGGCCCTGTGCCACCTTTGGGTGGAAGCTCTGCAGGGGATGGGGCTCGTCCGCCCTCTGCAAGCGTGGCCGGAGGAGAACGTCCACTCACCCTCCAAAGTGTCCGGTCTGTGGTGCGTAGCGAGATCAAGCATTCTGTGCTTCAATCCCTATGCCAGCTTGAGGCATGGGTGGCGCAACTCACGGGTGTGCCTGCCCATCCTACACAGCCCCCAGCACAGCCCTGTTCTGGGCAGTGAAGGCGCAGTGGCAACTGCCCATGGGTGGGGATCTCAGTTCCACTGTTGCCATCTGTGGGCTCATGGGCTCGCGATATCCAAACATCCGTCCCCGTCAATTGTGTTCACCCCCCACGTGTGTCATACTCCACCCCTGTATGCATCTTGTTTGTCTTGTCTGTTAACCTCCCCAACCTACCTCCCCAAATATACCTACTTCCTGTACCTCACATTCCACTCTCACCTGAAAAAAAAAATAAAAAAAGGGCACTCTGTTCCCAAAAAAAAATTACACCCCATACATAGCTGCCCATTTTGCAGACATGTCTGCTGGACATGTCAACTGGTAATTACAATTGGCTGTACAACATATTTTGTTTTCCTCACCCCTCTCTCAGGGGTGGAAGGTTTCAAATTTCACACCAAATTACACACATATGCATAGCTGTTGCTGATAAAGAAATGGGCAGCTATGGGCCTTTCCTACATCCTTCCTGCAAATCCCAAGCTTGTTTTCCTACTGTCCTACCCTCTTTGTGCCCCCTTTTTCACCACTTTCCTATCTCCCTATTTTCTTTTCTTTCAAAGAAATTAGCGCGGGTGCGCGTGAGAGTAAGCACTTTTAAGCAGTAGTCAGCGGGTGTGCGCTTGTGTGCGCTTAGCTAAGCATGTGTGCACGAAGCTAAGCGACAGTGCACATGCGTGAGCACCGCACAAACCAGCGCTAACCCGCTTACAACTGCTTAAAAGTGCCTTAGTCACTCTGAATGACAAGGCCTGTAGTCTGCTCAGCAGCAAAATAAAATTCCTCTGTCAGTCTCGAACCCAGGACATTGGAAAACACTAGTCTGCATGACCTACCACTAAGCCATGACTGATATACAAGAACTTTGTGCTGAAAGCAATATATCATGAAATAGTAGGACTGAATGTAAAGGGAATATAGGAAGGCTATTACACAAAGCTTTTCTTGTATCTTTACTGGCAATTCTTGTGGAATTGCATTACATTAGTGTGATAAGAGAAACAGCCATGCTAGTAGATAATAATGTGACAGTAGCACCTTGCAAACCACACACACTATCAGAGCAGGATAAACACCGCCATATTTGAATAGGTAAGAGGCCAGACCTCGCAACTGTGACTGATTTACAGGGATGTTCCTGATTTGCAAACAAATGTTAACTGTGCCCCACTGACTCCCTGTGAAATGTACTAACAGTAGGCAGAAAGGTGTGGAATCCCACGTAATGGTAACTCTCAATTAGTTAAAGTACACACTACTTGCATGTCAGAAATGGTGTAGTAATACATATGCTCAAAATACCCCACAGTCACAACTGCAGAATATCTTAAATATATCACGGGTGTATCCCACTGATATGTACCATTCCCTGAGGCTGTTAAAATATACACCTGAGAGTATCTGAGGCCTGCAAGTGTCGGAAACTCACAGGCACATCATTCTGTCTGCTGTCACACACTCTGTGAATAGCTGTAGAATTGCTTCCACAAGCACACCCTCATGTAGGAGTACAACCCAGAAATATCAAAGGATGTAGCCATCTAATAAAATAAGGACAGTATAGCAGTTTACAAGCACTGCATGTGCCTGATATTCATAACTGTTAGTACAAAGTACAAGGCCCCACTACTGCTCAGCAGCAAAATAAGATACCCTTGTAGGTGTCAAACCCCACACCTTAACCTTATCAGACTGCATGCAGTGCCACCAAACCACACCAAACATATAAGGAACTGCTGCTGAAAGAAATATATCATGCATTACAAGGAGTGAATGTAAATGGAAAATAGGAAAGCCATAGCAACACATTCCAGTAAAGACAATTAGCAGGCCTTCAAGGAGTGAATGTAAATGCTAAATAGTGAAGCCATAGCAAAGAGCTATTGCTGTATACCAGTTAATCCACAAGTCCCACAGGAAAGCACATACTCCCATGTAAACAGTATTAATATTATTAGGTGTCAGTTAACATACACACTGAGAAGAATGAACTGGAAGAAGCAACAGTCAGGTTTCAGTACAACATGCATTTCAGTGCCTACAACACAGCCTTAGATATGAGAGTCATACCAACCTTTACACTCACAGAACAGTGTCCACAATAAACCAGCATGGTCCCCACCTTGAAAAACTGAAAGGGCTACGCCTACCTAACCTAACATTTTATAGCACTGTCCTGACATCACAGTGAGAACTGCAATTACCACACAGCAGGCTGCATGCAATTAGTAAATGCTGGCTAACAATTGGTGCAGAGGCTATCACATGCACATGTGCAGATGCCTACAAAAGCAGCCTGTACTCCCAGTCCACACATGCAATAATATCATTGCAGCAACTGCAGAGAGAGAGAGAGAGAGAGAGACCAAAAAAAAATAATAAAAAGAAAAAAACATCAAGACAGCAGCAGCAAGCCAGCAGCAAGCCAGCCAGCAGCAAACCAGCCAGCAGCAAGCCATCCAAAACAGCAGTCAGAAACAAAGGTAATGTAAAGTACATAATCTAATAATCTACATACTGTGAACCCTCCATATGTGTTAGCAGTCTGTATCTATATTTATATGAAGATGTGCATAGGGCAAGGGACATACTGCAACTTTTAGTGAAGGCTGGACATACATATGTAGCTGAAGGTTGCTAACAGTATGCTGCCGTAGACCCAGGGCCAATAGCATACTACCTACCTATGACACAATGCACACACACATGTGATCATTGCAATACCAACTATGTGAGGTGGAATGAGTGTGCCACTGACTGTGTGCAAAGTCTGTAATGGTGTGGTTGCTCAGCATGACTTTGTCTCTGTCATGGTAGTGTGTGTCCTTGGTGTGAGGCCAGAGAAAGATGTGTCAGTTATTGGGATACAAACATACTACATTGCTATATGTTGTGCTGTGGTTCCGTGTATATGACTGCGGTGTAGGTAGGGGTATGGCCACAAAGACTAGGGTGCATTACCATTGAAATTGTAACTGTGCATTGCATGCATTGCATGGGATGACAATATTTCCCATACATTACCTTAATACATACCCCCAGTGTGAGGTTGTGCATTGGACCTCAAACAGTGTGCTGAGTGCTGGTGTATACTAGTTTGTTGTAACGAGTGTGGCAGGCACTGTCACACAGTTGTTGGCTGAGCACTGATATGTGGTAATTTACATGTGTATCCGCTGATAAACAAACAGATGCTATATATGGCAGTTCAGTGATATCACTACAGTAGAGTATTATGTGTGCCATGTTACTTGCTCACATATTTTCCTTTTCCTTCCAGGGAGATGGTGCATCAGCGCAAGCCCTGTTATTCGACAGCAGAGGATGAGGAGATACACCAGAGCCTGGTGCGGGATTTTTCAACACTCTTTTCCCGGACCAGCCAGAACCAGCAGGAGAGGGCTGCACTGTGTCAAGACCTTGTCTGTCGGGTAAATGACATAGGCATTCATAACAGGACATATGAGCAGGTACGCCATCACTGCAGTGATTTAATTAGAAATGTCCGTCAGCGTGCGTCTGATATCCACAAGCAACAGCTTGCCACAGGTGGTGGGGCACCTATACACCCCCCCTCACCAGACTGGAGGAGCTCCTCCTAAGTGTTGTGGCTCTAGCCCAACAACAACAACATCCACAGATGTGTGTAATGATGGAGGCTGGAGCCACCCAGCATGTAGACATGGAGTGTGCAGGTAACATGCCATATCTGTAGTTGACTGTTCTCTGCACTGGTAGTTTATGCATGTGTGAGATGTGTACTGTGTTTGTAGCTGTTATCCTGGACATTATTGTGCAAGATTTATATTCTCAATATCATCAGTACACCTGTGAAAGCCAACTGTTGTACTACTGTACTGTATCATACTCACAGTATCAATGGCACAGTTGTGCCCACTGACAATAACTGTCTTATTTGTGCAGGTCCCTCTGGAGTAACAGCAAGGCAGCCAATCCATGCTGGTGAGTGTGTAATAACAATACTTTTAATACTAATGATAATAATAGTAATAATACCCTCAAACAGTATTGTTATGTGTTGGATTGCAGGTGTGTTTGTGTGTGTGTTTGTATCTCATGTACTGAGGAGTGTGCATGTGCCCATGTGTGCATGTGCACATGTGCCCATGTGTGCATGTGCCCGTGTGTGCATGTGCCCATGTGTGCATGTGGCCATGTGCATCTGTGGTAACATTGTGTACACATTGTAAACTGTGTTTCCTGTCTTCCTCTCACAGGTTGTGGTGTTGCTCTGGTAGTGTACAGCAGGGAACCTGAAGCCACTGCTGGGGATAGTGATAATGATGATACATGTGTAATGGCACAGGAAGGTGTGTCAGGGTCTGTTGTTGGTCAGCCAATCGACAGTACACAGCAGTCAACCCCATCAATGCGCACAGTGATCCTGCCAATACATCCATTGTCACCAATGTCCTTAGCTGAGGGACAGCATACAGTGGGCATTGACCAGGGTAATGTGGTATCAGTGGCACATACATCCCCTCACAGCAGTCATGGCCAGAGTCCTGACATGGTACCACACAGGCAGATGTCCAGGGGTTCTCGTGGGAGCATCCGTGGTCATACTGCCCCTGTCAGACGTGCCCACAGAGGTCTTTCAACCTCAGCTATGTTCCGGGCTGTAATGCAGGCACAGGCACATATGGAACGGTACACCAGACAGGGTCTGAGGGAGCTTAGAGCACATCGCACTGCTATGAATGACACTATGCGTGATGTTGCGGCTGCCATCCGTACTGTCGGCGAGGTCATTGACAGACGTTGGGGGGACACATTAGATCTGTTCCACAACTACATGTCCATGAGCCAGGGCAATGCAGGACAGTTGAGGCGTTGACGTGGATGTATACCAGCAACATCAGCAGCTGGCAGTCATTGTGGACGACAACAAACCCGCAGCCACTCCCATAGTGCCATTACCAGCCCCAGCAATGCTGGGTCTGTGCTGTCATCAGACCGCCCTAAGAGACTACGTGCATGTGGCTCTGGACAGTCCCAGCAGGGACATGTGTCCAGTCATCAACCAACTGCTTCTGATGACAGTACCCAGTCTGGCTTAGTACCTGATACTGTCCGTAGCACCCCTGCCAGGCACAGGTACCATGTCCGTGGCCAGAGACAGTGATCTGTATGACCTGGCAGGTACAGTCTGTGGCTGTCCACAAACACCCGTATATGGCAGCCATGAGGTGGAACTGTGTGCATGCATACACACATGCATAATGCTAACACCTAGGGCTAACACATACACACACACACACACACCGCATCAATATTGCCCCATGTTGTACTGTTGTCCTTCACTAACACACACACACATACATGTTGATTGGATGTATCAGTGGCAGACTCAGGCATACCAAGTACACACTCTGTGCATATGATGAATCTGTGCCACCTCCTGCAATCTGTCACATTGATGCAGGAACAGGATAACATGGTGCTGATGCACAGGGTGACTACATAGAACTGTAGTAATATTATCATGTTTCACTTGAAAGAAAGTTACTGTTTGTCGTTTTTGCATTTAAGTTACCTGTAACACATTGCATTTAAGTTACCTGGCACTTGCTCACTAAAGCAATTATATAAGTCAGCACTAAAATATTAAAAGCACTACACCCTCACAAACTCCCCTTGAGTACCTCGTTCCCCATGGGCCCTTTTTTTTCAATTATAAAGGAATTCCCAATACTATTCTAGCATGTCCAAAGGTCAGTTGTCAATCTCCTCTCCAGTCCAGCTGGTGAATCTGGGAATCTTGAGGCAATGTTACAACTGCCTCATGTACACAGACAACCCTCTCCTCCTCCCAACAAATTCCAACACATGTGAGAGATGCAACCATTTAGCCATACTGGAGGCTAAGCTCTCTCAACTCAGTACTGGCGAAACCAGTCAGGAGGAGAAAGAAACCACACTCACTACAATTCCAGTCTCACATAGACCTACCACGACAGCAAACCAAACACATAAACACACAAAAACATACTTGGAGGCTCTAAATAAAAATATGCCAAAGCAGCAGAGACCTCCAAAGCAGACACCCAAGCAACCGCTACCCCAAAACAAAACACGTGCAACACATAGCTCACAAAGCCAGTGTGCCGAACAGTCACAGCCCTTAAGGCTAAACAGCACACCTGATACACTTGTAATAGGTGACTCTATTGTCAGGCACACTGACGTCCCGCTCACCAGGCTAAACAAGGAGAAGGTCACGGTGAGCTGCCTGTTGGGCGCTAGGATCTGCCACATAACACAAGCACTCAGGTCATTCCAAGGCAAGTACAAATATGACTCAGCCATTGTCCATGCTGGTGTGAATGACCTGAGATGTACCTCCCTGGACTACATGAAAAGAGACATAGAGGAGCTCTCTGAGCATATAGCCCAGGCCGGTATGACCCTGACCTTGAGTAGCATCTTACCCTCACCAAGAATGATGCCACAATATGAAGACAAGATGATCAATTTCAACAACTGGCTTAAGTATTGGTGTCATTCAACAGGGATCCAATGCCTGTCAGCCTGGGATGACATGCTCGACAAGCCACGATGCTTCGCTAGGGACGGCTTGCACCTGTCACCCCTGGGCTTTCGGATATTGGCAAAGGCTCTTGCTACCCCCATAGTGCCTTTTTTAGGCAAGACTCAAAAGACAAACCCACCTCCATAGGTATCACAAGGGATAAGAAACTAAGAGTAATGCTACTCAACACCAGAAGTCTAAACCTCAAGATGCACGCACTCGAACCTCTCCTTAGCATGGAGAACATTGATATCTGTGCAGTAACAGAAACCTGGTTCAAGGCTCCCGAGAGCACCCCAGCACTACCAGGTTATACCTCATACCATGCTTTTCAGCCCCAAAACTTGGACCGAACCACAAAAGGAGGGGGAGTATCAATATTCGTCAAAGATACCCACACCTCCAGGTTGTTGGCACAGCACGAAGCATCAGAGACTATCCATGTGCAACTAACAGTGGGTAAAACTGCCTTCCAGTTTATAGCCTGCTACAGACCACCCTCCCAAACCCAGGAACCCCACTCGGCCTTCCTGAGAACACTGGAAAATATGAAGGTCTTTCCAAACACCATTATATTGGGCGACTTCAACAACCCAAACATAGACTGGGAGCATTACTGTAGCTCCAACACCCTAGGCCAAAGGTTCCCAGAATTTATAAACTCAAATGCTATGGAACAACTTGTTACCACTCCCACAAGAGGGGAAAACATACTGGACCTGATCATCACCAACATGGGGACTCTATGCTCCAGACCGGAAGTGTATCCCTCACTGGTAAGATCAGACCATAAACTAATCTCACTGGATATTCACATCCCGACTCCACCCCCTGCCCTGAAAACCACAGTGAAAAACTTCTCTAAAGCAAATTTCACACTCCTCAAAACCGAGGTGTAATCCTTCAAAGCCCCCGGGCCTGTGGAAAATACGGCCCAGACTGCAGAATACTTTATAAATGCATTCTATGAACACCTTCAGGAATGCATGGATAATGCAATCCCAAATAAAACCAAGACACAATCCTCCAAAGGCAGACGTCCTATCTGGTGGACCCCAGCCATAAACAAACTATACAATAGAAGGAGGAAGCTACTACATGATAGAGCAAAATCACAAAAGGGGAAGGCATCTCTGATCAGTATTAGCAAAAACTACGGGCACTCATAAAATCATCTAAGGCCAGCTTCGAGAGATAACTTGCACAGGACACTAAGGATAATCACAAGGCTTTCTTTAGTTATGTTAGGAACCTGGGTGGGAATTCCCAGATATGCTCAGAATTAGTCCAAAATGACAAAGAATACACCAAACCCACAGACATTGCCAACATCCTAGCTGACAGGTTCAGCGCAAACTCCCCCCCTCCCCACCAAAAGGGCAAATATCTATCCCAGCAGAGTGCTGCCCCCCTGACATCTCAGATGCTCAGGTAAGAGCTGCCCTCTCCAAAGCAAAAAACACAGCATCAATGGGACCAGACGGTGTCCCGGGCTGCGTCCTACATGAACTACAAGCAGAGCTAAACCCAGACATAAAACTACTGTTCAGTCTCAGCCTTACTACAGGATATGTACCCAAAGAGTGGCGTACAGCAACAGTGGTCCCTCTCCACAAAGGTGGTGCCTCAACGGATCCTGGAAACTATCGCCCCATAAGCCTGACTAGCTTGGTCTGCAAAGCCATGGAAAGGATCATCATGGACCTCATAAATAAAGATATTGGGGACCTACAGACACTGGATCCTACCCAGTTCGGCTTTGTTAAGGGCAGATCCTGCCTCTTAAACCTGGTTGATTTCTTTGAAACAGTCACCAAGGCCATTGACAAGGGGAAGGTGGTCCACACAGCCTACCTGGACCTCGCAAAAGCCTTCGATACAATACCCCACTCGGGCATTATAGATAAGCCCACCAGCTTAAATATAAACCCCTGTGTCACTAGATGGGTTGCAAACTGGCTCAAGGACAGAACTCACATGGCTAGAATTGCTGGAGCCATGTCAGACTCCAAACCAGTTACAAGTGGCATACCACAAGGCTCAGTCCTGGGACCTATCTTGTTCAGTATATATTTCTTGGAGGTACAGGCCAACACGGAAGGACTGTGGCTCACCAAGTTCGCAGATGACTGCAAACAGGGCACCATAATCGACTCTCCAGTCGACACAAGCATCCTCCAAAAGGGCCTCATAGAAACAGACAACTGGTGCCAGAGCCATGGCCTCAAGCTAAATGCTAAAAAATGTATAGTCATCCCCTTTGGCAAAAACAAAGTGCCCACAAATTACCACATAGTTGGTAATCCATTAAGTACGGAAGAAGTAATTAGGGACCTGGGGATCCAAGTTGATAGCAATCTCTCATTTGACAACCATGTGGCCAAAGTGGTTAGAAAAACATTTTATATAGCCCACCTAATCATGAAGGGATTCACATCTAGATCAGGGGAGGTCATCGTGCCTCTTTACTCATCCCTCATCAGGCCCATAATTGAGTACAATGCCCCTTTTGTGATGTACCTTACCAGACACCTGCAGCAACTGGAAAGACCCCAAAAGTACCTCACCAAGAGGATCAAAGGGCTCAAATAGATGCCATATGCTTCCCGGTTAAAGAAACTCCAGCTCTACTCAGTGGCATACTGCCTGCTCAGAGGCGATCTGTGCCTGACGTATAAAGCCATGCCAACCCGGAATTAATGGACATGCTGCACCTCAGAAAATCCAAATCCCATCGAGCTACGCACTCGAGAGACTTCAACCTCAGCACTGAAATAAATAGGACATGCTGGAGGCACAGATTTATAACCCAGAGTCTCTCTTCACTCTGGAATAAAATCCCAGTCCAGGTTAGGCAGAGTCCCTCATTGACTCTCTTCAAGAGGAATCTTGATGAGTGGATGGGAGATTGTAGGTTTACCCCGGGTATCACTTCTGTGTCACTGTTAGACAGAGACACAGTATACTAACCTCAAAAAAGGGCATAGCAGAATTAATTTAAAATGGGTGGCGAAAGCCAAACACACTGTGGCTAGGCTTATAAATGCCCTAGGGCAGATAGCCGAGTATGAACCTATGAACCTATGTTGTTAACAGTACAGTGTAATTATATCATTGTGGGTATATCCCAGCATGCCTGATGCATTAACAGTGTGATTGTCATTGTAGTTTTTTATACACCACTATTAATTACAAAAGTGTAATGTCTGCACATCTTTGCATTCTGGTGGTAAGGCTGAAAACACAAACCCACCTACATAGGTAGCACAGGGGATAAGAAAATGGAAGTAATGATACACACAATGCCAGACATGTAAACCGCAAGATGCATGCAGTCCAAACTCTACTCAGCATGGAGAATGTTGATATCTGTGCAGTAATAGAAAACAGGTTCAAGGCTCCCAAGAGCACCCTAGCACTACCAGGTTACACCTCATACCATGCTTGACAGCCCAAAAACACGGAACTAACTATGAAAGGAGGGTGAGTCTCAATAAATGTCAAGGATACCCACACCCCCAGGTTGTTGCCACAGCATGAAGCATCACAGACTATCCATGTGCAACTAACAGTGGGTTAAACTGACTTCCAGTTCATAGCCTGCTACAGACCACCCTTCTAAACACAGGTAACCCACTTGGCCTACTTAAGAACACATGAATATATGAAGGTGTCTCCAAATAACATTATATTGGGCAGCTGCATCTACCCACACATAGACTGGGAGCATTACTGTAGCTCCAACACCCTAGGAGAAAGGTTCCTAGAATCCATACACTCAAATGCTATGGAACAACTTGTTACCACTCCCACAAGAGGGGAAAACATACTGCACCTGATCATCACCAACATGTGGACTCTATGCTCCAGACCAGAAAACCACAGTGAAAAAGTTGTGTAATGCAAATTCCATGTATTCACATGAGGCAGGCTAGAAATGTAATCAAGCGTGTGTTTGGGTTGCTCAAGTCACAGTTCTGGTGCCTGGACACATCTGGTGGAGCCTTGCGGTACTCACCAACTACATGTACCCAAATTGTCATGGTATGTGCTATGCTACATAATATGATTCTGCAAAAACAGCTGCAGCAGGACCAGCATAGGGCTGGGCCAAATAGCCCCCCACCATTGCCAAGGCCATCACAGGCAGAGCATGACTCAGAGGAGGAACAAAATGCCCCAGTAGGCAGAAGGAGGCGTGCCCAGTATGCCTTGGCCTTGGCAAAGAGGCAATGCATAGCACATACACTGGCTCAGTAGGAACCCTGGAAATGATACCTCTCTCTGACTCACACATATAGTAAAAGGGATGCCTAAGTTGACACAACCTGCTTTCAAACATGTACAGGGAGTGTAGTATGTGCATCCAACACAGACAGCCCTGCAGCACCACCTGAGGCATGATTGCCATGTGTTAAGCAATTTAACACCATGTAGTATATGCAAACTTGATGACCCTGACTAACATCCTACCCTCACCAAGCATGATGCCACAATATGAAGACAAGATGATCAATTACAATAATTGGCTTAAGTATTGCTTTTAGTCAAAGGGGATACAATGCCTGTCAGCCTGGGATGACATGCTGAGCAAGACACGATGCTCCACCTGCTACGGATGGCTTGCACCTATCACCCCTGGCCTTTTGGATACTGGCAAAGGCTGTTGTCACCCCCACCGTGCCTTGAATAGGTAAGGCTCAAAACACAAACCCACCTCCATAGGTATCACAAGGGATAAGAACCTAGAACTAATGCTACCCAATGCCAGAAGTCTAAACTGCAAGATGCATGCAGTCCAAACTCTCCTCAGCATGGAGAATGTTGATATCTGTTCTGTAACAGAAACCTGGGTCAAGGCTCACAAGAGCACCCTAGCAGTACCAGGTTACACCTCATACCATGCTTTACAGCCCCAAAACATGGAACAAACTACAAAAGGAGGGTGACTATCAATAATTTTCAAGGATAACCACACCTCCAGGTTGGTGCCACAGCAAGAAGCAGCATGGACTATCCACGGGCAAGTAACAGTGGCTAAAACTGCCTCCCAGTTAGTAGCCTGCTACAGACCACCCTCCTAACTCCAGGAACCACACTTGGCCTACTTCAGAACACATGAAAATATCAAGGTCTCTCCAAACAACATTATATTGGGCGACTGAAAATACTCAAACATAGACTGGGAGCATTATTCTAGCTCCAACACCCTAGGCCAAAGGTTCCTAGAATTCATAAACCAAAATGCTATGGAACAACTTACCACTCCCACAAGAGGGGTAAGCATACTGGATGTGATAATCAGCAACATGGGTACTCTATGCCCAAGATGAGAAGTGTATCCCTCACTGGTAAGATCAGACCATAGAGTAATCTCACTGGATATTCACATCCTGACCCCATTCCCTGGGCAGAAAACCACAGTGAAAAACATGTGTAAAGCAAATGTTGCACTCCTTCAAACTGAGGTGGAATCCATTAAAGGCCTTGTGCCTGTGGAAAATATGGGCCATACCTCAGATCCCTTTATAAATGCATTCTATGAACACATTCAGGAATGCATGGATTATGCAATCCCAAATAAAACCAAGACCCAATCCCATACATGCATGCAGGCATCTGGCCTGGTGGACCCCAGCCATTACCAAACCATGCAAGAGAAGGAGGAAGCTACTACATGATAGAGCAAAACCCAAAAAGGGAAGGAATCACTGATCAGTATTATGGTAAAAAAATATGGCCACACATAAAATCCTCTAAGGCCAGCTACAACATGTTGAATCTGGGAATCTTGAGGCAATGTTACACCTGCCTCATGTACACAGACAACCCCCTCCTCCCCCCAACAAATACAAATATATGTGAGAGATGCAACTATTTAGCCAAACTGGAGGCTGGGCTCTCTGAACTCAGTACTGGCAAAAACAGTCAGGAGGAGAAGGTAACCACACACACCACAAACCCAGTCTCACATAGACCTATCACAACTGCAAACCAAACACATAAACACACAAAAACATTCCCGGAGGCTCTAATTAAAACCTACCAAAACAACAGAGGCCTCCAAAGCAGACACCCAAGTAACCACTACCTCAAAACATAGCACATGCAACACATAGTTCACAAAGTCAGTGTGCCAAACAGTCACAGCCCTTAAGGCCAAACAACATGCCTGATACACTTGTAATAGGTGACTCCATAGTCAGACACACTGATGTCCCGCTCATCAGACTGAACAAGGAAAAGGTTACAGTAAACTGTCTGTTGGGTGCTAGAATCTGCCACATAACGCAAGCACTCAGGTCACTCCAAAGCAAGTACAAATATGACTCAGTCATTGTCCATGTCGGTGTGAATGACCTGAGACGTACCTCCCTGGACTACATGAAAAGAGACATAGAGGAGCTCTCTGATTATGTAGCCCAGGCTGTTATGACCCTGACCCTGAGCAGCATCTTACCCTCACCAAGAATGATGCCACAGTACAAACACAGAATGATCAGCTTTAACAATTGGCTCAATTACTGGTGTCATTCTAAGGGGATCCAATGTCTGTCTGCTCGGGATGACATGCATGACAAGCCACGTTGCTTCGTAAGGGATGGCTTGCACCTGTCACCTGTGGGCTTCCGGATATTGGCCAAGGCTCTTGCCACCTTCATAGTGCCTTTTTTAGGCAAGGCTCAAAAGACAAACCCATCTCTCTAGAAAACACAAGTGGAAAAAAACTAAGGGTAATGCTGCTCAACGCCAGGAGTCTAAACATCAAGATGCATGCTCTTGAGGCTGTGCAGTGATGGAAACCTGGTTCAAGGCTCCTGAGAGCACCCCAGCACTACCAGGTTATACCTCTTATCATGCTTTTCGGCCCCAAAACTTGGACCGCACCACAAAAGCAGGGGGAGTAGCCATATTCATCAAAGATACCCACACCTCCAGGTTACTGGCAATGCATGAAGCATCGGAGACCATCCATGTGCAACTAACCATAGGCAAAACTGCCGTACAGTTTGTAGCATGCTACAGACCACCCTCTCAAACTCAAGAACCCCACTCAGCCTTCCTGAAGACATTGGAGAGTATGGATGTCTCTCCAAATACCATCATATTGGGAGACGTCAACTACCCAAACATAGACTGGGAGCATTACTCAAGCCCGAACACCCTAGCCCAAAGGTTCCTAGAATTCATAAACTCAAATGCAATGGAACAACTAGTCACCACTCCCACAAGAGGAGATAATATACTAGACCTGATCATCACAAACATGGGGACACAATGCTCCACACCAGAAGCATACCCGTCATTGCTGAGATCAGACAATAAATTAATCTCACTGGAAATACACATCCCGCCCCCACCCCCTGCACAAAAGACCACAGTGAAGAATTTCTCAAAAGCCGTCTTCACACTTCTTAAGACTGAAGTGGTATCCTTCAAGGCCCCTGGGCCACTGGAAACCACAGACCACACCGCTGAATCCTTTATAAACACTTTCTATGGACACCTTCAAGAATGCATGGATCATGCAATCCCAAATAAAACCAAGACCCATTTCCCCAAAGGCAGGCGTCCTGTCTGGTGGACCCCAGCCATTAACAAACTTTACAACAGGAAGAGG
Source organism: Protopterus annectens (assembly GCF_019279795.1). Classification (NCBI taxonomy): domain Eukaryota; kingdom Metazoa; phylum Chordata; order Ceratodontiformes; family Protopteridae; genus Protopterus; species Protopterus annectens. The sequence goes on from NC_056744.1 coordinate 295,280,140, forward strand.
AAGCTACTACATGACAGAGCAAAATCCCTAAAAGGGAAGGCATCTCTGATCAGTACTAGCAAAAAACCACGATCACTCATAAAATCATCCAAGGCCAACTTTGACAGAAAAATCGCAAAGGACACGAAAGACAATCACAAGGCCTTCTTTACTTATGTTAGAAACCTGGGTGGAAACTCCCAGATATGCTCAGCATTAGTCCAAAACGACACAAAATACACTGAACCCACAGACATTGCCAACATTCTGGCAGGCAGGTTCAGTGCAAATTTTTCTCCCCCCCACCCCCAAAAGGAGAAATATCTATCCCAGCAGAGTGTAGCCTCCTTAACATCTCAGATACCCAGGTGAGAGCCACTCTCTCCAAAGCTAAAAACACAGCATTAATGGGAGCAGACGGTGTCCCGGGTTGCGTGCTACATGAACTCCAAGAGGAACTAAACCTGCACATAAGGCTGCTGTTTAATCTCAGCCTTACTACAGGATACGTACCCAAAGAATGGCGTACAGCAACAGTGGTCCCACTCCACAAAGGAGGTGCTTCTACAGACCCTGGAAATTAACGCCCCATAAGCTTGACGAGCCTGGTCTGCAAAGCTATGGAGAGGATCATTATGGAACTCATAAACAAAGACATTGGGGACCTATAGACACTGAATCCTACCCAATTTGGCTTTGTCAAGGGCAGATCCTGCCTTTTGAACCTGGTCGACTTTTTTGAAACAGTCACTAAGGCCAATGATGAGGGTAAGGCAGTTCACACTGCCTACCTTGACCTTGCAAAACCTTTTGACACAATACCCCACTCGGGCATCATAGACAAGCTCACCAGCTCAAATGTAAACCCATATGTCACAAGATGGGTTGCAAACTGGCTCAAGGACAGAACCCACAAGGTCTGAATTGCTGGAGCCATGTCAGACTCTAAGCCAGTCTGGCGGTGTCCCACAGGGCTCTGTCCTGGGACCCCTCTTGTTCGGCATTTATTTTTCCGAGGTGCAAGCAAACATAGGAGGATTGTTGCAGAAAAAGTTTGTAGATGACTGCAAACTGGGCGCCATAATTGATACTCCAGCGGACACAAGCATCCTTCAGAAAGGCCTCATAGAAATGGATAACTGGTGCCAGAGCCATGGCCTTAAACTGAACGGCAAAAAATGTATAGTCATACCCTTTGGGAAAAACAAGCTACCCACAAATTACCACATAGGTGGTAATCCACTAAGTACGGAAGAAGTAATCAGGAACCTAGGGACACAAGTTAACAGTAACCTCTCATTTGACACACGCATTGCCAAGGTGGCTAGGAAGACCTTCTATACTGGCCACCTTATCATGAAAGCATTCACATTTAGATCAAGAGAGATCATTGTGCCCCTATACTCTTCTGTTATCAGGCCCATAATTGAGTACAATGCCCCATTTGGGATGTACCTTACCCGACACCTGCAGCAGTTAGAAAGACCCCAAAAGTACCTCACCAAGAGGATAAAGGGTCTCAAACATTTGTCATATGCTGCCCGGCTGAAGAAACTCCAGCTCTATTCAGTCGCATACTGCCTATTCAGAGGTGATCTATGCCTGACGTACAAGGCCATGTCCAATCCGGAATTAATGGAATGCTCCACCTCAGAAAATCCAAATCCATCAGAGCCACGAGAGTGAGAGATTTGAACCTCAACACAGAAATAAATAGGATGTTCTGGAGGGACAGATTCATAACCCAGAGGCTCCCTACACTCTGGAACAGAATCCCAGTCCATGTAGGCAGAGGCCCTCACTGACTCTCTTCAAGAGAAATCTTGACGAGTGGTTAGGAGATTGTAGGTTTACACCGGGGGTCATCTCTGTGTCACTACTAGACAGAGGCACAGTAAACTAAATCCTAAATGGGCATAATATTCACATTCCAAGGGGTGGCGAAAGCCACACACACTCTGGCTAGGTTTATAAACGCCCTAGGTCAGATAGCCTAGTATGAACCTATGAACCTATGAAGATACAAATTGTACAGGACACTAAGGATAATCACAAGGCTTTCTTAACTGATGGTAGGAACCTTGGTGGAAATTCACAGATGTGCTCAGAATTACTCCAAAATTACAAACAATACACCAGACCCACACACATTGCCAACATCCAACCTGTCAGATTCAGTGCAAAATCCCCCCCCCCCCACCACCAAAATGCCAAATATCTATCCCAGCAGAGTGCTGGCCCCCTGACATTGCAGATGCTGAGGTAACAGCCAGCGTCTCCAAAGCAAAACACACAGCATCAATGGTACCAGATGGTGTCCTGGGCTGCGTCCAACATGAACTCCAAGAAGAATGGAACACCAAATAAAACTACTGTTCAATCTCAGCCTTACCACAGGATATGACCCAAATAGCAGTGTAGAGCAACAGTGGGCCCTCTCCACAAAGGTGGTGCCTGAATGGATACTGCAAACTATCACCCCAGAATCCTGACTAGCTTGGTCTGCAAAGCTATGGAAAGGATCATCATGGACCTCAGAAATAAAGATATTGGGGACCTACAGACACTGGACCCTACCCAGTGTGGCTTTCTTAAGGGGAGATCCTGCCCCTTAAACATGTTTGACTCATTTGAAACAGTCACCAAGGCCATTGATGAGGGGAATGTAGTCCACACAGCCTATCTGGACCTTGCAAAAGCCTTCCATACAATACCCCACTTGTTCATTATAGATAAGCTCACCAGCTTAAATATAACCCCCTATTCAAGTAGATGCATTGCAAACCAGCTCAAGGACAGAACTGACATGGTCAGAAATGCTGCAGCCATGTCAGACTACAAACCAGCTACAACTGGCATCCCACAAGGCTCAGTCCCGGGACCTCCCTTGTTTGGTATATATTTCCCAGAGGTACAGGCCAACATGGAAGGACTGTGTCTGAACAAGTTAGCAGATGACTACAAACTGGGCAACATATCTGACCCTCCAGCTGACACAAGCATCCTACAAAACGGCCTCATAGAAATAGACAACTGGTGCCAGAGCCATGTCATCAAGTTAAATGCAGAAAAGTTTATAGTCATCCCCTTTGGAAAAACAGTAAGTGCCCACCAATTACCACATAGGTGTTAACCCATTAAGTACTTTAGAAGTAATAAGAGACCTAGGGACACAAGTTGATAGAAATCTTGCATTTGACAACCATGTGGCTGTAGTGGTTAGAGAAACATATCATATACCCACCTAATCATGAAGGTATTCACATCTAGATCAGGGGAGGTCACCGTGCCTCTTCAGTCATCCTTCATCAGCCTCACAATTGAGTACAATGGCCCTTGTGGGATATACCTTAGCAGACACCTCCAGCAACTGGAAAGTCCCCAAACGTACCTCACCAGGAGGATCACAGGGCTCTAACAGATGCCATGTGTTGCCTGATTAAACAAACTGCAGCTCCACACAGTGCCATACTGCCTGCCCAGAGGCGATCTGTGCCTGATGTATAAAGCCATGTCCAAGCTGGAATCAATGCACATGCTGCACCTTGTAAAATCTGAATGCCAGTGAGCTATGCACATGAGAGACCTGAACCTCAGCACTGACATAAATAGGACATGCTGTAGTGATTGATCCATAACCCAGAAGCTCCCTCCATTCTTGAGTAAACTCCCAGTCCAGGTTAGCCAGAGATTCCCTCATTGACTCTCTTCAAGAGGAATCTTGATGAGTGGATGGGAGATGGTAGGTTTACCCTGGGTATCACTTTTATGTCACGGGTAGACAGAGGCACAGTATACTAACCTTGAAAAATGTCATGGCAAACTCCAGTTAAAATGTGTGTTGAAGGACAAACACACTCTCTGACTAGCATTAGAAATGGCCTAGGGCACATAGCTAGTGTTTGTCAATGTCCACCCAAGTTGCGGAATACACTACTAATGTTGGACAAGCCTGGTTTAAGTAGTCCATAGCTGAACAAAATGCAACATGGTCATATTTGCACAACTGGCCCTTAACCAGTCTGGTGTGCTCAGTATGAATATTTAAAGCAATAATAGGACTGAAACCCAGGATATTGTCCACCACAGTGAAAGTACTGAACCAGTACACTATACGATATTACAGTGTTTGGTCAATATGAATGAATGTTGACAACTGTATGCAAACTATCCCATGGAAACCCTGCAGGCACAGCATAATCTCTGTTGGGTTCAGACACAAAGCAGTTGGGCAGTAAGAACACAACATGACTTCCAACACACAACTATAAATGTGAAATATTGTTGAAGTTCACACACAACCACAAATGTGGTGGACCTCAGATCTCAACATATGGGAAGCTCACAATGGGCATGCTCGCACACTTTGATAAATGAGACATATGTCAGACAACAAGCCATGGAAAGCCTGAACTGGGCATGCTCACACACTTAGGCCATGTCTCAGTATAGCAGTTGGCCACACATATCTGGCATTTGTATGTGTTAAGCCAGGAAACTCCCACAATACAGCAATCTGCCCAGTGCACACAGTTAAATGACAACAGAGACATAAGTAATATAGTGGATCCCTCTCATATTCAAACATCTTCTACAGATACACAAGTTGTTCATAGAAACAGGGAAAGCTATGGCAATAAAGACCTGCAAACAGTTTATCAGCAACAAATATTGTGCATCTGAAACTTAAACATATGGGTGTAGAGGTCAATACTAGGCTGTTTGCCCTAGGGAATACATAAGCTTAGCCAGAATGTATTTGGTGTCTGTCTCCCCAGTACAGTAGGCTACTGTGCCTCTGTAAAGTAGGTCACAGAAGGCACCGTTTAAGGCTAGTGTGCTGTGCCTCCATCAAGCAGGGACACAGTGGAGATCCCAGGGGTTGAATTTGCAATGTCACATCCATGTGGCTGGAGTTTGCTGGAAGAGGGTTGGCGAGGAGTTATGACATTAATTGGGATTCAATTCCAGACTGAGGGGAGCCTTATCTGCAGTGTCTGGACAATTTCACTGTCAACACTTGCAAGTGATGATTTTGAGGGATTGAAGTGTCTTGCCAATACTGTTCAGAGATGTCCTCCCTCTGTGGGATATTGCTCTGTAATGTATTAGCTCCCTCCTTCTGTTGTACAGCTTATATATGGCTGGTGTAAACTAGACAGGTCTCCTGTTGTGGAGGAGTCTCGGTTTTATTTGGGATAGCATGATCAATGCAAACCTTCTGGATGCTCATCGAATGCATTTGTCAAGGATTCTGCAGATTGGCCTGTATAATCCTCCAGCATGGGTCCTTTGAAGTATTCCACCCCAGTCTTCACAAGTGCAAAGTCTGCTTTTGATAAATACTTTGCAGTGATTTCCTTGCCTGCGGGTGGGGATGGGATATGGATGTCCAGGGAAAGTTGGTTATGGTCAGATATTAACAATGGTGGTCTACCTCTGGTGTGGAACATAGAGTCCCCTTGTTGCTGATGGTCAGGTCCAGTATGTATTCCCCCTTGTGGCTGTGGTGATTGGTCCTGCCATAGCACATGGATTCACAAATTGTAGTGGCTGTAGGGTGATGTTGTTGAGGCCTGAGTACTTCCCCCACTCAATATTCCTGTACCTGAAGTTAACCACTGTAATGGTGTATGTGAACACCTTCATATCCTACACTGTTCCCAGGGAAGCCAAGTGTGGTTCCTGGATATGGGAGGGGAGGTCTGAACTGGTTGTGTTGTGTGTTACAAGCCATGTGGTCACGAAGCATGGTATAAAACATAACCTGGCAGTGCTGATGTGCACATGTGACCCTGAAGTAGGTGTCTGTTAATGCATATATATGCTATCCCCCATACTGACGGATAGTAATAGATGTACATACCTCTTTCTAAATAATGATGTCAGCACCCTATAAATACTGCAGGAGAAGAGAAGAAAAGACACCCAGTAATTCGAATAGCGCGTTCCGCTAATGTGTCTCTCTCAAGTGTCAAAACATAGGTAGGGGTTTGAATTCTGCAAATGTTCAGTGTGTGTTTGAGGGGGGGCAGGGTGTGTGCAATTTTCTTGGAAACAAATGGCCCTTTTGGCAACTGGAAGAACACACTACATGCTGTACATTCCTCTTTTGAAAGACTGATGATGTCAGCACCCTATAAGTATAGCAGGAGAAGGAAAACCTCCCAGTAATGTGAATAGCGAGCTCCGCTAATGCGTCTCTCTTAAGTGTCATCACATAGTTAGGTAGGGGTTTGAATCCTGCAACTGCTCAGTGTGTGTGTTTAGGGGGGGGTTAGGGTGTGTGCAATTTTCTTGGAAAGAAATGGCCCTTTTGGCAACTGGAAGAACACACTACATGATGTACATTCCTCTTTTGAAAGACTGATGATGTCAGCACCCTATAAGTATAGCAGGAGAAGAAAAACCTCCCAGTAATGCAAATAGTGTGCTCTGCTAATGCGTCTCTCTCAAGTGTCATAACATAGTTAGGTAGGGGGTTGAATCCTGCAACTGCTCAGTGTGTGTTTTGGGGGGTAGGGTGTGTGCAATTTTCTTGGCAAGAAATGGCCCTTTTGGTAATGTGAATAGCGCGCTCTGCTAATGCGTCTCCCTCAAGTGTCATAACATAGTTAGATAGGGGTTTGAATCCCACAAATGCCATGTGTGTTTTTGTCACACAGATTGTCAATGTGTGGTGGGTGTTGCTTTTATTATTGTATGACATATATTATAGCAGTAATTTCAATGCACACATGAGGTATGTGTGTGCCACATAGATATATGTACCTGTGACCTTAAATAGTTCCTATGTGTGAAGCCTGCCTCATGTGAATACATGGAATTTGCATTACACAACTTTTTCACTGTGGTTTTCTGTGCAGGGGCTGGGGTTGGTATGTGAATATAGTGAGATTACTCTATGGTGTCATCTTAACAGTGAGGGATACACTTCTGGTCTGGAGCATAGAGTCCACATGTTGGTGATGATCAGGTGCAGTATGTTTTCCCCTCTTGTGGGAGTGGTAACAAGTTGTTCCATAGCATTTGAGTGTATGGATTCTAGGAACCTTTCGCCTACGGTGTTGGAACTACAGTAATGCTCCCAGTCTATGTGTGGGTAGATGCAGCTGCCCAATATAATGTTGTTTGGAGACACCTTCATATATTCATGTGTTCTTAAGTAGGCCAAGTGGGTTACCTGTGTTTAGGAGGGTGGTCTGTAGCAGGCTATGAACTGGAAGTCAGTTTAACCCACTGTTAGTTGCATGTGGATAGTCTGTGATGCTTCATGCTGTGGCAACAACCTGGGGGTGTGGGTATCCTTGACATTTATTGAGACTCACCCTCCTTTCATAGTTAGTTCCGTGTTTTGGGGCTGTCAAGCATGGTATGAGGTGTAACCTGGTAGTGGTAGGGTGCTCATGGGAGCCTTGAACCTGTTTTCTTTTACTGCACAGATATCAACATTCTCCATGCTGAGTAGAGTTTGGACTGCATGCATCTTGCGGTTTACATGTCTGACATTCAGTATCATTACTTCCATTTTCTTATCCCCTGTGCTACCTATGTAGGTGGGTTTGTGTTTTCAGCCTTACCACCAGAATGCAAAGATGTGCAGACATTAAACTTTTGTAATTAATAGTGGTGTATAAAAAACTACAATGACAATCATACTGTTAATGCATCAGGCATACTGGGATATACCCACAATGATATCATTACACTGTACTGTTAACAACATAGGTTCATAGGTTCATACTAGGCTATCTGCCCTAAGGCATTTATAAGCCTAGCCAGAGTGTGTTTGGCTTTCGCCACCCATTTTAAATTAATTTTGCTATGCCCTTTTTCGAGGTTAGTATACTGTGCCTCTGTCTAACAGTGACACAGAAGTGATACCCGGGGTAAACCTACAATCTCCCATCCACTCATCAAGATGCCTCTTGAAGAGAGTCAATGAGGGACTCTGCCTAACCTGGACTGGGATTTTATTCCAGAGTGAAGGGAGCCTCTGGGTTATGAATATGTGCCTCCAGCATGTCCTATTTATTTCAGTGCTGTGGTTCAAGTCTCTCGAGTGTGTAGCTCGATGGGATTTGGATTTTCTGAGGTGCAGCATGTCCATTAATTCCGGGTTGGACATGGCTTTATATGTCAGGCACAGATCGCCTCTGAGCAGGCGGTATGCCACTGAGTAGAGCTGGAGTTTCTTTAACCAGGCAGCATATGGCATCTGTTTGAGCCCTTTGATCCTCTTGATGAGGTACTTTTGTGGTCTTTCCAGTTGCTGCAGGTGTCTGGTAAGGTACATCAGAAAAGGGGCATTGTACTCAATTATGGCCTGATGAGGGATGAGTAAAGAGGCACGATGACCTCCCCTGATCTAGATGTGAATCCCTTCATGATTAGGTGGGCTATATAAAATGTTTTTCTAACCACTTTGGCCACGTGGTTGTCAAATGAGAGATTGCTATCAACTTGGGTCCCCAGGTCCCTAATTACTTCTTCCGTACTTAATGGATTACCACCTATGTGGTAATTTGTGGGCACTTTGTTTTTGCCAAAGGGGGTGACTATACACTTTTTGGCATTTAGCTTGAGGCCCTGGCTCTGGCACCAGTTGTCTGTTTCTATGAAGCCTTTTTGGAGGATGCTTGTATCGGCTGGAGAGTCGATTATGGCGTCCAGTTTGTAGTCATCTGCGAACTTGGTCAGCCACAGTCCTTCCATGTTGGCCTGTACCTCAGAGAAATATATACCGAACAAGAGAGGTCCCAGGACTGAGCCTTGTGGGATGCCACTTGTAACTGGTTTGGAGTCTGACATGGCTCCAGCAATTCTAACCATGTGGGTTCTGTCCTTGAGCCAGTTTGCAACCCATCTAGTGACATAGGGGTTTATATTTAAGCTGGTGAGCTTATCTATAATGCCTGAGTGGGGTATTGTATCGAAGGCTTTTGCGAGGTCCAGGTAGGCTGTGTGGACCACCTTCCCCTCGTCAATGGCCTTGGTGACTGTTTCAAAGAAATCAACCAGGTTTAAGAGGCAGGATCTGCCCTTAACAAAGCCGAACTGGGTAGGATCCAGTGTCTGTAGGTCCCCAATATCTTTATTTATGAGGTCCATGATGATCCTTTCCATAGCTTTGCAGACCAAGCTAGTCAGGCTTATGGGCGATAGTTTCCAGGATCCGTTGAGGCACCACCTTTGTGGAGAGGAACCACTGTTGCTGTATGCCACTCTTTGGGTACATATCCTGTAGTAAGGCTGAGATTGAACAGTAGTTTTATGTTTGGGTTTAGCTCTTCTTGGAGTTCATGTAGGGGCAGCCGGGACACCGTCTGGTCCCATTGATGCTGTGTTTTTTGCTTTGGAGAGGGCAGCTCTTACCTGAGCATCTGAGATGTCAGGGGGGCAGCACTCTGCTGGGATAGATATTTGCCCTTTTGGTGGGGAGGGGGGGGTTTGCCCTAAACCTGTCAGCTAGGATGTTGGCAATGTCTGTAGGTTCGGTGTATTCTTTGTCAGTTTGGACTAATTCTGAGCATATCTGGGTATTCCCACCCAGGTTCCTAACATAACTAAAGAAAGCCTTGTGATTATCCTTAGTGTCCTGTGCAAGTTTTCTCTCAAAGCTGGCCTTAGACGATTTTATGAGTGCCCATATTTTTTTGCTAATACTGATCAGAGATGCCTTTCCTTTTTGGGATTTTGCTCTGTCATGTAGTAGCTTCCTCCTTCTATTGTATAGTTTGTTTATGGCTGTGGTCCACCAGACAGGACGTCTGCCTTTGGAGGATTGTGTCTTGGTTTTATTTGGGATTGCATGATCCATGCATTCCTGAAGGTGTTCATAGAATGCATTTATAAAGTATTCTGCGGTCTGGGCCATATTTTCCACAGGCCTGGGGGCTTTGAAGGATTACACCTCGGTTTTGAGGAGTGTGAAATTTGCTTTAGAGAAGTTTTTCACTGTGGTTTTCAGGGCAGGGGGTGGAGTCGGGATGTGAATATCCAGTGAGATTAGTTTATGGTCTGATCTTACCAGTGAGGGATACACTTCTGGTCTGGAGCATAGAGTCCCCATGTTGGTGATGATCAGGTCCAGTATGCTTTCCCCTCTTGTGGGAGTGGTAACAAGTTGTTCCATAGCATTTGAGTTTATAAATTCTAGGAACCTTTGGGCTAGGGTGTTGGAGCTACAGTAATGCTCCCAGTCTATGTTTGGGTAGTTGAAGTCGCCCAATATAATGGTGTTTGGAGAGACCTTCATATTTTCCAGTGTTCTCAGGAAGGCCGAGTGGGGTTCCTGGGTTTGGGAGGGTGGTCTGTAGCAGGCTATAAACTGGAAGGCAGTTTTACCCACTGTTAGTTGCACATGGATAGTCTCTGATGCTTCGTGCTGTGCCAACAACCTGGAGGTGTGGGTATCTTTGGCGAATATTGATACTCCCCCTCCTTTTGTGGTTCGGTCCAAGTTTTGGGGCTGAAAAGCATGGTATGAGGTATAACCTGGTAGTGCTGGGGTGCTCTCGAGCCTTGAACCAGGTTTCTGTTACTGCACAGATATCAATGTTCTCCATGCTAAGGAGAGTTTCGAGTGCATGCATCTTGAGGTTTAGACTTCTGGCGTTGAGTAGCATTACTCTTAGTTTCTTATCCCTTGTGATACCTATGGAGGTGGGTTTGTCTTTTGAGCCTTGCCTAAAAAAGGCACTATGGGGGTAGCAAGAGCCTTTGCCAATATCCAAAAGCCCAGGGGTAACAGGTGCAAGCCGTCCCTAGTGAAGCATCGTGGCTTGTCGAGCATGTCATCCCAGGCTGACAGGCATTGGATCACCTTTGAATGACACCAATACTTAAGCCAATTATTGAAATTGATCATCTTGTCTTCATATTGTGGCATCATTCTTGGTGAGGGTAAGATGCTACTCAAGGTCAGGGCCATACCGGCCTGGGCTACATGCTCAGAGAGCTCCTCTATGTCTCTTTTCATGTAGTCCGGGGAGTTATGTCTCAGGTCATTCACACCAGCATGGACAATGACTGAGTCATATTTGTACTTGCCTTGGAGTGACCTGAGTGCTTGTGTTATGTGGTGGATCCCAGCGCCTGACAGGCAGCTCACCGTGACCTTCTCCTTGTTCAGCCTGGTGAGCGGGATGTCAGTGTGCCTGACGATAGAGTCACCTATTACAAGTGTATCAGGTGTGTTGTTTAGCCTTAAAGACTGTGACTGTTCAGCACACTGGCTTTGTGAGCTATGTGTTGCATGTGTTTTGTTTTGGGGTAGCGGTTGCTTGGGTGTCTGCTTTGGAGGTCTCTGCTGCTTAGGCAGATTTTTATTTAGAGCCACCGAGTATGTTTTTGTGTGTTTATGTGTTTGGTTTGCTGTTGTGGTAGGTCTATGTGAGACTGGAATTGTAGTGAGTGTGGTTTCCTTCTCCTCCTGACTGGTTTTGCCAATACTGAGTTGAGAGAGTTTAGCCTCCAGTATGGCTATATGGTTGCATCTCTCACATGTGTTGGAATTTGTTGGGAGGAGGAGAGGGTTGTCTGTGTAGATGAGGCAGTTGTAACATTGCCTCAAGATTACCAGATTCACCAGCTGGACTGGAGAGGAGATCGACAACTGACCTTTGGACATGCTAGAATAGTATTGGGAATTCCTTTATAATTGAAAAAAAGGGCCAATGGGGAACAAAGTACTCAAGGGGAGTGTGTGAGGGTGTAGTGCTTTTAATATTTTAGTGCTGACTTATATAATTGCTTTAGTGAGCAAGTGCCAGGTAACTTAAATGTAATGTGTTACAGGTAACTTAAATGCAAAAACGACAAACAGTAACTTTCTTTCAAGTGAAACATGATAATATTACTACAGTTCTATGTAGTCACCCTGTGCATCAGCACCATGTTATCCTGTTCCTGCATCAATGTGACAGATTGCAGGAGGTGGCACAGTTTCATCATATGCACAGGGTGTGTACTTGGTATGCCTGAGTCTGCCACTGATACATCCAATCGACATGTATGTGTGTGTGTGTTAGTGAGGGACAACAGTACAACATGGGGCAATGTTGATGCGGTGTGTGTGTGTATGTGTTAGCCCTAGGTGTTAGCATTATGCATGTGTGTATGCATGCACACAGTTCCACCTCATGGCTGCCATATACGGGTGTTTGTGGACAGCCACAGACTGTACCTGCCAGGTCATACAGATCACTGTCTCTGGCCACGGACACAGTACCTGTGCCTAGCAGGGGTGCTATGGACAGTATCAGGTACTAAACCAGACTGGGTACTGTCATCAGAAGCAGTTGGTTGATGACTGGACACATGTCCCTGCTGGGACTGTCTAGAGCCACGTGCACATAGTCTCCTAGGGCGGTCTGATGACAGCACAGACCCAGCATTGCTGGGGCTGGTACTGGCACTATGGGAGCGTCTGTGGGTTTGTTGTCGTCCGCGACGACTGCCAGCTGCTGATGTTGCTGGCATACATCCACGTCGACACCTCAGCCATCCTGCATTGCCCTGGCTCATGGACATGTAGTTGTGGAACAGATCTAATGTGTCCCCCCAATGTCTGTCAATGACCTCGCCGACAGTACGGATGGCAGCCGCAACGTCACGCATAGTGTCATTCATAGCAGTGCGATCTGCTCTAAGCTCCCTCAGACCCTGTCTGGTGTACCGTTCCATAAGTGCCTGTGCCTGCATTACAGCCCGGAACATAGATGAGGTTGAAAGACCTGTGTGGGCACTTCTGACAGGGGCAGTACGACCACAGATGCTCCCACAAGAACCCCTGGACATCTGCCTGTGTGGTACCATGTCAGGACTCTGGCCATGGCTGCTGTGAGGGGATGCATGTGCCACTGACACCACATTACCCTGGTCAATGCCCACTGTATGCTGTCCCTCAGCTAACGACATTGGTGACAATGGATATATCGGCAGGATGACTGTGCACATTGATGGAGTTGACTGCTGTGTACTGTCGATTGGCTGACCAACAACAGACCCTGACACACCTCTCTGTGCCATTACACATGTATCATCATTATCACTATCCCCAGCAGTGGCTTCAGGTTCCCTGCTGCACACCACCAGAGCAACACCAGAACTTGTGAGAGGAAGATAGGAAACACAGTTTACAATGTGTACACAATGTTACCACAGATGCACACGGGCACATGCACACATGGGCACATGCACACATGGGCACATGCACACATGCACACATGCACACATGGGCACATGCGCACATGCACACATGGGCACATGCACACATGGGCACATGCACATACACATGCACATGCACATGCACACATGCACATGCACATGCACACATGCGCACATGCACACATGGGCACATGCACACATATGCACATGGGCACATGCACACATGGGCACATGCGCACATGCACACATGGGCACATGCACACTCCTCAGTACATGAGATACAAACACACACAAACACACCTGCAATCCAACACATAACAATACTGTTTGAGGGTATTATTACTATTATTATCATTAGTATTAAAAGTATTGTTATTACACACTCACCAGCATGGATTGGCTGCCTTGCTGTTACTCCAGAGGGACCTGCACAAATTAGACAGTTATTGTCAGTGGGCACAATTGTGCCATTGATACTGTGAGTATGATACAGTACAGTAGTACAACAGTTGGCTTTCACAGGTGTACTGCTGATATTGAGAATATAAATCTTGCACAATAATGTCCAGGATAACAGCTACAAACACAGTACACATATCACACATGCATAAACTACCACTGCAGAGAACAGTCAACTACAGATATGGCATGTTACCTGCACACTCCATGTCCACATGCTGGGTGGCTCCAGCCTCCATTACACATGTCTGTGGATGTTGTTGTTGTTGGGCTGGAGCCACAACACTTAGGAGGAGCTCCTCCAGTCTGGTGAGGGGGGGTGTATAGGTGCCCCACCACCTGTGGCAAGCTGTTGCCTGTGGATATCAGATGCACGCTGATGGACATTTCTAATTAAATCACTGCAGTGATGGCGTACCTGCTCATATGTCCGGTTATGCATGCCTATGTCATTTACCCGACGGACAAGGTCTTGCCACAATGCAGCCCTCTCCTGCTGGTTCTGGCTGGTCCGGGAAAAGTGTCTTGAAAAATCCCGCACCAGGCTCTGGTGTATCTCTTCATCCTCTGCTGCCGAATAACAGGGGTTGCGCTGATGCACCATCGCCCTGGAAGGAAAAGGAAAATATGTGAGCAAGTAACATGGCACACATAATACTCTACTGTACTGATATCACTGAACTGCCATATATAGCATCTGTTTGTTTATCAGCGGATACACATGTAAATTACCACATATCAGTGCTCAGCCAACAACTGTGTGACAGTGCCTGCCACACTCGTTACAACAAACTAGTATACACCAGCACTCAGCACACTGTTTGAGGTCCAATGCACAACCTCACACTGGGGGTATGTATCAAGGTAATGGATGAGGAATATTGTCATCCCATGCAATGCATGCAATGCACAGTTACAATTTCAATGGTAATGCACCCTAGTCTTTGCGGCCATACCCCTACCTACACCGCAGTCATATACACGGAACCACAGCACAACATATGGCAATGTAGTATGTTTGTATCCCAATAACTGACACATCTTTCTCTGGCCTCACACCAAGGACACACACTACCATGACAGACACAAAGTCAGGCTGAGCAATCACACCACTACAGACCTTGCACACAGTCAGTGGCACACTCATTCCACCTCACATAGTTGGTATTGCAATGAGTACATGTGTGTGTGCATTGTGTCATAGGTAGGTAGTATGCTATTGGCCCTGTGCCTACGGCAGCATACTGTTAGCAACCTTCAACTACATATGTATGTCCAGCCTTCACTAACAGTTGCAGTATGTCCCTTGCCCTATGCACATCTTCATATAAATATAGATACAGACTGCTAACACATATGGAGGGTTCACAGTATGTAGATTATTAGATTATGTACTTTACATTACCTTTGTTTCTGACTGCTGTTTTGGATGCTTTGCTGCTGGCTGGCTTGCTGCTGGCTGCCTTGATGCTGGCTGGCTTGCTGATGGTTTTTCCTTTTTATTATTTTTTTTGGTCTCTCTTTCTCTCTCTCTCTCTCTCTCTGTCTCTCTCTCTCCAGTTGCTGCAATGATATTATTGCATGTGTGGACTGGGAGTACAGGCTGCTTTTGTAGGTATCTGCACATGTGCATGTGATGGCCTCTGCACCAGTTGTTAGCCAGCATTTACTAATTGCATGCAGCCTGCTGTGTGGTAATTGCAGTTCTCACTGTGATTTCAGGACAGTGCTATAAAATGTTAGGTTAGGTAGGCGTAGCCCTTTCAGTTTTTCAAGGTGGGGACCATGCTGGTTTGCTGTGGACACTGTTCTATGAGTGTAAAGGTTGGTATGTCTCTCATATCTAAGGCTGTGTTGTAGGCACTGAAATGCATGTTGTACTGAAACCTGACTGTTGCTTCTTCCAGTTCATTCTTCTCAGTGTGTATGTTAACTGACACCTAATAATACTAATACTGTTTACATGGGAGTATGTGCTTTCCTGTGGGATTTGTGGATTAATTGGTATACAACAGTAGCTCTTGCAATTTGTTGTTATGGCTTCACTATTTAGCCTTTACATTCACTCTTGGAAGGCCTGCTAAGTGTCTTTACTGGAATGTGTTGCTATGGCTTTCCTATTTTCCATTTACATTCAGTCCTTGTAATGCATGATATATTTCTTTCAGCAGGAATTCCTTATATGTTTGGTGTGCTTTGGTGGTACTGCATGCAGTCTGGTAAGGCCAAGGTGTGGGGCTTAACACCTACAAGGGTATCTTATTTTGCTTCTGAGCAGTAGTGGGGCCTTGTACTTTGTACTAACAGTTATGAATATCAGGCAAATGCAGTGCTTGTAAACTGCTATACTGTCCTTATTTTATTAGATGGCTACATCCTTTGATATTTCTGGGTTGTACTCCTACATGAGGGTGTGCTTGTGGAAACAATTCTACAGCTATTCACAGAGTGTGTGACAGCAGACAGAACGATGTGCCTGTGAGTTTCCGACACTTGCAGGCCTCAGATACTCTCAGGTGTATATTTTAACAGCCTCAGGGAATGGTACATATCAGTGGGATACACCCGTGATATATTTCAGATATTCTGCAGTTGTGACTGTGGGGTATTTTGAGCATATGTATTACTACACCATTTCTGACATGCATAACTAATTGAGAGTTACCATTACGTAGGATTCCACACCTTTCTGCCTACTGTTAGTACATTTCACAGGGAGTCAGTGGGGCACAGTTAACATTTGTTTGCAAATCAGGAACATCCCTGTAAATCAGTCACAGTTGCGAGGTCTGGCCTCTTACCTATTCAAATATGGTGGTGTTTATCCTGCTCTGATAGTGTATGTGGTTTGCAAGGTGCTACTGTCACATTATTACCTACTAGCATGGCTGTTTCTCTTTTCACACTAATGTAATGCAATTCCACAAGAATTGCCAGTAAAGATA
Source organism: Protopterus annectens (assembly GCF_019279795.1). Taxonomy (NCBI): domain Eukaryota; kingdom Metazoa; phylum Chordata; order Ceratodontiformes; family Protopteridae; genus Protopterus; species Protopterus annectens. The sequence continues at coordinate 295,296,693 of NC_056744.1, forward strand.
CAAGAAAAGCTTTGTGTAATAGCCTTCCTATATTCCCTTTACATTCAGTCCTACTATTTCATGATATATTGCTTTCAGCACAAAGTTCTTGTATATCAGTCATGGCTTGGTGGTAAGTCATACAGACTAGTGTTTCCAAGGTCCTGGGTTTGAGACTGACAGAGGAATTTTATTTTGCTGCTGAGCAGACTACAGGCCTTGTCATTCAGAGTGACTAAGGCACTTTTAAGCAGTTGTAAGCGGGTTAGCGCTGGTTTGCATGGAGCTCACGCATGCGCAGTGCCGCTTAGCTTCACGCACACACACATAGCTAAGCGCACACAAGCACACACCCGCTGACTATTGCTTAAAAGTGCTTACTCTCTCGCACACCCGCCCTAATTTCTTTGAAAAAAAAGAAAATGGGGAGATAGGAAAGTGGTGAAAAAGGGGGCACAAAGAGGGTAGGACAGTAGGAAAACAAGCTCAGGATTTGCAGGAAGGATATAGGAAAGGCCCATAGCTGCCCATTTCTTTATCAGCAACAGCTGTGCATATGTGTGTAATTTGGTGTGAAATTTGAAACCTTCCACCCCTGAGAGAGGGGTGAGGACAACAAAATATGTTGTACAGTCAATTGTAATTACCAGTTGACATGTCCAGCAGACATGTCTGCAAAATGGGCAGCTATGTATGGGGCGTAATTTTTTTGTGGGAACAGAGTGCCCTTTTTTATTTTTTTTTCAGGTGAGAGTGGAATGTGAGGTACAGGAAGTAGGTATATTTGGGGAGGTAGGTTGGGGAGGTTAACAGACATGACAAACAAGACGCATACAGGGGCGGAGTATGACACATGTGGGGGTTGATCACAATTGACGGGGATGGATGTTTGGATATCGCGAGCCCATGAGCCCACAGATGGCAACAGTGGAACTGAGATCCCCACCCATGGGCAGTTGCTACTGCGCCTTCACTGCCCAGAACGGGGCTGTGCTGGGGGCTGTGTAGGACGGGCAGGCACACCCGTGAGTTGCGCCACCCGTGCCTCAAGCTGGCGTAGGGGTTCAAGCACAGAATGCCTGATCTCGCTAAGCACCACAGACTGGACACTTTGAAGGGTGAGTGGACGTTCTCCTCCAGCCACGCTTGCAGAGGGGGGATGAGCCCCATCCCCTGCAGCGCTTCCACCTGAAGGTGGCACAGGGCCACCAGAGGAGGTTCCGGCCTGGGCACTAGTGCCAGGTGCACTCGCCAGCTGAGGTGGGAGAGGTGGGTCCGCTGGAACCCGCCTTCCCTGTTGTCCTATGTTTAGCAATATTTTATGACATTTTGTGTTAGTAACAAACAATACCATTCAAAATTAGTTGTAACAGCATGCATCAGTATTCCCATTAACCAAACACCCATGAATTCCAAACATTGAACAGCAAGCATAACACATGCATATTTTGAACAACAGTACCCAATCCAACAGCATGCAGGATTGATTGATGGCAACATGCCATCAGGTTTGGATATGTGAACCGGGCACATGCATCAACGTACATGCAAATATGTATGAACCAACAGGACAAATGTCCATGGGAATTAATTGTGAATACACATACCCAGTTTGGTAAGGAATGGCATTATTTGTGAAAATAGGGTAGTGTGAAAAAATATTTCATTAACACCTTCAACTACCGATACATATGCTGTACATTTCTAGTAGCTGCAGATATATATACCCTACAGGTCTTAGTACAGTTTCCTATATGTAACCTTAGGAATGTTGGTGATGGGAATGTTAATGCTACATTAATATACATTGTATTTTTATTCATACACGTTCATATCTGGCGGTGTTCAGGTACAGCATCCTGCTACATTTGATTTATATGGCTCTACACAACTGTGGATGTTCAGTATTTCATACAACCATACTATCTCCATATTGCAAGGGTACAGCAACATATCCAAATTGTGGGACAGACACATTCCAGCTTCAGTACTTTATTACAAACATTTTACTCTTTGGTTGTGGCTGTCTCATTCATTTCATTATGTACTGACTGCAGTAAAACTTTATTCAAGACTTATTACAGCTTTCTTGGTCGATTCATACCTCTTTCTCACACTCTCACTTGTTTTATTTTTACAATTCAAGATGGTACTTAATTCTAGGAGTTATTAACATTTCTTACTTGGTTACAACAATCCTTTCCAACAGACTCACTTGTTTCATGTGGCAGATTTTAAAAGGGGATGTATTTGGCACATGTCTATCATGTTTAGCTTGTTTACTGGTAATTTTCTGGCTGAAGCAAGTTATCTGATATTACAATACAGGTGGAAAATCTCTATTTCAGACTTGTTTAATTTTTATTTCTGGATTACAGGCTGCATCACTTATCTAATCATACAGTACTAGCAGAATCTTTCTTCTAGTGTTATTTGAACTTTATTAATATGTCACAACATTGAACTCTTTTACAAGCTGTCTCACTTATATTCTATAACAATTGCAGCAAAATAATTACTAACCTGCCTGGTGGAGCAACCGCACCAGCCTATCATCATAGGCTCGCTGATTCACGGAACGCACACCTGCAGCTGTAATATAAATGAAGTAATATTGGAACATACATATCCATAATATCAGCTAGGATAACTTCTTATATACTTAATTAGATGGATACTTAGTAGTGGGGCGTTGGACATTTGCCAGGCCTCCTGGATCCAGCGGTTCAGTTGGTCCTGCTTTTGTCTCTTCAGGTCCGCATGGTGGTGACGGACCTGTTCACCAGTCTTTGGTATGCCTGTGGCACTGGTGAGATCATGTGCCAACCAGTTCCACGCCTCTGCCTTGTACGCACCCCAGGGAACCTGGCCCTGCATGAGTTGAGCCTCATGATCGTGGACTACGAGCAAAACCATATATTTGGACTCCTCAACACCCCACCTCTGTGCTCGGAAGCGACTGCCCTCTCCTACACCTGCCATCCTGACTGCAAATAGGTTCCACAATCAGTTATGCTGTGTATTCCCACATGTGAGGCTTATATATGCCGTTTTTCCCACACTTATCTGTGATTGGCCATTTTGGAAATGTATCAGCTTAAGAAAACCTGCTTTGTCATGCTTCTATTTCCATTCATTCCTATATATATATGCTAATACTGCATTTCTCAGTACAACTGTCATGGCTTAGTGGTTCAGTACTTTGACTATGATGCACAATATCCTGGGTTCGAGCCTGGGCATTGCTTTTTTTTTATTTTACTACTGTCTAGACAGGCTAGGAGGTGTGTCTGTGTAAAGGCGGCTTTGATACAGCTTGCTCAACGTTGCCCGCCGGTAAGCCGGTTGGCGCACTGCGCAGCTCCGCGCAAATGGGTTACACTGGTTAACGCGTTATTTGGCTATGAACATGCATATTATGCTGTGTGAAATGTTGCTCAACTACGGGCACACAGTTTCAGCGTGTTAAAGTGCTGCTCAACTCCGGGCACTCATATTACACCTGTTAAACCACTGCTCACCTGCGGGCAGTCATACTCAGCTTGTTAGAGCACTGCTCAGCTATGGGCACTTATACATTTTTTTTTTTTTATTGTGTCACATTTCTTCAAAAATACATGGCCCATTTCATTACATTTTACTTAAATTATAGTTTATATATATATATATATATATATATATATATATATATATATATATATATATATATACATATATGTCAGAGGATTGTTTCGTGCTTATTTCACTAAAAATAGAAAATTATGTTGTTGGGGCTCAAACCGTGACTACCTCCTCTTTGGCCGACATCTCTACCGCTACGCTATTGCTACTTGGCTTAATTTGCATATTTAGATCTTATATGCTTTTCCAATGACTGCTAACTGTGGCTGAGCGAAGGGCACACCCGTGCAAACGAGCGCAATTATGGGCAAACATTTTTGAAATTATAAAAAAAAAATTAAACTGTTGATTTTTACGTTTTACATTACAGTTGGGTTTATAGTCTGTGGGGGCATGTGTGCTGTTGTGTTTCTTGACATTTCTGCGGACTCGCTCGTGGGAGTTTACTTTCAGGACTGTGACTCTTCTGGGGGCGTGTCCCTTTGCAGAACTCGCTGTGCGGACACGCCCCCTACTTTCCTACATGGACCGTGTTAGCCTAGGGTGTGATTCAGCATGCCCTCATGAATATGCATGGCATGCTGACGTCACACCGTTTAACTGCAGCCTCTGTGTAAGACATATTAACTCTTACACGGAGGTTTCGTGAATTCTGCCCTTTAAGGAAGTGTATTTATATATAAATATATATATATATATATATATATATATATATATATATATATATATATATATGTATATATATATGAAGGAACTTCGATATGTTCAAGATGTACAGCTTAAAGCAGATAGTTATTATTCCTGGTCAGTTAAAAGAACTGATGCATGTAAAGATACAGGATCAAAGTAAAGAGCAAGAGATATTTTATATCATTTGAAAATGTTAGAAGAAATAGAGAAATGTGTAGAAATGTAAGAAAGAGATATATTGTTTTTGCTAACCAGAATCCAAAAAGAAGAAATAATTTCACATAACATTACGCGGTACCATTGTATAAGTTAGGAACTGAATGTTTTAGTACAAAGAGAGAGAGAATTATTCTTTTGTTACGTTTAACCAATGGGTATTTGGAGTAACAGTCTATAATGCTGAAAGATACAAGGAAAGGTGGTGTTATTAATGTTGTTAAAAGCATTTTCTCAAGATATGTCAACCCAGAGGAAGTTATCTGATGAGCTGTAGTATGGGAATTGATTCAGTTTTCTAGCCAGGAACTTAGACATTTTACTAACAACTGAGGATATAAACATACTACAGCAAGAAGAGAGAAGATTATACACAAAAAGAATTTAATGAAGTGCAACAGTTAAACAGTTATAGACTTGTTACATTTCAATTTAGAATACAGGAATTTGCCACTTCAGGATATGTGTATACACACACACACACGTGTATATGTGTATATATATATATATATATATATATATATATATATATATATATATGTGTGTGTGTGTGTGTGTGTGTATGTGTGTCACCTTGCTATCCATTAATGGGAGGGACACTAAAGTCTCATTTGTATACTGCTTATTCTTAATCAAAGGAGATAGGAATTTTATTATGAACAATACAGAACAAATTTAACTGTTTTAAAACAGGAAGAGTGAGAGAATACAAGTGTAGAGTCTGATGAGTGCACATAGTTGATATACTGTATAGCTGGACACAGCTGTTAATATGGGGGATGTTCAGCTGACCAAATTTCTGGGAAGATTCATAGAGGTGTTCATAAAATGCCAGGTAATCAAAGTTCAGTTACTAAAAGAAGTTGTTCTACAGAAGTAACTATGACCTTCCCAGAAAAAATAGTTTTGATGCAACGTACAGAATCCAAAATACCCAGTACTTGAGAGACCTATTTCTCAGCCTTCTAAAGTTCCAACATCTGCTGTCTGCTGTTTCTACTGTTTCCAAAAGAAGTAAAAAAAAATCTCAAAATGACTGCAATTCACCTTAGCATAATAGAACTGGGATGAAACTAATCTGATATTCTGACTGTATAGGATATGAAATACTGCCTAGAGACTGAAAATTCCTATATGTGTTACATATTAAAGTTTCTTACAATTATGAATTTTGTAAATGCAACTGACACACTACCGAAGGTATAGTACAGGGTTTTGAATTCATTGTAATTATTTTAATCATTTACTATTATTTATTAATAAAATGTGTCTAAAGAAAGGAGATATATACTACATGAGTATCATAGAGTAATGCTATAATAAGGGGTAAACTTAAAGGGGTGTATGCCATGTGTAGTTACTCATTTTGGTGAGTAATTTAACTTTGAGGCAAAGACCACCTCCGTCTAATACCTCTACAAAGAATAAAAGTCTAACTGGTATATTTCTGGTCATTAGGCTGTGATCAAGTCAATGGAATTTTGGCAAAAGCATAACTTTAGACCATGCATCATTTTTGTGTGTGTGTGGGGGGGGCAAGTCCACTTGTACCCCTCCACCCCCTGCTAATTATATATACTAATTCCAAGATCAAGCAATCCCCAGGGAAGGGACACAACCTGGGGGATGGTCAATCTCGCACACCTGTTGCTCATCTATTTTGTCTACCAAAATGTGAGGACAGAACACGTCAATATTAAGGAGTTTTGCTTATTTTAAGAGTTCCTATATAATATATTTATATATATATATATATATATATATATATATATATATATATATATATATATATACATACACACATATACACATACATACGTGTGTGTGTGTGTGTGTGTGTGTGTGTGTGTGTGTGTGCGCATGTATACATATATATATATTTTATACATATATATATATATATATATATATATATATATATATATATATATATATATATATATATATACATACACTGCAATGAAAAAGTATTTGCCCCTTCCTGATTTCTTATTTCTTTGCATGTTTGTCACACTTACATGTTTCAGATCATCAAACAAATATAAATTTTAGATAAAGATAACCCAATTAAACACAAAATGCAGTTATTAAGTGATGATTTCATTTATTAAGAAAAAAAACTATCCAAACTTAGATGGCCCTATGTGAAAAAGTAATTGCCCCCTAAACTTAATAACTGGTTGTGCCACCCTTAGCAGCAACAACTGCAATCAAGCATTTGCAATAACTGGCAGTGAGTCTTTCACATCGCTGTTGAGGAATTTTGGCCCACTCTTCTTTGCAGAATTGTTTTAATTCAGCCATATTGGAGGGTTTCCAAGCATGAACCACCTTTTTAAGGTCATGCCACAGCATCTCAATTGGATTCAAGTCCAGACTTTGACTAGGTCACTCCAAAACCTTCAGTTTGTTTTTTTAAGCCATTCAGAGGTGGACTTGCTGGTGTGCTTTGGATCATTGTCCTGCTGCATAACCCAAGTGCGCTTCAGCTTGCGGTCACAAACTGATGGCCAGACATTCTCCTTCAGAATATTTTGGTCGAGAGCAGAATTCATAGTTCCATCAATCACAGCAAGTTGTCCAGGTCCAGAAGCAGCAAAGCAGCCCCAGACCAACACACTACCACCACCATGTTTGACTATTGGCACGATGTTCTTTTTCTGAAATACTGTGTTGCTTTTACGCCAGATGTAACAGGACACATACCTCCCAAAAAGTTTGACTTTTGTTTCATCAGTCCATGGAATATTTTCCAAAAAGTCTTGGGGATTGTCAAGATGTTTTTTGTCAAAAGTGAGATGAGCCTTTATGTTCATTTTGGTCAGCAGTGGTTTTCACCTTGGAACTCTGCCATGCATGCCATTTTTGCCCTGTCTCTTTCTTATGGTTGAGTCATGAACACTGACCTTAACTGAGGAAAATGAGGCCTGCAGTTCTCTAGATGTTGTTCTGGGTTCTTTTGTGACATCTTGGACGAGTCATAGCTGCACTCTTGGGGTAATTTTTGTAGGCCGGCCACTCCTGGGAAGGTTCACCACTGTTCCATGTTTTCTCCATTTGTGGATAATGGCTCTCACCATAGTTCACTGGAGTCCCAAAGCTTTAGAAATGGCTTTGTAACCTTTTCCAGACTGATAGATGTCAATTACTTCTCATCTGTTCTGGAATTTCTTAGATGTCAATTACTTTGTTTCTCATCTGTTCTAGAATTTCTTTAGATCGTGGCATGATGTCTTCATTTTTAGGTTTTCTTGGCCTACTTCACTTTGTCTGACAGGTTCTGTTTAAGTGATCTCTTGATTCAACAGGTCTGGCAGTAATCAGGCCTGGGTGTAGCTAGTGAAATTGAACTCAGCTTTCCCAAAAATGTGATTAACCACAGTTACTTCATGATTTAACAAGGGGGGGAGGGGGCAATTACTTTTTCACATAGGACCATGTAGGTTTGGATAGTTTTTTCCTTAATAAATAAAATCATCATGGGTTTTTCGGCACACACTGATGATGCCATACGGCGAAACCAGTCTGCGGAGATGATGATCTGCCATTAAAGTCGAGTACGCATCACTGCTTGGTTTATTTATTTTTGTGTTGGAGAACTTGTCATTTTGTTGGTTTTTCTCCATGCACAGTTGACATCACGCACCATATCTTTTATTGGGTATATATATATATATATATATATATATATATATATATATATATATATATATATATACATATATATATATATATATATATATCGATATATATATTTATAAATATACATATAAATATCTATTTAAATATATATATATATATATATATGTATATATATATATATATATATATATGCATGTTGAACTGTGAATCATTATTTTGTAGTGATCAATTCTCATTGCTGTCCTGGCATTGTGCTTGTGTGATATGTGGGAACAGTGGAGTTAAGTTTACCCTTTTTACAACTGCTGTGTGATCTCTAAGTCTATATTACATAGTCATGGGGGAAGTGGATGCAGCCGCTCACATTGGAGGTGCTGGGACCTTGCTCTGCCACAAAAACACTTGTTTTCACATTTTTTTTTATTTTCACTGAAACATTCCATCAGTGTAATTTACTGATGGAATGTGCCTCAACATTGTAATTCTTTGATGTTAGGGTACATGTCACCAGTGTCACTATCAACCCCCATTTTTCATGGCGTTATCATTTATCACTTATCACTACTACTCTCTCTGGTTAGAGACACTTCTCTCTTCTTCAACAGTCATAATTGTCTCTCTCAAGTCTTTTATCATACAATCCTTCTGTCTCTAGGCTGAATATCCTTGTCTCCTCATGTCTTCTTCCTCCCACTCCCAAAACTTCTTTGTCAAAGTATCTTATCCTTTCCTGCTAAAGTGACTGAACCACCATAATCTGTTCTCCTTGACCTTCTCTATAATTGGAGCTACTTTGGCTTTTGCTCAGATATTCTCATTTCTTCATCTATCCCATAGTGTACAGCCTGCTATTCATCTCAGGCAGTTCTTCTCCATCACTTCAAGCTTCCTCAACTGCTCTGTCTTCACTGCCCAGGTCTGTGTTCCACACAGAAACACTGGTTGCACCACTGTTATGTATCCCTTATGTTTCAGCTTTTTTGGCATTCCCTTGTCACACACTACCCCTGACACTCTGTGCTAGTTGGCTGCAGAACCTATGATTCTAGCTTTAATCTCCTCTTTCAGGCTTCCCTTCTCCTCATCCACCCCTCCCACACACTTGAAGATATTAACCTCTTCCACTGTTTTCCCTTCTATCTCAGATTTAAGTGCCTTGTGATTTTTTTATTTAATGCCATGACCACTTGCTTGTCTGCACTTAGTTTCACCCTGTGCATTACAGTCCTCCATCATTTGCTGCAGCTCCTGTTTAGTAACTCTTTGTAGAGCCATATCATTAGCATTTAGCAGCTTTGTTGATCTTTCTCCTCTAGTATGCATGCTAGTGTAGTCCATCAACAGCATGAAGAGCAGCAGGCTAAGAGATGACCCGTAATGCACAACCATTCCCACTGGGAACCTGCCTGAGAGTTTTAACATTGTTCATAATTTGGTCTTTGGGTCCCTGTACATAGCTTTCAATTGAAGGATTACCCGAAATCAGTTTTCTTGAGAACTTGACATATGCTTTCTTCAAGTCTAAGCATGCCAAGTTGGTATTTTCCTCATCTTCAGCTTCTTCTCCACAATCTGTCGCACTAGTCTCACTGCAAATATCACGTCATTTGTACTGCATCCTGACCTGAATCCAAAGTGCTCATCTTCCATCTTACTTTCTTCTGCTCTACTCATTCATTTATCAACAGCTGTTTCCAGCAGTTTCGTACAGTCTGATAGGAGTGTGGTACCTCTGTGCTGGCTGTAGTTTTTAATACCCCCTTTGCTCTTGTATACTGGCACTAAAATGCCAGTCAATCAACCAATTCTCCCCTAAAACCTCCAACTTGATTATATCTGTGGTGACTTCATCTTAGCCTGATGCTTTCCTGAATTTCATCTTAATTTGTCACTTTGTTCTTCTAAAGTGGACTATCCTTTCTCCTTCACTGTGGGCTATGTATAAGGCAGTACAACTTCTGTTCATTTTTCTTTTTTCGTTAGCCTAGTAAACACCTATGAACCTAAGTACTCATTCCATCTTTCTGTGATGTCCTCAGGACTTGTGAGCAGATTGCTGCAGGTATCTTTTATGAAAGGTGGTTGATGATTAGCTTCTTTCTCTTTCCCTTGTTGCCTTGCAACCTGTTCGAGCTTATTTGTGACATCTGCTGAGTCATTTCCAGATGCTGGTACAATTTCTGTGATGCCTTCTTTGCCATTGCAGCTGCTCTCATTCTTTTTCTAAGGCAGTCAGTATTTCATCTCTGCTTCATGTATCTTTGCTGTATTCCACTCTGCCTGCAGTCTTTCCTTCTTTTGATAACTTGCTTGAATTCTACATTCCACCACCAGCTTTCCTTATGTGCGTTATTTTCATGCATGGGTTGACTGCATATCTGTTTACATATACTGTTTTTGAACTGTTGTCTTTTTTTTTTTTTGGCTCCATCTATTTCCTCTTTTTCCTCAAATTGCAGAGCCATGAGAACTTCCTTGTACTCTACTGCTTCCACTCTGGTCACATCTGGAGGAAACATTGTTAATTGCTTGAAAGGGGTCTACTTGAAGGTGTATATTGCTAGGCATCTTATGGTCAGGAGTGGCCTTAGGTCAACTGGTGCCCTAGGCACCCATGTCCCCCAAACTAGCATTGATAAACTGTGCTCCCTTGTCTCTTTCTGTCTCTGTTATATGATGCATTTACATCATATTGTTAATACCATTCATTATATTAATGACAGAAATGGGGAAGTATGACATACCATAATTTGTATGTAAGAAAATGATAATTATAATCCAGGAGGAAAATCATCAGAAGTTGGAGGGAGAAGTCACAAACCATAGCATGCATCTTAAAATCTTATAATGGTTAACAAGACAGAGTAAGTCCTATAGATAGTTCATTTAATTAGTGGTGGATTAAGTATACCTGGGACCAAACAAAAAAGCATGCCCCCAACACACATTTTTTGTATGTGTGTTTGTTTTTGAAAGTCACATAAGTGCTCATGTTCTTTTGGATTCTCCTTATTGATTGAAGACTACTTGAACTACTGTCATTACAATCTACAAATGTCCATATTCGCAGTTGCGTCTCTTCTGAGTCACACAGAAATTAGAACATGTCAATTAAGGTTAATTACCTGTGAACTGAGGGTGGAGCTAGGAACTGAAGGTTCTACTTAAAGGGGGAAAAATAAAACCTTTCAAGGCTTTACTGGAAAAGATCACTCAGACTTTGCCATAGACTAATTTGAGGGAAAGGTTTGTTTGTTTCTGCTTTATTTTAATTTGTTTTGCTTCATTGCCTTCCTCTGTTTTGTATATTGTGGTGTATTTTCTTTACACTGTATATGTTTTACTTGTACTCTGCTTTCAATTCAATATTTAAACTAGGAAATAAACTACACCTGTGTCTTTTGTGAGTAATGCTGTAATTCAATTTTCCCCCACCCTCCTAAACTGAACCGTCTCTCTAGTAGCCATCTCTTATGTTAATTTGACCATATATTTCCTTCCCTATCCTCTTTCATTAGCTATTGTCAGTAAGCACAAAATTACAATTTTTTGAAATCATTTCCCTTCAGATATTTAAATTTATTGGTCATTCCACTGCATTCCATACAGCCAGAATACTAATTTCCCTCCCCCTTCCAATCACTCTTGCTCTTTTAAAATCAGTGTCTCTCCCTTTGGATTGCTAAAGTTTGAGTTACCCCCCCTTTCACATTTAACTGGTTAGTTAACACTGTAGCTTTTAGGGTATTAACCCATTTTTTTCATCTTTTAAAATCTGCAACATCTAGTTCAAGGCCACCAATTTTTGGAGAACCACATTCTGCCTCTCAGTAGCCATCTTGGGATTATTGCTTCTGTTTTGCCCCTGGTGAGAGAAGGAGCATAGAGACATTATTTCCTGGAGATTGCTAATCACCTGAAAGCCTGATAACTGCTTCATAGGTGCCAGCTTAGAATTTGTGCTTTATATTTTGCTCCTGGTGAAAGAGGAGCAAAGGGCATTCAATTCTGACTGTCTTTGATTGGGTATTAAGTGTCTGTGTGGGACCTTCCTGACTGGTCTGGTTGCTATTCTAAGCATCTACCAGAAAAAAGCTACAACAAGCCTACAGACCCCTGCATCGTCTGGGATAAGACTGATGATCACCAAAGAGCCTGTGGCCTGCTTCATTTTTTTGGGATTGGTGACTCAGTCATTGTCCATGTAGGTGTAGATGACCTGAGATGTCCCTCCCCAGACTATATGAAGAGAGACATCAAGGAGCTCTCGGAATATGTGTCCCAGGCTTTTATGAGCCTAGCACTGAGTAGCATTTTACCTTCTCCAAGGATGGTGCCACAATACAAACAAAAGATAACTGACCTTAATAATTGACTTTAATAATTGGCTTAATTTCTGGTGTCATTCTAATGTGGGGTGCAATATTTGTCAGCATGCAAAGAGAGCTGCTTTGCTAGGGATGGTCTGCACCTAACCCCTCTAGGCTTTTGATTATTTATTATTTAGTCTTATATGCAAAGTCATGGAAAGAATTATCACGTACATGATCAGTAATGACAATGAAACTCTGGAACAACCCAATATGGTTTCATCAAGGCAGGTCATGCCTACTCAACCTGGTGGACTTCTTTGAGAAGGTCGCCAAAGCAATGGATGAGGACAAAATAGTTCACACTTCCTATCTTGACCTGGCCAAGGCATTTAACACAATAACCCATTCAGGCATTGTTAATAAACCTAAGAGGTTAGGTATAAGCCCTTATGTAACCCGGTAAATAGCCACCTGGTTCAGGACCCAGGAACTTAGAATTGGGGACTTTTACCTCTGCAAAGAGGCCAGTCACAAGTGGAATCCCTCAGGGATCGGTCCTGGAACTACACCTTTTTGGCATTTACTTCTCTGAAGTCAAGGCCAATGTCAGGGGCCTATGGCTGACCAAATCTGCAGATTATTGCAAATTAGAAGCAGTCATTGAATTCGCCACTGACACTATTGTTCATAGATAGGGCTGACACAGACAAGTAACTTGTGTCAGAGCCACAGACTAAAACTAATTGCCAGGAAATGCATATCATCCTTTGGGAAGTCTACCACCCTCAGTAACTATCATATTGACAGCACACCCCTAAGAGTTGACCCAGTAGTCAGGGGCTTGGGAATATGCATAGATAGTACTCCAGCCTTTGACCATTACTTGTCTTCAGTAGTTATTCTATGTTGTGCAACTTATAAACAAAGGTATGGCACCTAGGTCCAAGGAAGTCATTGTTCCACAGTGTTCTGCATTTATCAGACCTATCATTGAGTACAATGCCCCCCTTTGCTATGTACCTAACATGGCACATCCAAAAATTGGAATGTCCACAGAGGTTCCTCACTAAAAGAATACAGGGCTTAAGTAGCATGTCCTCTACAGACCACCTTCAAAGCCCTAACCCTGTATTCTGTCTCCTATAGGCTGTTTGGAGAGATCTATGTCTGGCATACAGGGCATTGACAGACCCCACCCTGCTAGACCTCCTGCACATTTGCAAAACAAACAGCACCAGAATTACCTATTCTAAAGACTTAACCCTTGTCTGTAACATAAATAGAACCTGCTAGACAGACAGGTATATATCCCAGAGACTACCCCTTCTCTGGTACAGGCTTCCCATCCTTGTAACTCAATTCAAGTGTAACTTGGACAATTTGATGGGGACAAAAAATTCATCCCTGGTTTGGCACCTATGTCTCTAATGGGCACAGTCAGCCTGAAAATGATTTTATCTCCCTGGCCTCTGCTTGTAAAAGTTCGATCTCACAAGCCCCTGCTTACACTTAATTGTGACAGAACTTGTCAGAGATTTGAGATTCACAACTAAGCTTTAAAAGGCCCTTGCGGTCATTAGCCTACTATACATGTATGAACCTGTGAATCCATCTGTTACAGGTACTTGCCTGTGACCACTTCAGATGTCCAGTTGTGATTATAAATGGTCACAGGAAAGTATTCCAGTTTGCTTTACAGAAATGCACACTATATACATACAGATATTTCAAGCATGGGCATTAATGCCCTTCTAGCGTGCCAATAAATCAAAAACAGTTCCCATAAGTGTTCTTAAAAATATCTAAACTCTACTTGGTTTAATATAATTTTTTAGTCTGTTCCATGTATCAGTTGCTCTCACAGAGAACCAGTTAGTACACTTACCATTTCTATATAATATTCTACATAGGTTGTCTGATGATTATGTATTAATTTTTGATAACTCCAAACATTCTCAGAAGTAGTTGTCTCTAAATGCCCTATATAACCAAGTAAACTTTCCTCTTAAATACCCATATGAGACACTGTGCAAGTGCAAAGCCTGACTAATGACTACTTATCTTGATCATGGCCATTCACATTTACAGACAGCCCCCATACCCCAGTTTTCACTTTGTACACCCTAAATGTCTGATTAGGATCATAATAAACAATTATGAACACAACATATTTCAAGTTTGTTTCACACAAACACATAATATTCCAACTAATTTCACACAAATGCACAGTAATTCTGCAAAGCCAGAGAGTTAAAACTGAGCAAAGTAAGAAGGTAAGTTACTTTCATTCACAAACAGTCCTCACCTCCACTTAGCAGCTAATGCCTTTTTGCTGTGTATACCTCATCTGAATTTGATAAAAAATAATCCCTCTCGACCTCTTAATATAAAAATCAGAGACAGAGCCAAAATATAACAAGGGGAAAGGCACAGAGTCAGAGAGAGATTTGTCTTACACATTTGAAAAGACACTAAAATAATCATTTTACATTAACATGCTTTTTCTGAAGGATATATAATCTGAAACTCAAATGTCTGTCATTATTTCATGATTACAGTCTTCAATGATGCACCAGAAACCACAAATTTTATGAGTAACATACCAAAAAAAACGACAGGAAAATTCTGTCAGGGATAATTGAGAGCTATATAATTTCAACTTTGTTTCATATGAACTGTAACCACAAATAGTCCAAATGACTTCATACAAATGCACATTATCCCTGCAAAGCCATATAGTTAACCGCACAGCCAGATGCAAAATATTGACTCCATTGCTCCCTTATGAACTGTGAGAGTGAAATCTATTATATCCCCCTGGCTTACAATCCCCACCCGCTCCTTAATGCAAAAAGAGATAAAGCCTGGAGAATCTGGTCTAAAACTAAACTCCCCTCCCATCTCCGACACTATAAAGAACTTCGCAACCTTACTAAAAAATCCATCTATAATGACAAGATGAACTTCTATAATAATCCTCAAAACTCTAACCCTACTAACCCAAAGAAATTTTGGCGCACCATCAACCAAATTTTCATCCTGGTAACCCCTCATCCCCCAACCATGCCTTAATAACTCACGATTAGAAACAGCCACTAATTTCAACTCTTACTTAATTGACACCATCAGCAAATTGACTCTTCAAACCATCTCCAACACAAACACTATTCCCCCCACCCCTCCCACTTCCTTCTACTCCTATCCTGCCTTCTCCCTAAAAACAGTATCTACCAGTTACAATAAATCATTACTCCTAAAGCTTAAACCTTGCTCCCCCTCCATTGATAATCTACCACCGCTCTTTCTCCAAAAAGCAGCTAACTCTCTTGCCCTCCCCATCTCCACCCTCATTAACCAATCAATTAGTACCTGCTATCTGAAAACATTTCTTTACCTTACCTGTCCAGAAAGGAGGTAACTCCTCAGAACTTGCTAACTTCAGGCCCATTGCATCCTGTATAAAATTCTTGAGAAATGTGTAAACAAACCCCTGCTCAACATGGCTTTTGACCTAGACATAGTATCTCCACTGCTCTCATTTCCTTCATAAACACCATTTTCCATGCCAGAGACCATAATAAACATGTTTCATGCCTATTTCTTGATCTTTCAAAGGCACTTGACACCATCCCCTACCCTGTCCTCCTGCACAAACTCTCAGAACTGAACCTCTCCACTTCCACTATCTCCTGGTTTGATACATACCTTAATGATCAACTTCAGTCAGTTAAATGGCTCTCTGCAACTTCTCCTGATGTACCAGTCAAGACAGGTGTACCCCAAGAATCAATCCTTGGCCCTTTACTGTTTACCATCTTTACCAATCTACTGCATATATCTTGCCCACAGTCAACACTGGTTTAATACACTGATGATGCCACAGTTATCACCATAGCCGGTTCCTTCACTGACCTTAATACAATGGCACAAAAATCCTTCTTAGCCATTGAAAAATGGTTCAGTTAGAACCAGCTGAATCTAAATCCTAAAAATACTAAATTCTTTTGTTTTATCCCTAAAACAATGAACCATCTTAAATCCTCCTTCTCTATCTCCTCCCTCAATAACACCCCTATCTCTGTCAAATCGCACACCAAACTACTAGGGGTCATCATTGACAACCACCTCAAAGTTGATCTGTATGTCCTAAACAACATTAAGAAATCCCATCAAAAACTTGGACAACTTTACAGGAACAAATTGTTTTTAACCAGTAAAGCAAAAATCTACCTATCCCATGCCTACCTCCTCCCCACCTTATTCTATGGTTCAGAAATCCTTACAAACCTTCAAACCACTCTCCTAACAAAGCTTGAATCCACATATAATAAAGTTGCTAGATTCGCAGCAGATCATTCCTACCACTCACATCACTGCCTCGTTCTTAGAAGGTTAAACTGACTAGAACTTTCTCACCATCTGCTTCTTTCTCAACTTCAAATGATACACTCTGTTTTGTATTTGCCCTTCTTCTGTCCCAATATTACCTCTGCTATCTCCCTTTACTCCCCGCCTAGGTCTCCAAGAAGCTCTGAACAAAAGCTGCTCCAAATCTATAAGCCAAAAACAAAAATAGGGCAAAATCTCTACAGCTACACCATAGCCCAATTCTGAATATCAGAAATATCAATTATCTACAAATATTCAAAACTGCAATCAAAAACTACCTGAACAAGTCATGGATCTGTCTCTGTAACTACCCCCCCCAAATGATTCTCCCCATACTAATCACCTCCCTCCCACCTTGCTCCCTACCCTTCCTTTACTTCAGTAATATCCTGTAATTAAATGTTATCCCTTTTGAACAGTGACTGTTCTGCACATCTTACTTTTTAACTCATGTCAAATGCACTGAAAAGATTTTACAGCTTGTTTTGCATGATGTTTGAAATATATATACTCTCCAGGGTTGTTAATCAGTTTCTACATATAATGTTACCTCACTTTTAATTTTTGATGTAACTGTGCTTGTTTTTATACTTGTTTTAATACATGTCCTTGTACTTAATCTTTGTAATTGTGGAGCTTTTCTCCCTGGTCCTCCACTGAAAAAGGGCTTTGGCTCAGTTGGACTAACCCAGTCAACAAATGTCAAATAAATAAATAAATAAATAAATAAATAAATAACTACACCTGTGTGTATGAATGCTGTAGTAAAGTTATACTATTCCAAATGAAAAAACGGACTCAGAAACAGCCAAACAATCCAGAACACCAAGTAAAACTCTGTTTATTATGGCTAGACAAACAGAAGCACTTTCATAGTAAAACTGCTTCTTCAGATGTAATGCACTACTCAAATGAACTCAATTAAATACAAAATGCCCCACCTAGCAAATCACATATCAAGCATTATTTAAAAACAAACTCCACATAAAAACTGTTTAAACATAAATAAAAATAGAAATATAAAAAATAAAAATAGATAACTGTCACAAAAATATGTGTATAAAAATGAACCATAAATATATTATTTGAACAGTGATCTTGCTTTTGGCATAGGTTTTAGGGAAACTTTATCATTTAAACCATGTCCAAAATCACCCCTCAACCGAATAATCCATTTTGCTTCTAGCTGCTCTGTGATGTTCCTAATGTCCCCTCCTCAAATGTTCTCTTACACTCTATCAATAGCCCTAAACTTAAAACTATGTGTACTATCTGTCTCAATAATGTGTCTAGCTAAAGTATTAACACTGCTGCATTTACCAATATGATATATATATATGTTCCGTTATCCTACCTCTTAAGGCTCTATCCATTTTGCCTATATAAAATTTATAACATGTTGTACAACAAGCTAGATACACCATGTATGCAGACTCACATGTAGCGTACACATTGAAAATAAAAGCCGTATTCTTGTCTGGATATATAAAGGTGTCTGAAGTGCCTACAAACTTACAGGCTGGACATTTACCACATGGTACAGTTGTTTGATTATTTTTTAACCTACCATTACCTTTGAGATAGCAAAGTTGCCTTTTTAAAGACCTCATGTTCTTGAAAAGGTTGAGAATCCACTATCTCTTTAATTTCTTCATCTGTAGTCAATACATGCCATTGCTTGCAGGTGTTCAGCAAAACGCAGTTCAGGCTTCAGCTTTGGTACTGTAGATGGTTTCCAATAATAATATTTTAGAGGAAAAAAATAAATCACATGCATTCAGAGGTGTTTAAAATAACCGGGTCACTTGAATAACATACATATACAGTCAAATGCCAAAAGCCTAGAAAGAACAGAATAAGCTTTAGGAAGTTATTCAGATGAGTTAATAAAACTGCAGTAATTGGAAGTTGAAATGAAAGAAAAATTGTCTGAAAATGAGGCCTCTTAAGAACTATTTCAAAAAATAGTACAGTTAGAAGACAACATACAGAGAAAACATGAGATTTTTCTGCTATACTAGAGAAACTGGGTGGAAAAGAGTGCACTAATTTTTATGACAGTATAAATTAGCCACAGCAGGATTTTTAACTGAAAGGATATATACAGTGTTCTGAATCTGACCATGAAAAGAAGCCAAGATCTGTATTAGTAAAGATGCAGTCATACCAGGAGAAAGTGCTGCTCCTGACAAAATTGTGGAAGAAGGCAAAGTGTTAAACAATGGAGACACCAGAGTGTTTGTGGAAAATTATTATTCACTGTACACCAAGTTTATCACTGTAATCAGGGGATGTCAAGAGGAAAGCGTGAGATTCAAGTTTTTATATCCAGCTGCATTTAGGATAATTTTTTCCTGGCGGATCAAATGCATTTTCTTTGATGCAGAACACTGAAAGGAGGAAATAAAAAAAAGTTTACAAACCAAAGAGTGAGCCAGCAAGCTGAAGGGGACTCTGCTTCTCATTCTTCTGGCAATAACAAAGCCAAAGAGAGAGAATTTGCCAGTTAAACCTTTTCCATTGTTCCAAAGGAAAAGTATTGAGTGACACAAAAAAAGCTAAGGATCTGACTAGAAAAAATAAGGAGTACTTTGGACTTGAACTAGAGACTGGTATTAGGTAGTCAAGATGATGAGGAAGATTAGCAATAATGTTAAATTAGGAAATAAACTGAAGAATTGTAGAAGTATAATTTCCATAAGATGCAAGTTAGATGTAAGGAATGTGCTTCTGCAAGAAGAAGAAGTGGATAAAACATACTGGAAGTCTGTTGCCTGTGTTGAATTAGTGGGATGACTCTCAAGCTTAATTCCTCATTTGCCATTAATGTTTTGAAGGATAATAGGTTCATAGTCAAATACAAGGATAACTGCCCATGTGGGCCATTTTAAGCCTAGCTAATTTCTCTATCAGAGGTGACAATCAAACCCTGCTAATTGTGTCTGTGAGGTAAATACCTTAGCCATTACACCAACCCCCACCATGTTGGGGTACAATTTGAGGTTGCAGTTCGGATATTCTGCTGGCTGACATAATGGTACCAATAGGAGGGTTTTCCAGGATATACATTTCATGTCTGGTGAGGAAGCAGTTTTGGAGGATGGTCAGTTGAGAGATTCTAAGATGAAATATATACCCCAGGGTCCCTCAGCATGTGGGCCTTAGGTGGTAGGTTCCTTTGAGGAGGGCTTTGCCCACTGTGAAGGCAGACAGGGAATACACATTTGCCTTCTTGGTGAAGGACAAGTAACTGATGCATGTGTAAAACAGTTCTGCTGTGTAATGCATGATGTGTGTCATCTGGGTGTTGTTTCATAAGAAGGCCTGCTTGTTCAGTCACTATGAGTACCATTTCTATTTTCTAGCATAATTACACTGCACTGCTTGCCTTTGGGGTGTGGCCAGCATTACTGTAACTCTTGGCAAAAACAGTGGTTTATTGGTTGTATTTAAAACTGGGGAAGTCACACTTGAAAATGTGAATGTGGGTGTGCTGTTTTTTGATGAACACAATATAATATCTGAATATAATGATGGGAGAAAAGATGTAACTGTACATAAAAAAAAGTTTTTGATCTTAATACTATGTGTATGAAAATGCATTTAATCTATGAGGAAGAAATGTTGCATAGCTAAATCAGTAAGTAATCAAAGTACTACAGTTGGGTCAGTCAGTACAGTTTATTAACTAATGTTAGACTGACAGAGATTGTAACTGAGTGTTTGTATTTATACAGTCTTAGAGGACACAGACCCACCTCTTCAGTTGACATAAATGCTGGCATGCACAAAATAGCATTTTTCTCTTGTTCTTTAATGAGTAGTATTTACTGGAATATTTTACTATGTTGTCTCCTATTCTGGCCACAGAGCTAGCGTTAGAAATGCTGCCTGCAGCATTTTATTTTTAAACAAGCTATTGCTGCTATAAGCACATTTTATTTATTCAGCTTTAATATGATATTAATTACTTATTTCATTTATGTTGTTTAGTGAGGAAAAATTAGATCACTGTTACTATATTTGATATCTGTCTGGATATGTTATACAGTAAATAGAAGTTAATGAGAACTAATTTGTAGCATAAATGTAAAGAATACAAACTGCGGTGGTGGTGCTGCGGTAGCGTTGTTGCCTCACAGTAAGACGTTGTCCTGTTCGATTCTCAGCTAGAGTGTCTTCTGTCTGGAGACTTGCTTGAATGGGCATACCTTCATCGAAGGCTGTGCATCAGGGCCGGCAACTCGGCACGTAAAAATCTACTGCTAATCATTAGTGGGCCGGAGTTCCGCTGTGGCGATCCCTAACCGGGAAAAGCTGAGACACACAACAACAACAGTAATACAGTAGCTGATGTACAGCTTAATATAATCAGATCAGTAAGTCTGTAGTAAACTGTCATGTATCTCATATCTTGGGCAAAACACAGAGGCAAGACGTGTTTATGTTTCTCACAATTAGCATATAAAAGCTATACATATGTTTCTGTCCTTTACATGCACATTATTTCCAATATCTATGATTTATACATACTTTATATATTTTTTATCCTTTCATATGTTTTGATAGAACATTACAGATTAATACACTTTTGATATTTTTCTAACAGAATATTTGCTGTGATATAGCTGAATGTCAGTGTGTGAGTTAGTTGGTGAACTTTCCTTCCATTTTTGCTGACCTTTAGCTAACAGGTGCTAAGTTCACCCTAGTAAAAGACTGAGAGTGTGCTTTCTGAGAGCTAACTGGTTTATATCTTTCTTTTTAGAGGAATTAATGAAATGTTAATTTATATCTGTAGCTGTGCTTTTGATAGAGGAATCTTATAGAAGGACTAGACATTTATAATCTGTCTTGGCTGAGGCCTCTTTAGCCAAGCGATGTATTCTTATTACAGCTTCTAGTTCTTTACATATTTCCATCTACCACTGACATTTATATTAAAAGCTCCTACATTAATTAGGAGGAGATTTTGTAAGCTGGTATCTACTTTTGAGACTGCAATATTTTAATAGTGTATAATAAATTTCTTGAAATAAATTACAACTTATAAAGTACTTCTGGTACATATGCTTAGGTACTTTAAATGTGAGATGGATGAGTCTTACTAGTGACTGCTGTTTACAGGAATGATGTTAAAGAAAGTACTTTTTCATGACTGTAATGTATCTGGGGTTTACACTGTAACATGACAAAGGCTGAATATAAGCAATATAATGCTGTAATCTTTGACTGTTCAGAATATATTCATGTGCATTAATCATATTGTATGCATTTTAAATTATAATAGTTTTCCTCTTTATTATACAGCTGGAAGTTTGGACTGATGTTCTTAATTTATGCTGCAGACAATGGGAAAGTTTTTTCTTTTTCTAAGCAAACAAGCTAGAAAAATGGAAAACATGAACATTGTAGTTTTCTAGTATTTGAAAAGACCTAGTTCATGCATTTGTTAAGCTGTTAGCTATTTGTTCACCAGCAAAGGCCTGCAACCGACAGGTTCAGGCAATTAATCAGGAAATGGCTGAACCATGAGCACTGAGGCATATGTATAAGAAACATTTTAATTCATATTTAAAGAGGAACTGGAAAGTAGTTCATAGAAAATAAAGTTTGAGAGGGAGAAGTGAATACTTATGCAAGCAGCTGCATCGACAGCAGTCTTAAACACATCAGAATCAAATATAGCAGTGCACAATTTAGTTTATTCACTTAGGGATAGTCAGTGTACTTGTTCTTAAAGATAAAAATCAGTTAACTGGAAGTAGTAAATAGTTTTTCACATCTGAGAGGGAAATAGAGATAAAACAAGGACAGATGTTATCTGTGCAAGAAAGAACACAGTCTCAGTCATGTGCTTCCAGTATGATTAAACCTAACTTTAGAATAGTTAAAGCCTGGGAGTGTAACTCTCTGTTTGGGGGAATTGCCTCTGTATGAAAAGATAACTTACATTTTTGGAAAGTGTATATAGTTTTATGTGTTTTCTGTGAGTTGCAAACGTATTTAGTTTTTTTTGTTTCTTGACTGTTTTTATTGAAGTCTGGGAAATGTGACATGGGTTCAAACAGAGAAAAGAAGAGCAACTGCATACAAGCTCAACATGCCAGGCATTAACCTGTACAAGTTGCAAGCTGGAAACACATATTCAAAAGAACTGTTATCCAGAATATGTGAAAGTTATAACATCTAATTAGAATGACTGCCTTATCAATTATATCATGGAATGTAAATAGTATTACATGTATAGATAAATGTATTTGGCACTGACAAAGAAAATAGCCTCACAAATTCAAGAATACTTTACATTTATTTTATATTCTACTTCCCTGATGCTCTACTAAATCTGTTTTTGAATTCACACAGACAAACAGACACCTTTAGGTACTGACCTGGGCTAGCTGGTTGATTGTTTTCTCTTCTCACAGCTTTCTCCAAGTCCTGGTCCATAGCCCCCCCCCTTTCTTGTTCTCCTAACATAATTCTAGTGTAAGTTTCCTAGGCCTGTCAAACCTGTTTTCTCACAGCTTTCTCCAAGCCCTGGCTCTTAGCCCCCCTTCTCTCAGTCTCCTAACAAAATCTTACTGTAAGCTTCCCAGTCCTGCCAATCCTGTCTATTCCCTTCCTCTTCCTCTTGAGAGTTTACTTATTCTTCTCCTGAGCTTCGGCGCCATCTGTCCCATGGGCATCCTGCAGTAGTGTGCACTTACTGCATGTCCCTTTCTAAATCCTCTGGCATAACTACATTATTTTCCTACTTTTCAGAGAACTGTAGCTCCCCATTGGTGCATAAATAATAAAAACAAACAGAAAGGTAACATTCAAACCAAAATGATAGGCTGCCCTATTTCTGTAGTTGCTAACCTTCTCACTGATTGTTTTATGTCTGGCGACTGCTGCTCCTCCTGGAAGGTGCAACCTGCTTCATTTGGTTTCACTCTGCTCCCCTACCCTGTCCTCAAAACTCACCCGCCCCCACTACCTGTACTTTTATACATCCCCTGACTCCTCCCCACCCAACACCTCTCCAATCACAACACACCTAAGCCAAACCCCACCCACCTGTAGATCTACATCACCCCAAACATCCACCCTCCTACAATGCTCTACATAACATCTCTCCTTATAACCCCCTTTGTCCTACTAATCTCTCTCTTTCTTCTCTTACCTATCTCACGCTTTTTCCCAACCCTTGTCATAACTCTCACACACACACCACTACATCTTACCATCAACCTCACTTCCCATTCTACTCATCCATCTCACATGAACTCTTTGCCTCTAACCCAATCTATTTCTTCAAACCAAAACTACTCCCAACCCAACCCCCCTGTACTCCCCTCTTAAATGTGGTACCATAAAATCACTACTCTCACACAACCCAAGCTACCCTTGCCCAACACACTGCCTCTCTCTTCTACTTCACCACATCTCTCTCTCACTAGCTGGCAACATCCACCCCAACCCCAGACCCATCTCTAACATCAATCTCACCAAACCCGCGACTCAACCCACAAACTCAAAGTCTATTCGCCTTACAACACTTAATGCACAAAGCCTAAAAAACAAAATCCCTAATCTCCATGCCTGGCTCTCCCGTAACCACCCCAACATTACCTCCATTTCTGAAACGTGGCTGAAAACTTATATAAAAGATAGCGAAATCCTACCACCAGGTTTCCAAATCATTTGCAATGACAGAGCCCACAAAAAAGGAGGTGGAGTAGCAATAATCTACCCCAACTCCCATACCATAACTCCCTACTCCAATAAAATACCAACCTTTGCCAACTCTGAAATTATAATAGGTTTACTAAAAATAAACAACCACAAGTCCATATGTATTGCTGCCCTCTATATTCCCCCTGGTGATAATATCAAAACTCTTGAAAACATCCTGTCCTGGTTCTCCTCCAGTATAAAAAATGAAACCTACATACTTGGTGATACCAACATCAACTGGAATACTATTAACTCTGAAGCCCCCATCCCACACAATCATTCTGTACAACTTCTCCCAACTAATACAATCTCCAACCAGACCAAATAAAGATGGTACCTCTGGTACCATCATTGACTGGATCCTAACAACTCACCCAAACCTTATACTGAAAAAAAACTGCCACGTAGACTGGAATCCAAAAGAGGTACAAACTTTAATACAGACAATAAATCCAAGGTAAGCGCTTTCGTTTGGTAGCTATCATCAAACTTCTTCAGGCAAAATAATAGAGCACATACAATCCAATATATACTACAAGAACACACCATACCTCATTAATCAATTAAAATCAATTAAAACTTTTAAAAAGACATATACTCAAGACATATGTAAAAACAATGGATCATATCTAGATAATGCAAAAATACTTTGTATACATATATAAAAGTATTTAAATAATGTAAAAAATAAATAAATATATTATACATATGTATATATAAACAAAAGCTGTATGTACAAGACAGAAATTTAAAAAAACTATAAGATATGTATAAAATATATACACATTTTTTATCTGTCCAGAACCTTCAATTTCAGTTTATTGGATATATACATAACATCGTTTAACCCATGGAGCTGACAAGCATTAAGAAAAACCTGCCACCAGGTTTCTTTATCCTCAAGGAATAACTTCCAAGGCCCCTTTCTATCCCCAAATTTAACCTGTTGTAGCACTACAAATTTAAAAGAATGATTAGGGAAACTTTGAATATGTCTAAATAAAGCATTGTTGATATCCCCCTTGCGAATATCATACATATGCTCATATATTCACTGTGACAACTTGCGCTGTGTCTTGCCCACATAAAAAACAGGGCACTGATCACACACAGCAGCATATACTACAGCATGGGAATAACAACTAAATTTACCTTTGATAACAATCTTCCTGCCATTCAATTCCAAACTGGAGGTAGCCATAACATGCTTACATTGATTACACATCCCACAAGATGCCATCCTTCCATCCACATCCAAATTCAACTTTGGAATGTGTTCCAAAAGTCCCTTTAAATTCCTACCCTTTCTAAACACAAATTTAGGATAATCACCAACCACTCTAGCCATACTTGGTTCACTCACAAGAATATGCCAATTCTTATTGACAATATCCTGTACCAACTGACTTTCCATAGAAAAGGTCGAAACAAAGGGGCATATACTACCAATAATAGGAACAACTTCAACATCATCAATGGAAGGCAAAACGCTGCCCTGAAACACTGAAGAATTATTTCCCCCCCATATAATGATGATTTTTGGCAGGCCCAACATTGTTAACTAGGACAACCTCATCATGCCTCAGTATGGGCCTATAAAAGCCCCTCATACACTTATTAATTTATTCTTGTTTAATATTAAAAATCAAGTCATGGGGGTAACCCTGGTCCAAAAACATTTGACCCATAAAATCACATTCTTGTAAAAAATCATCATACAATAAGACCATGTGGGCAGCCCTAACCAACTGACCCTTGACTATACCTCTCTTAATATGAAATGGATGACTACTTGAGAAGTTCAGTATACTATTAGAAAAAGTAGGCTTCCTAAAAATTGTAGCTTTAAGCTTCCCATCATCCATCTTATGTAACATAACATCCAAATAAGAATTTTTTTCAGAATTCATGGAAAATGTAAACTTAAGAAAATCAGTACTGGAATTAATGTAATCCATGAACCTCAAAATATCCTCAGATGGACCCTTCCATTCAACAAATACGTCATCCAAATAGCGTAAATATAAGGAAATTGAGGAAATAAAAGGAGAAGTAAACAGAAAACATCTCTCCCACCATGTCATGACCACATTCGCAAATAAGGAACCATATGCTGAGCCCATGGCAACCCCAAGAAGTTGTTTAAAATAATGCCCCTCAAAATAAATAAAATTGTTGCTCAACACCATCTCCATTAATTGTGAATAAACATTAATACTATCCTTCTCCAGACCAAATTCATAAAATAAAAAAATCAGAAAACCAGGTTAAACCAAGCTCCTGTGGGATACAACTATATAAATCCTTGACATCATTAGTCAGGAAAGTATACAATTCATCTGTAGAAACTAGTTCATTACACTTTTCCAAAAATGCCAAGAGTCATGACACAAGTGAGTAATCCTCTGAACCCTGCTGTTAAGTTGATTGTCTAAAAAGTTTTGCAATATAACTGTTTTTTAACCAGCCTGAGTCCACTATTGGCCAAAAAGGGGGGGTTTCCAAATCATTCGCAATGACAGAGCCCACAAAAAAAAGAGGTGGAGTAGCAATAATCTACCCCAACTCCCATACCATAACTCCCTACTCCAATAAAATACCAACATTTGCCAACTCTGAAATTATAATAGGTTTACTAAAAATAAACAACCACAAGTCCATATGTATCGCTGCCCTCTATATTACCCCTGATGATAATATCAAAACTCTTGAAAACATCCTGTCCTGGTTCTCCTCCAGTATAAAAAATGAAACCTATATACTTGGTGATACCAACATCAACTGGAATACTATTAACTCTGAAGCCCCCATCCCACACAATCATTCTGTACAACTTCTCCCAACTGATACAGTCTCCAACCAGACCAAATAAAGATGGTACCTCTGGTACCATCATTGACTGGATCCTAACAACTCACCCAAACCTTATCACCAAAGCTGGAACATTACTTGATCCTCTCAGCGATCACCTACCAGCCTTCGCTGACCATCTCCCATCTCCACTGCATAAACAACACCACTACATCCAAACCCGTAACCGCTCCTCTTTCAACCCTCTAACTTTCTCTGAATGCTTAAAGCATACTGACTGTCTGCTCTAAAAACCCTTCCTCTAGATGATGCCATTTCCTACTTTAACTACTCATTCTTAACCCTTCTCAATCAGCAAGCCCCCCCCCCCGAACCAAAAGCATCAAAACCAATCCCTGCCCATGGATATCAAAAGATACTAAACTAGCCTTGCACCAAAGGGAGAAAAAATGGAAACAATATCAAAAACATGAAAACCCTAACTCCCTCCTAGAATATAAGCAACTACAAAAGTCCGCAAAAAACTAATAATTAAAGACCGCAAAGCCCACTACTCCAAACACCAGTTCTTGCACTCAAGAAATCCAAAAAAATTCTGAGACTCCATCTAATCCATGCTATATCCTGGCAACAAAGAAAACCCCTGCCCAGACTCCAACCTCTCCAACCTTGAAACAGCCAGCAAGTTCAACTCATTCGTCATAGACTGCATTGCGAAACTATCAGCCTCCTTCCCACCCCCCTCCTGCCCCAACCACCACCCCAGTCATCAACCTTCCTCCACATCCTTCTGCCTCAAGCCCAACCCCACAAGCACTATAAAAAGACATTTCCTCAAACTCAAACCCTGTAGCAATGCACCTGACAACCTTCCACCCACCTTCCTCAATCTGCAGACAGCATTGCCTATCCCATCTCTATTCTTATAAATAAATCCATACAAGAATCATACATCCCTTCTATCTGGCACCATGCTTACATCATCCCCCTCCACAAAGGTGACAAAAATACTGACACCACCAAATTTAGGCCTGTTGCCATCCTTTCCCCTCTTTCTAAAATACTAGAGAAAACAATACAAGCACAACTCATGGTACACCTAACATTAAACAATCTCCTCTCCCCTACCAAACATGGCTTCTGCCCTGGCCACAGCACCATGACTGCCCTTCTTTCCTTTCTTGAAACCATAAACCTTGAATGCGACTCAGCCAAATTCATATCCACACTATTCCTAGATATGTCAAAGGCCTTTGACACCATCTCACACACCCTACTTATATCCCATACTTTCCACCCTACACCTGCCTCTCACCACCATCACCTGGTTTTCTAGCTACTTGTCCAACCACCAACAAGCTGTCCAATGGAAAACCTAAACCTCCCCCTTCCTTCCCACACTCACAGGTGTCCCACAAGGTTCTGTTCTTGGCCCTCATCTCTTCAACCTATTCATTAACAACTTTCACCAATCCATCCCAGACTTCATCTATCATCCAATATGCAGATGACTCAACAATCATCTGCTCAGCCTTCTCCCCCTCCAAGCTCCTAGCAAAACCCAACTAGCCTTCTCCAAAACAGAAACCTGGATGCAGTCTAACCATCTGGCACTAAAAAGTACAAAAAACTGGAAACAGTCAGCAACATAACCATAAAATACAGTCTGTTTAGATTGTAATAAAATCTCTCTCTTTTATTGAAACACAAATGTTAAGCGCTTTCATCTAAAACACTTAGACTTCCTCAGAACAATGCCTTACAATGTCAATAGGTTTATTTACGTTTTATCACCAATCAAATAATTAAATCCAATGTGCATTTAAAGTGCCAGTGTGCCATTTCCTAAAATTCCTTAAAATAATTTCCATAAATATAAAAATTATAAAACATTTCTAAGAGAATATGGACGTAATAATAAATTCTATTTGTCTCTAAATGACCAGTACATGTATAATCAATTCATTTAACTAATACACATGCTGTTAAGTAGATGTTAAATGTTACTAACCTAGTTCACTAAACCAACATGTCTATCTACCTCATATTTTCCAAAATTGGCTTTACTGATATATGATCATTCAACCCAGGCGGGGATGATGCATTCAACTTAATTTGCCATCTTGTTTCTAACTCCCCCAGTTTCTTACTAATGTTACCACCCCTGGGATTCATTGTGGCTATATCCAAAATACCAAAATGGAAAATACTACAACTATTACTTTCTGCTAAATGTCTCCATAGGGCATTATTAGTATCTTTTTTCTTTATTTTGTAATAGTGATCATATATTCTTTCCCTAAGACTTCTGTTGGTCTGCACTACATAGTAACTAGGACAGTTTGAGCATTTAGCTAAGTATACTATATGGGACGTTCTACAATTACCTTTCCTATACAAAATCTCAGTACAATTGTCAGGGAGACTAACACTGATTATACTAGAGCATGTATATTACAGCATACACCATGGACCTTAAACATCACAAATATTATTACTAATAATTGGAACATATTAAAAATGGACAGAAGAATTGTAGAAATAGTGGGGGAAACACCTAGATTTGTATCAAGGAATGGGTGTAATATGAAAAATGAATTGGAAAGGAAAATTCAGACTAGCAAAAGAGAAACAGAGGTGAAAGGTACAACAAAATGTGGTACTTGCAATCAATGCAGGTATATTGTTACAGTGAATAGTATAAAATTGGAAGATGACAATTGTACTGAGATTTTGTATAGGAAAGGTAATTGTAGAACGTCCCATATAGTATACTTAGCTAAATGCTCAAACTGTCCTAGTTACTATGTAGGGAAGACCGACAGAAGTCTTAGGGAAAGAATATATGATCACTATTACAAAATAAAGAAAAAAGATACTAATAATGCCCTATGGAGACATTTAGCAGAAAGTAATAGTTGTAGTATTTTCCATTTTGGTATTTTGGATATAGCCACAGTGAATCCCAGGGGTGGTAACATTAGTAAGAAACTGGGGGAGTTAGAAACAAGATGGCAAATTAAGTTGAATGCATCATCCCCGCCTGGGTTGAATGATCATATATCAGTAAAGCCAATTTTGGAAAATATGAGGTAGATAGACATGTTGGTTTAGTGAACTAGGTTAGTAACATTTAACATCTACTTAACAGCATGTGTATTAGTTAAATGAATTGATTATACATGTACTGGTCATTTAGAGACAAATAGAATTTATTATTACGTCCATATTCTCTTAGAAATGTTTTTATAATTTTTATATTTATGGAAATTATTTTAAGGAATTTTAGGAAATGGCACACTGGCACTTTAAATGCACATTGGATTTAATTATTTGATTGGTGATAAAATGTATATAAACCTATTGACATTGTAAGGCATTGCTCTGAGGAAGTCTTAAGTGTTTTAGATGAAAGCGCTTAACATTTGTGTTTCAATAAAAGAGAGAGATTTTATTACAATCTTCGAGTGTCAGTGCTTCGAGTCTGTGCTTGTGGAAACAGACTGTATTTTATGGTTACGTTGTTGACTGTTTCCAGTTTTTTGTACTTTCCAAGTTGCTGCTTCCAGCATGGATTCGTTAGATGAATTGCCATCAATTTTTTCGCCACGAAGGGACGAGATTAGGGGTATCCAGTCCGAGATGGCCATCATGAGAGGGGAACTGACTAGACTGATCGAGCTCGTAAGTCAGCCTACGCACCACAGGAAGGAAAATGAGTGTGTGATGTCATCAAGCGCGCACAGTGCGAATGGTAATGGAAATTCAATCCCTAACGGACAGGGCGACGGCGGTGAGCAGAAAACCAGTACCTCTTATGGATCCCAACCAAAATCTGCAGGTCAATTCAACAAGACAGGTGGAGGGAAAGAGTATGGATCGGAGGCGGATTTTAATTTATCATGGGCCAAACCGAAACGGATGCCACCGAAAAGGACATACACTATGGCTCAGCGTGCAGGTACCATTTCCCACTTTTCTAATACGACAAAAGACGTAGCTGGCAATAATCATTGTTTTAAGAATTTCATGGAGTCCAGTTTTGACTTCAGTGGGGGACACAGGGCAAATGCCATTCGGGACAGAAATGGTTCTGGGAATACCAACGCCAATAGAACTTTAAAAGATTTAATGTACGACTTTGGAAAAAAGCTTAAAATGTGTAAAAGCCTACAATTAGAAAATAGTTACTTAATGAAATGTTTAGATACGAATATAGTCCCTATTGGACTAAGGTTTTTTAAATACCCTATGGGTATTGAGCTGGACAAAGACACAATGCTTGAATGTTCTAAAATGTTTGATGGGTTTGGATTTACTTTTATGCGATTTATTGTGGAATGCAATGACAAAAAAATATGTATTTTAATGAATGAATTAGATAGGTTGAATGATGCTATTATTAATGATGTATTGTATGATGAATATGAATATTGTTTAAATATACAGTACAATTGGGTGGAGAAACAGGTAGATAAACAATCTGAGAGAAAATGTAGGAAATATCAGAGAGATTTGGACCAATATACTAAGGGGTATGCATATAGGTGGGAGCGAAAGGCAAGGTACAGTTTAAAAATATGAAAAGTGGAAGGAAAGGGAGTACATATGAGCATCAGGAAGGTCGGTACAGGGACAAGGGCAATCTTGACAATCTAGACAATTTTTACAATGCCAATGATTTTTTAGGAGGACAAAGGGAGAAGAGTGCCAAACCATTGGCACCGGAGAGAAAACATCAACAAAAGACAACTAGGAGAGGGATACACGAGGTAGCACCCACAGGAATGAAAGAAGGGATTGTGAAGATAAACAATATAACTATGGGATACAACCAGTTTTTTATACACAATTACACCCACATAGAGGTAAAGGAAGAGCATTTCACCCTGTTTGGTAAAGGGATGAAATACGTGCCAGTTAAGAGGTTTAAAGTAGAAGATTATATCATTGACTTTAAGAAATACTTAAGGAAGTTAAACCTAGCACTGTTATTTCATAACAACAAAAATAAGGTAGAAAAAAACTGTGAGTTTAAGAAAAAAAGTGTATACACCCCACCCCTTAATGGAACATTAGGAATATATGAAAAAATGGTTATTGAAGATATATATGCCTATAGTAACAAGGTAAATAAAAACAAAGTTAAGTACAATTTGAATATCAAAGAGGCTACAGTATTAAGAGAATTACAAAAAGATAAGAATAATGAAACCTGACAAAGGGGGAGGGGTAGTTCTATTCGATCAGGAAGAATACAAGAATAAAATCAATGGAATTCTATTAAATTCAGGAAATTATAATGTTCATCCAGAAATGAGGTGAATATAGGGTATAACAAAATCAATTTATATTTAGAAGACTTGTTGATAGACGAAAGAATTAGTGGGGACTTATATGAATATTTGAAAGTTGAATCTCCCATTATAAGCACTATGGTAGGTATTCCTAAGATCCATAAGGACTTACAGGATCCCCCGTTTAGGCCAATAATTTCTGGCAATAAGTCAAAAACTTTTAAATTTGGAAAAGTTGTGGACGTGTGGTTAAAACCATTATATTCTTCCATAAAGCACATTATTATAGATTCTTGGGACTTTCTGGGAAGGCTCAGGAATGAAATGTTAATACCAGATGCACTATTAGTTACCATAGATGTGGTAGACTTGTTCTCCAATATACCACAGGCGGATGGATTGCTTAGACTGGAAAATTTTATGAAAAAACTAAGTAATTTTTCAGGGGACAAGATAGAACTTGTTGTGGAATTTATGGAATTGATTTTGAAACACAATTACATCCTGTTTGAAGGGGAATATTATATTCAAACGAAAGGAGTGGCAATGGGGGCAGCTTGTGCCAACCTATACCTATATGATTGGGAAGATGAATATATATTCAGGAGTAAGTGGTTTCATGAAATATCCTGCTATTACCGATTTTTGGATGACATTTTTTTGATTTGGAAAGGTAATAGAGAAAAACTAGATGAATTTAAGGAATATCTAAATTCGAGGTGCAATGACTTGAAATTTACTTTCAATGTGGATCCTCACACCATGGCCTATTTAGACACATTAATTTTAGTGGATGAAGGGAAAATCAAAACTAAAATTTATAGGAAAGAGACATTTAGTAATGGATATTTGGAATTTACCAGTTGTCACCCTATGAGCCAAAAAAAGAGTATAATTAAGGGGCAATGTATCAGGGCTGCCAGGATGACATCAGAATATACGGACTTGGTAAAGGAACTACAATTTATTGGGGACATGTTTATTCAGAGGGGATACCCCAGGTGGTTAGTCAAAGATGTAACCAGCTATGTAGAGAGGGAATGAGGTAAAAAATATGTACCCTTGTTAGGCAAAGGGCATTTAATCAAAGGGAATAACATGGAAGCAACCGATAGGGAGACTAACACTGATTATACTAGAGCATGTATATTACAGCATACACCATGGACCTTAAACATCACAAATATTATTACTAATAATTGGAACATATTAAAAATGGACAGAAGAATTGTGGAAATAGTGGGGGAAACACCTAGATTTGTATCAAGGAATGGGTGTAATATGAAAAATGAATTGGAAAGGAAAATTCAGACTAGCAAAAGAGAAACAGTGGTGAAAGGTACAACAAAATGTGGTACTTGCAATCAATGCAGGTATATTGTTATAGTATAAAATTGGAAGATGACAATTGTACTGAGATTTTGTATAGGAAAGGTAATTGTAGAACGTCCCATATAGTATACTTAGCTAAATGCTCAAACTGTCCTAGTTACTATGTAGGGAAGACCAGTCTTAGGGAAAGAATATATGATCACTATTACAAAATAAAGAAAAAAGATACTAATAATGCCCTATGGAGACATTTAGCAGAAAGTAATAGTTGTAGTATTTTCCATTTTGGTATTTTGGATATAGCCACAGTGAATCCCAGGGGTGGTAACATTAGTAAGAAACTGGGGGAGTTAGAAACAAGATGGCAAATTAAGTTGAATGCATCATCCCCGCCTGGGTTGAATGATCATATATCAGTAAAGCCAAATTTGGAAAATATGAGGTAGATAGACATGTTGGTTTAGTGAACTAGGTTAGTAACATTTAACATCTACTTAGCATGTGTATTAGTTAAATGAATTGATTATACATGTACTGGTCATTTAGAGACAAATAGAATTTATTATTACGTCCATATTCTCTTAGAAATGTTTTTATAATTTTTATATTTATGGAAATTATTTTAAGGAATTTTAGGAAATGGCACACTGGCACTTTAACTGCACATTGGATTTAATTATTTGATTGGTGATAAAACGTATATAAACCTATTGACATTGTAAGGCATTGTTCTGAGGAAGTCTAAGTGTTTTAGATGAAAGCGCTTAACATTTGTGTTTCAATAAAAAGAGAGAGATTTTATTACAATCTTGAAACAGACTGTATTTTATGGTTACATTTGGCACTAAATGCAAATAAAGCCAAACTAATGTTTTTTCCCCTACCAAAAACTCCATTCATAAATCCACATTCACCATACAGAGCCAAAACAACATACTCCTTGAAATTGTTCCCAACACCAAGCTTCTTGGCATCATTATTGATGAAAAACTAAAATTTGACACCCACATCCACTCCAGAATCAAGAAAATCCACCAAAAGTTAGATCTCCTCTGCAGGCACAACCGCTTCCTAAGCCCCTCTATCTGTCAAACTCTTGCATCCACCTTCCTACTCCTGTCCCTTATGTATGGTGCTCCTCTTTTCACCAATCTCCATCTTGGCCTTCAGTCCAAACTTGAATCCTGCTACCACAAGATGTCCAAATCTGCAACCAATTCAAAAAACTCATCCAACCACTGCCAGTCTCCCCTCACCCTCAACTGGCTTGAACTACCCAACTACCTCAGTTACCTATAACTCACCATTACTCACAAGCCCATCTTTAAACCTGCCAACTGCCCAGCTCTTGCTACTTCCTTAAAACCTTACATTCCCAACCGCTCACTCAGATCCAAAAAACAAAATCTCCTTCAGGTCCACAAACCTGCACGACCTCCTGGCCATCTACTGCTGTCCCACTCCTTAGCTAAGCAGTGGAACTCTCCCCCCACATACCTACGCAACCTACCTAACCATACAAATTTCAAATCTCAGCTACTCTGTCATCTTTCTTCCAAATAGGAATGCCCTTGCCACGCTCCAACTTAACCCCCCCCTTATTCCACCTTGCAGTGACTCATCCAACTACCTCTACTATTACTTCATCCCACCCAAAACAACCCCTCCCCTACTAAAAACTAATTTTTTCTCTAATCTACTAATGGCTAGTAGCTATATATTTTGAAATGTTAAACCTACAATTGAGTTTATAACAAAAATATTCACTTTATATAAATGCTGAAATTTCTGTATTGAATTTTCATTTTTGTAATATTGTGACAAGCCAAATGCAAATATCATGGAGCTTATCTGTAAATGTTTAATTAGCTGTATGAACTATGTCCTTTTGTAACATGTGAATTGTAACTTGCAATTATTGTGGAGCTTTTCTCCCCGGGCCTCCACTGAAAATGGGCTGTGCTTGGCCCAGTGGACTTCCCCGGTCATCAAACTTAAATAAATAAATAAAATAAATAAGAATGTAAATTGTATGATAATCAAGAAAAAATACATTTATTTAGAAATAATATCATTTTTTTACTTGATGAAAACAGAAAAGAGCATTTCTGTGTTGTGCAATATTTTAAGACGGTTTCATATCTTTTCAGTATATAAAATAAATGAAGATAAAACAAAGGCTGTAGACATAAGCTATTTATCCACACATAAACGGGTCTATATTAGAAGACCGAAGATCCGTTTGAACAAATCTGAAAAGAGCGACACGTTGCGCGAACGACGGAAACAGTGAACATCCAAAACCTCGAAAGTTGAAATGTCGATTTGTTATGGTTGACCCGTCTGCGTTATAGCTCCGTAAGGTAAGTGTGCAATAGTTACGGACCTTAGGGTTAGGGTGCGGGTTAAGGTAAATGCATAGATAGGTAATGTATGTAAGGTTTAGTATAGGGTTAGAAGTAGGGTTTTAAGTGTATGTGTGTGGATTATTTGTTTTGTTTGGGTATATCTCCGTAGGGTAAGTGTGCGATAGTTACAGACCTTAGGGTTAGGGTGCAGGTTAAGGTAAGTGCATAGATAGTAATGTGTGTAAGGTTTAGTGTAGGGTTACAAGTAGGATTTGGTTAGTGTATGTATGTGATTTATTTATTATGCTTGGGTACATAGTATGTAGCGTGCGGTGGGGTTGGCCGACTATGATGATTCGAGATTTTAAATTTCACGGTTTAGGGGTTTCGGTGTATTTGCGGTTCGGGCTATATGTGTTGCTGTTGTAGTCTTCGCTCAGAAGGGTTTTCGGGTTTATAATACAGACTCCACATGAACTAGTTCAACAATACATTTATGAGGACATGATAAGACAACATACTTAGGTATATGGCTTAGAAATGACTCTGTTATGAAATATATTTCAAAAGAGACTAAATAAAAGATAATACAAAAATTGAGAACTTGGAAGCTCCTGATTATGGCACTTGCTCACTAAAGCAATTATATAAGTCAGCACTAAAAAATTAAAAGCACTACACCCTCACAAACTCCCCCTGGAGTACCTTGCTCCCCAGTGGCCATTTTTTTCAATTATAAAGAAATTCCCAATACTATTCTAGCATGTCCAAAGGTCAGTTGTCAATATCCTCTCCAGTCCAGCTGGTGAATCTGGGAATCTTGAGGTAATGTTACAACTGCCTCATGTACACAGACAACACTCTCTTCCTCCCAACAAATTCCAACACATGTGAGACATGCAACCATATAGCCAAACTGGAGGCTAAGCTCTCTCAACTCAGTACTGGCGTAACCAATCAGGAGGAGAAGGAAACCACACTCACTAAAATTCCAGTCTCACAGAGACCTACCACGACAGCAAACCAAACACATAAACACACAAAAACATACTTGGAGGCTCCAAATAAAAATCTGCCTAAGCAGCAGAGACCTCCAAAGCAGACACCCAAGCAACCGCTACCCCAAAACAAAACATGTGCAACACATAGCTCACAAAGCCAGTGTGCCGAACAGTCACAGCCCTTAAGGCTAAACAACACACCTGATAAACTTGTAATAGGTGACTCTATCATCAGGCACACTGACGTCCCACTCACCAGGCTGAACAAGGAGAAGGTCACGGTGAGCTGCCTGTCGGGCGCTAGGATCTGCCACATAACACAAGCACTCAGGTCACTCCAAGGCAAGTACAAGTATGACTCAGTCATTGTCCATGCTGGTGTGAATGACCTGAGACGTACCTCCCTGGTCTACATGAAAAGAGACATAGAGGAGCTCTCTGAGCATGTAGCCCAGGCCGGTATGACCTTGACCTTGAGTAGCATCTTACCCTCACCAAGAATGATGCCACAGTATGAAGACAAGATTATCAATTTCAACAATTGGCTTAAGTATTGGTGTCATTCAAAGGGGATCCAATGCCTGTCAGCCTGGGATGACATGCTCGACAAGCCACGATGCTTCGCTAGGGACGGCTTGCACTTGTCACCCCTGGGCTTTCGGATATTGGCAAAGGCTCTTGCTACCCCCATAGTGCCTTTTTTAGGCAAGGCTCAAAAGACAAACCCACCTCCATAGGTATCACAAGGGATAAGAAACTAAGAGTAATGCTACTCAATGCCAGAAGTCTAAACCTCAAGATGCAAGCACTCGAAACTCTCCTTAGCATGGAGAACATTGATATCTGTGCAGTAACAGAAACCTGGTTCAAGGCTCTCGAGAGCACCCCAGCACTACCAGGTTATACCTCATACCATGCTTTTCGGCCCCAAACTTGGACTGAACCACAAAAGGAGGGGGAGTATCAATATTTGTCAAAGATACCCACACCTCCAGGTTGGTGGCACAGCATGAAGCATCAGAGACTATCCATGTGCAACTAACAGTGGGTAAA
Source organism: Protopterus annectens (assembly GCF_019279795.1). Taxonomy (NCBI): domain Eukaryota; kingdom Metazoa; phylum Chordata; order Ceratodontiformes; family Protopteridae; genus Protopterus; species Protopterus annectens. The sequence continues at coordinate 295,335,107 of NC_056744.1, forward strand.
ACTGCCTTCCAGTTTATAGCCTGCTACAGACCACCCTCCCAAACCCAGGAACCCCACTCGGCCTTCCTGAGAACACTGGAAAATATGAAGGTCTCTCCAAACACCATTCACCATTATATTGGGTGACTTCAACTACCCAACCATAGACTGGGAGCATTACTCTAGCTCCAACACCCTAGCCCAAAGGTTCCTAGAATTTATAAACTCAGATGCTATGGAACAACTTGTTACCACTCCCACAAGAGGGGAAAACATACTGGACCTGATAATCACCAACATGGGGACTCTATGCTCCAGACCAGAAGTGTATCCCTCACTGGTAAGATCAGACCATAAACTAATCTCACTGGATATTCACATCCCGACCCCACCCCATGCCCAGAAAACCACAGTGAAAAACTTCTCTAAAGCAAATTTCACACTCCTCAAAACCGAGGTGGAATCCTTCAAAGCCCCCGGGCCTGTGGATAATACGGTCCAGACCGCAAAATCCTTTATAAATGCATGCTATGAACACCTTCAGAAATGCATGGATCATGCAATCCCAAATAAAACCAAGACCCAATCCTCCAAAGGCAGACATCCTGTCTGGTGGACCCCAGCCATAAACAAACTATACAATAGAATGAGGAAGCTACTACATGATAGAGCAAAATCCCAAAAAGGGAAGGCATCTCTGATCAGTATTAGCAAAAAACTACGGGCACTCATAAAATCGTCTAAGGCCAGCTTTGAGAGAAAAATTGCACAGGACACTAAGGATAATCACAAGGCTTTCTTTAGTTATGTTAGGAACCTGGGTGGGAATTCCCAGATATGCTCAGAATTAGTCCAAAATGACAAAAAATACACCGAACCCACAGACATTGCCAACATCCTAGCTGACAGGTTCAGCGCAAACTTCTCTCCCCCCTACCCACCAAAAGGGCTAATATCTATCCCAGCAGAGTGCTGCCCCCCCTGACATCTCAGATGCTCAGGTAAGAGCTGCCCTCTCCAAAGCAAGAAACACAGCATCAATGGGACCAGACGGTGTCCCAGGCTGCGTCCTACATGAACTCCAAGAAGAGCTAAACCCAAACCTAAAACTACTGTTCAGTCTCAGCCTTACTACAGGATATGTACCCAAAGAGTGGCATACAGCAACAGTGGTCCCTCTCCACAAAGGTGGTGCCTCAACGGATCCTGGAAACTATCACCCCATAAGTCTCACTATCTTGGTCTGCAAAGCTATGGAAAGGATCATCATGGACCTTATAAATAAAGATATTGGGGACCTACAGACACTGGATCCTACCCAGTTCGGCTTTGTTAAGGGCAGATCCTGCCTCTTAAACCTGGTCGATTTCTTTGAAACAGTCACCAAGGCCATTGACAAGAGGAAGGTGGTCCACACAGCCTACCTGGACCTCGCAAAAGCCTTCGATACAATACCCCACTCGGGCATTATAGATAAGCTCACCAGCTTAAATATAAACCCCTATGTCACTAGATGGGTTGCAAACTGGCTCAAGGACAGAACCCACATGGTTAGAATAGCTGGAGCCATGTCAGACTCCAAACCAGTTACAAGTGGCCTCCCACAAGGCTCAGTCCTGGGACCTCTCTTGTTCGGTATATATTTCTTGGAGGTACAGGCCAACATGGAAGGACTGTGGCTGACCAAGTCCGCAGATGACTGCAAACTGGGTGCCATAATAGACTCTCCAGCCAACACAAGCATCCTCCAAAAGGGCCTCATAGAAACAGACAACTGTTGCCAGAGCCATGGCCTCAAGCTAAATGCCAAAAAGTGTATAGTCATCCCCTTTGGCAAAAACAAAGTGCCCACAAATTACCACATAGGTGGTAATCCATTAAGTACAGAAGAAGTAATTAGGGACCTGGGGACCCAAGTTGATAGCAATCTCTCATTTGACAACCACGTGGCCAAAGTGGTTAGAAAAACATTTTATATAGCCCACCTAATCATGAAGGGATTCACATCTAGATCAGGGAGGTCATCGTGCCTCTTTACTCATCCCTCATCAGGCCCATAATTGAGTACAATGCCCCTTTTGGGATGTACCTTACCAGACACCTGCAGCAACTGGAAAGACCCCAAAAGTACCTCACCAAGAGGATCAAGGGGCTCAAACAGATGCCGTATGCTGCCCGGTTAAAGAAACTCCAGCTCTACTCAGTGGCATACCGCCTGCTCAGAGGCGATCTGTGCCTGACGTATAAAGCCATGTCCAACCCGGACTTAATGGACATGCTGCACCTCAGAAAATCCAAATCCCATCGAGCTATGTGCTCGAGGGACTTGAACCTCAGCATTGAAATAAATAGGACATGCTGGAGGGACAGATTCATAACCCAGAGGCTCCCTTCACTCTGGAATAAAATCCCAGTCCAGGTTAGGCAGAGTCCCTCATTGACTCTCTTCAAGAGGAATCTTGATGAGTGGATGGGAGATCGTAGGTTTACCCCGGGTATCACTTCTGTGTCACTGTTAGACAGAGGCACAGTATACTAACCTCGAAAAAGGGCACAGCAAAATAAATTTAAAATGGGTGGCGAAAGCCAAACACACTCTGGCTAGGCTTATAAATGCCCTAGGGCAGATAGCCTAGTATGAACCTATGAACCTATGAGAATAATATACAAGTAGTGAAAATGTTTCTCTAGTTTTATATACAGGGCAGGCATGTTTTTATCAACAGGAGGATGAGTTGTGGACCATAATTATTAAAGAATTGAGAGCATTTATTTGGGAGGGAAAGAGGTTACGTGTGAAATAGGTTATTTTCCCATAGACCACGGTAGTTTAGGACTACCCGATTTGAAAAGATACTTCACAGCCTACCCAGTTAAGGCTTATATACACAGCACAAGCAGAAGAGTTCAAAGAAGAAAGGAATTAAATTATGATGAAATGGGGAGGAGTGGAATGGAATTATGATAAAACAGGGAGAGTTTAAAAGATAAGGAGAGACTAGGATTTCAGATTCAGGCCCTAAAGGAGAACAGCAAAAATCCTACAGAATATTATATATGCCAAAATTGAGGAAAGAGATTTTAGCAGTAAGGATGACAGCAAGTAGGGCAATAGAAAATAGGTAAGAGTGGGCTGGACATTATTGGAGAAAATTACCAAAGGAACCCATGTATTGGGAGCAAATATCGAGATAGAGAAAGCTAGAGTCGTTGATGTCAAGCAGAATTTTGGATTCCAAATTAGAGACTGCCTTTTCTACCAAAGAGAAAAGGATAAAATAGCACTGATTGAAGGAGCAGCTCTGGTACAATTTTTTAATTGAATCTTGAATAGAAGCTACTATTAAAAATGGACAGTAAGACATATACAATAATGCATAACTATAAGAATCAGTAAGAATCTGTTAGAAAAGACTGGGAATTGAGACTGGAAGGGCGCTTTATAAAGGAACAGTAGGATGACATCTATATGGTTTCTAAGTATACAACAAAGTCCAGGAGGTTTAAGATTTTTGCATAGAAGTGTTTACACAGGTGTTTTGTGTATGTATAATGCATGGAAAAAATGAAACTTGTTTACAATGGTTTGCTTTCTTTCCTGTTAATGTATCGCCATGTCTTGTTCAAAATGTGTATATTTAATAAAGTGTTATAAAGATTACATATAGAAGAAGCAAAGATGTCTTATCCTAGCCATAGATTTGGTGACGGTATGATTCAGTTACAGCCTGCCATGATGGAGGTTAACATGGAAATAGTGCTGCTAGTACAAATTCAACTGGTCTTATAGATGAAGAATTGAACAGTTCACCAAGCAGATCACCTTCAACTCGAGCTTGATTTCCTAAAGGTGTCACTAGAAAACTCACTTAACGTTGACATAGGGAGAGGGAGGTGTTAGAACTGAATATAAACATGGAACTGTTTTGTTAATAATAATGCAATGAAGCTGTGACATGTATAACATTGAAAGTCATTTTCAGTGTAACCGTTTTGCTGTAAGTGGATATTCTGAAATCCACTTCATTGAGCTGTGAGGTTCCTAGCAAAAACACAGGATATGTAATTCTTTATTGCTAAGCTGCTACTAAAAGCTGAAAGTAAATTTTAAAGTGAAAGTAATTCTTTGTGGAAGGGCAGTCAAACACAACAGGATTTAAATGCTGAAACTGATTTTTTTTTCTTTATGGGGCTGGGAACTATAAAAACATGGATATACCCTCTTAGATCACTAGAACTGGACTTAGGGCCTGCCTGTTACATTCTGCATTATATCATAGAATTGTCCATGCAGAATATTTGATTCGCTGAATTTTGAGTGGTAAGTCAGGAGGCAGAAGTAGCCTAGTAGCCATTTCCATTTGGTTATTTAGTGCTTGCTTTGGTTTGCCTCTATACTTCTCCAAAGCTATGAGTCTGCTTTTATTAATTTGTTTTGACTGTTACTCCTGTACTTCATAAATGATGGTAAATTATTAGTAACTTCTTTAGTTATATTTTAGTGAGGAAATATTTAGCAGGTTACTTAGTAATTTCATTAACACCAAAAACTCTGTATGTGGCAGTAGTAGTTGTAAAGCAGCAAGCAACGACCAGTCCAAAACCATTAAAACACTTTAATAAAAAATAAAATTATATAATAAAATCCACAAAGTTAAGCACTTTCTTCTCATTTAAAATACTTCATCAGAAATAGTACAACTAAAACACTTATTTAAATCCTCCTCCTATTACATAATTAACCACTCATCCCTTTAATTAAAATTACTTCATAATTACAATAGGACACCTAAATTTGTTCACAAAGCTCCTCCCTAATTTAAATATACTAATATTTTTTTAAATGAACAAACATTACATTTTAATCATATACAGAAAAAACATATTATGTGACAAAAATGTAATGTGTTTATGATCAGTTTGAATCAACAATTGGGCTCAAAGGTGGGTCTGTAATACACTTATGCATTTTTGGGATATCAAATATCCCAGTTATCACAGGCTCATTATTTTCCAAAAAGATGTATTCGTTTTGATTAATTTTCCCTTCTAACTGTAAGTCAAATAATGCCATATGTATCTTCCACATCCACATGGCCATGTGTTTAAGTTCATAAATATTCAACATGTTTACAAAGATTAGTGAGGTTTTATCACAGAAGAGCATTTGAATAAATGGGAGTTGAAATGGCAACTTATTTTGAATGCTATAAACTATCCTAGATTAAATGAATGTTGCTCCATAAATTCTGTTCTGAAATTAAAACAATAGATGTGTAAAAAAAAATTTTATTACACTTTTTTGAGATTGCTGGGTGCAAAAGTATGTATTTTGGTGGGAACATTCAGTAGCATAATATGTTTTATGTGTATGTGATGTTTATTACTAATTTTTTTTATTAAATTGTTTTTCTGGTTTTGGACTGGTTGTTGCTTGCTGCTAGTTTTTGGTGTTAATGGTTTTTGTTGTCTCTGTACCAGTTTGTGGTTTGTATTTAATATTTTCTACAAGACATCTGTCTGTTGAGACACTTTTTATAGTCTGCGTATATATTTAATTTCTCAAGCTATATTACTCAAATTTATTTTATTAAATAATTATATTTATTTAAAAATATTGCTTCTTTTTATAGGATGGGAGTTAGTATAAGGGGTTACAAACTGGTATAATGGTTAAGGTATTTACCTCATAGACATATGGTACAGGGTCTGATTCTGACCTTGGGATATTGGCTAGGTTTAAAGTGACCCTTCAGGGCAATTAGCCTAGTACTCAACTATGAATGTATAAGGATGACTAGTTGCTGGCATCATTCTCTGACTGAGCCAGACTGTTCCACTGTACACTGCCATTTTTCTATGCTCCATTTGGCTTATTTTTAAGACTGGTACATTAACTGGTTCTCTTGTTTATGCTGGTTTATTTCTAGGTGGTTGCAGTGCTACTATAAAACAAGAGAGTACACTGAAATATATTACTAACATCAACTACAAGTTAACGTGCATGTGTGTGTGAATGCAATTGTTTAGTTTCAATACGATTACCAGGTGTTAACTAGCATTGTCATTTGCTGAAATCAGAGTAAAGTACAGGAAAGATCTGAGGAACTAGGGTCTGTAACTCTACTCTGGTTTTTTTTCACTTTTGGTCATATTTAGATGTAGTTTGTATAGGGTTCAAGGAAGTAGTATTTATTTTCTACATGTTGTTAAGATTAAACATTATTCACTTAGGTATTTATACTTATTTGTACTCCTGCATATTTATGTTTTATTCTATTTGTTCACTGTTGTTTACCAATTTTATTGGGATAGTGAAGAAGATGAAATGACTGTAGTTACTGTCCCATAAGTTATTGGTGCCAGAGGTGTGGATTTTGAGGGTCTATATTACCATATCGAAAGACATGTTCGCCATACATGTCTTAAGCGACACAATAATATCGACTTGTCTAAAACCAGAATGGCTGAGTCAGTGAATTTTTTCCCAGGGGGAAAAAAATCGCTCAGCTGTACAGGAAAAAAAACACACTTTCAAACTCTACAACGTGGGGGGCTTCGCTCCCCTCCTTAACTAAATATACCAACTCGGAGATCACACTACAGTGGGGAAAAGGTCAAATTCCCGATGATGGCTCAGCAATTTTTCCCCTGGGAAAAAATTCACTGACTCGGCCTTTCAGGTTTTAGACAAGTCGATATTACTGTGTTAAGACATGTTCGGCGAACATTTCTTTCAACACTGTAATATAGACCCAGAGTTTGAGACTATACCACAGGTAGGCTTTTTCATATTGCTAACAATGGTACCATCACATATTTGTGGTAGCCTGAGCCATTACACAAAGAACATTCCCTGCAGAGTACAGAGGAATAGTTGTTATTCAGTATTGCTAGTTTTATTTTATTAAAATGCTTACAGTACAAAGGCCAACAACTAAAAACAATACATTCAAAGTGTTTTTTTTCAAGAGGGAGCGATGTCTTGCATGCCCTCTATCCTACTGCTTATATATAAGTCTTGTGAATTAAGAGTAAGGAAGTGATAGGTTTCAAAAAAAAGGGGGAATAATAAGTACTCTCTTCCTTAAAATGGCTATACATTCTCAGGTCTCAGATTTTCTGCATTTAAACTGTGGGACATAAAAAAAGAGACAACTTCAATGACAGAAGACTTTGACAGTTTATGAGTGATCATTTCAAAAATTATAAAACTTACATTGATAAGTTCCAAAGTTCTCCACGTGAAAATATTGCTGGACTTCATGTTTACAAACACAGCACAGTTTTCTTTGAAAGATGGGCATTGTGTAGCATTCCACTTATAGTTCTGTACTGTAGCTTTTAGCATCACATTTTGCTGCCTGAATATATTCAAAGAGTTCTACCTTGACTAGCTAAAAGCCTTCTTTTTCTGAAAGTCTGAGTTCAGTTTATCTATTTTCATATTTGCAGTTAATTTACAATGAAATATCATGTAGTGTATATTAAAGGTTATATCCTGCACAATAGTGTGTTGGATTTAAAGAAATATAGAATGTATTTCTTGGATGACCTAGCAATGGAGGTGTGCTGAGTGGGATGAAGAAACAGTGCGGATAGTACATGCATTGTAATTCAAATATACGGAAAATGTATTTTATTTATCCTTTGAAAACGAAGAACCCCCAAAAGACAAAAGGCAGTGAAATAAAAACAATAATATTTAATAGATGTAAGCGCTTTCATGGTGTTCACTACCACTTTATCAGACATACAAAATAACAATAAACCACATCTTTTATACACATTTAAAAAACTTTAAAAACAAGTCAACCAATAAAAATGTCCTATTCACAAAGCATCAACCTTAAGGTTATCAGCTCCTTAAAGGGCTATTACTAAAAAACTAAAAACATGGCTATTTTAAAGGTCTGCACTTTAATGCAAGCTTTAAAGGTACAAATTAATTAAGCCCATAGCCCCTATGCATTCCCAGGTGCAAAATCCATTGGAGTTCTACAACCTCAGTTATATTAACACAGTCCCCAAGTCTATTAGTATGTGGTATAACATGTAAAACTTGAAAAAGAAAGGTATGCTTGGTCCCCTGTGACAATGTGTACTTTGCTAAAGCAGTACTATCCAGCCCTTTCTTAGTACAGTAGACATGATCCCTTATTCTCTCCCTAAGGTGACGGTTGGTTTTGCCAACATAGAATTTAAAGCAGACCACACAGTGTGCCACATGCACCACATTAACGGTGTTACAGTCTGCCTTGACTTCATCAGAATCTTCCTTAGGTGGTACCCATAAGTGTGGGGCTTGTGCATTCTGTATTTTTATAGATGAGTCTAGATTTTTCAAACATCCAGGAACTGGTAAACTGTGGCAATTATGAGTCAAGGCAGACTGTAACCGTTAATGTGGTGTATGTGGCACACTGTGTGGTGTGCTTTAAATACTGTGTTGGCAAAACCAACCATCGCCTTAGGGAGAGAATAAGGGATCATGTTTACTGTACTAAGAAAGGTCTGGATTGTACTGCTTTAGTAAAGCACACATTGTCACAGGGGAACAAGCAAACCTTTCTTTTTCAAGTTTTACATGTTATACCAAATACTAATTGACTTGGGGATTGTGTTAATAGAATTGAGGTTGTAGAACTCAAATGGATTTTGCACCTGGGAGTGCATAGGGGCTACAGGCTTAATGAATTTGTACCTTTAAAGCCTGCATTAAAGTGTAGACCTTTAAAATAGCAGTGTTTTTAGTTTTTTAGTAATAGCCCTTTAAGGAGCTGATAACATTTGGGTTGATGCTTTGTGAATAGGACATTTTTATTGGTTGACTTGTTTTTAAAGTTTTTTTAAATGTGTATAAACGATTTGCTTTATTGTTATTATGTATGTCTGATGAAGTGGTGGTGAACACTAGGAAAGCGCTTACATCTATTAAATATTATTGTTTTTATTTCATTGCCTTTTGTCCTTTTGGGGTTCTTCATTTTGATTGTGCTTTTTGTGGTCTTCACTCGCTATTTATTTATCCTTTGTTGATTGAGTTCGTTTCACTAGGCTAGTAGCCTCTTTTAAGGGGAGACCCAAGATGGTATTTATATTACCAGGAGAAATTTGGCCGGGGTATCCTTCCCTACTGTTTTTGATAGGTGCAGTAGGATCTTTTACATCCACCTAAGCTACTAGCTCACACAGCTGGGAACGTACTTTAGCATCTCGTCTGAAGGATGACACACTCAGGAATGCAGCCTTCATTTACTCCTATGCTGCACTGTGGTGTCAGCAATCAGTCTGCCTGAGATGAGAACTGAAACCACAGCCTTCTGCCCCAGAGGTGAGTATGCTACCTGTTGTGCCATTGATGATAATGATAAAGAGCTGTTGTCTGCAAATAAATGACAGAGAAACTGATAAATAAGGATGTAATAGTTAGAGAGCACAAAAAGCAAAGAGCCAATGGCAGTATCAAGAGAAACAGGGATGTGCGGATAGCGCTAAAGAGTGTAATGTAAATGAGACAAGCTAGGCAAGAACAAAAGTATGCAATATGGTTTAACTATTCCATTACAAATTAAAATCAGGAAAATCATGAATGCAGAGAGACAGAGAGAGAGAGAGAGAGAGAGAGAGAGAGAGAGAGGGAGAGCAATAGACAACAGGGAGTATCTCAATCAGCCAAGATACAAATGAGGCTGCTCTAGCGAGAAGTACATACTTTCAGGTGTAGCCTGACAGCACTGCAAAGGGAACATAATAACTAGGTAAAGGATAGACTGAGTTTGCAGGTGGAGAGTACCAGGTATAGGCTAATAGCACTGTAAAGGGACCACAATGATTAGATAGCCCTTATATGTGATGTACCAAGTGTGGAGGTGGGAACTGCCAATAGATAAAATAACATTTTAACATTAATGTATGCATTCCCTTCACCTCTCTGAGACCTGCTCATTGGTTCTCCTATTGGCACTCACTTGGCTCAATCATTCCACCACAGACAAAAGCCAGACTTCCCTGTACTAGGCGAAATGCCTATTACCCCCTTGTGTCTGCCTGGAAAGGGTAATAAACCCATTCATTCCTCCTCTGGTGAAAGTCAGGTGATAGGGAGTGTGCCAGCCTAAGGTACCAAGGAGTGGCCTATCCATCCTTTCTACAGGCAGCTTACAGACTTGCATTTGCTGCCTAGTCACAACGAGGAGGCATGTATGCTGTCATACATGCATCCCCCTGTCTCTGGCTTTGCAGAAGAGAGCTCTGCATTGATAAAATGAGTCATTCTGGTCATTACAAGTGGACAATATACCCAGCCACTGCTAGGTGTTGCCAATGCCATGGGCTGAGCCTCCCTCTCAGGATGAAGGAGCTAGACCTACTGCAATCTACCCATCACATTTAGTCAGTTTTCAGGTATACCCCTTTTTTGTAAATTTCTAGACCCATCAGTACCATTAGAGGACTTTGGTATGCCATAAAAAGGTTGATGAGTAAATATATTTTTTTTTGTTTCTGTCCCCACCAAGAGTATTCTGTCATTAAATACCAAGAGAAGCTTTTAACCTCTGTATATTAACTTTCTTTTGGTGGCAAGCACTGGTTGACAGATGGTTGAGGGAGGCATCATACTTGGATGGCTGTGGCACATTGTAATTCTACTGCAGCCTAACTTTACATCTGTACATACAACACATACCATGACTATGTGATTGCATTCTGATTAAAAACACACATTATCTGATGTCAACTGATACTTGTTAGTGGGTCATATGATTTCTAGACGTACACCATCAACTCATGACTGTAATGCTGTTTGGCTACTGCTTAATCCTTTCTCTCCTGGCCAGCATTATGGGACATGTGGCATCATCAAAATCCAGTTTTCCAGCAGTGCAGGCAAACACATTCTGTAAACCTATACTATTACATTATATATGAGGTGTAATCAATTTAGCTGTTTGGTGTTGAATATAGAATATCAAAGAAGGAGACAGAAATTATTTTTTGTACAGTGAGGCTAAATGTCAGATCATTTTGGTTTCTCAGTTACTCTGGTGGTTTAATAAGAAGTTTTTTACCCCTGTCCCTAGATTAAGTGACAGATGTTCAAAGTTGTGAACTAGCCAGTTGTGGATAGCTACTTTGAAATGTAGTTTGTTTACTACAGCTCATCCATTGCAGTGCTTTGTTGTATGCTGTGTACCTAATTTATCAGTAATTTAACCAGTTTCATTGCTGAATTATTGTGAAAGTCCCAAGGCATAGGTGCGTAGTTGTTAGCAGTTTGCAGTGAGACATTTTTTGTTGGTTTTTGTTTCTAGCAGTTTTTTCTGTTTCTTTCTAAGTTTTTCAGCTATTCACATATCATTTTCCATCTTCTTTCCTTAAAGATGTTACTGCTGCTTAAATCCTGCTACTGACATTTCATGTTTTAATGAACACTGTTAATGTAAAAAAAACATTGCTAAAATAATGTTTTTTAGAAAATGTGGCAAGGAATAGATGAGGATATGTGCTAAGGAAATATAGTAAAGACGATGATATGAGTGTGTATGTGGAAGGAGGGAGAGATTTGATAACGCAGAGTACAGGAAATAAAGTGTAAGAAGAGAAGCAGATTTGTGGAAGGATATAGTGTATGATGTGGAGATGCTGGATTGGTAGACTCAAAGTGAGGCTTATGATGTGGAAGACTGCTATTTATTAAGTGAATGATGGGTTACTATGTCACTAGGTGGGTGGGGCTACATTTTTATAAATATATTGATATGTGGGGTGGGTGCAAAAGGGGTAGGGTGAGGGTTGTAGTGGGGCTTTACCAGTCCTAAAATTCTTTCCAGAGTCCTTCTACAGTGTCTCTCCATGTGAGATTCTCTAATCATAAATGTAAGTTACTTTATCTTATCCACCCCTGTTGCAATAATCTGGGTAAAGTTGTAATTTTGGTGACTGTAACCCTTTCATGGAGTCCCAATTCATTATACAGGATGAATTTATTAAAGGCTATAGTTTCTGTCTTGTATTTGCTATGGCGTTTAAATCCTTGGTGGGTTAAGTGATACCAGGACACCCTAATTTGGAGGGAGGAGAATAATAATGTAGTAATATCACTCTATGTCTCCCACAGACAGTCCACACACTCTGGCAGCTAGTGTAAGAATAATTAACAAAAATGGCTGAGTTCAAGGAGCCAAACAGATAAAAGTCCTTCTGCTTACCTTAAGTTCTCCTTGTGATGAGTACGCTTCGGTTTGCACTATCTCGACATCATTGGAATGCTTTACTTAATAAAGTAGCACATGATATATCTAGATAGTGTAAGTTGGCAACTCCTTTCTTTAGTTTATACTTACTCTAATGCTACATAAACTTGGCATTGATAATATAAGTAAGGAAGAGGTGAGGACAGAGCTCTCCAAAATGCCCATTTTTGATGGCAGGTGTTTGAAAGATGTTTTTATAAGTTAGTGAAAGGAGATTGCTTACCCATGTTCTTGGGTGGAGGCGTGTCTGCAATGCAGAGCTAAACATTACATGTTCAAATATCGGGCTGTAAGTAAATTTCTGCCAGTCCGTGTAATACTTATATTAGTAGTATAGATAGCTGCAAATAGCAATGACAATGTTAAAATATTTATAGCATAGTGATGTTATACTTTAAATTTAGCAGAAGATATCAACATGTCATATGTTGTCTTACATAGTACATCCTAGCCAATTTATAGTTGATCAAGCATAATAAATCAAAATGGCATATGATTTTGTTCCTCACTCACCTCTTTTTAGATTGAGATCAGATATGAGTACACACACACACACACATATATATATATATATATATATATATATATATATATATATATATATATATATATATATATATATATATATATATATATATATATATATATATGTGTGTGTGTGTGTGTATTTTTGTAAAAGGGAATTGTAGGTGGTCTGAGGCTAGTGTGCTTCAGAGAAACAATGACACAGAGATTATGCTGCTTGTCAGTGGTCATTCCTTCTCTGGAATACAGTGACCTCAAAGTAAGAATATTAAAGTAAAGGGAGTGTAGATGATGAAGCCTCTCACATGGGAAGTACAGCGGGCTTCCCTTATGCAAAAATCAATTTTTTTTATGTTGACACACTTTTTATTTTATTTATTGTTTTACATTTGTTGACCGGGTTAGCCCATCTGATCTGAAGTAGCCCTTTTTCAGTGGAGGCCCAGGGAGAAAAGCTACAATACATTAAACAATACAACCAATATTACATATAGGTATCAGAAGCGATATTTCAATAAGATTATCAAAAAAATGTAGACATTTAACAAAATTATTTACAAGTCTTAGTTTAAATGATGACAATGAGAGTAAAGACCTCTTCTTACAGTTTTGTAGTGATAATTCATTTCAGGCCTAAGTTACTGTCAGGTGTAAACAACAGAAGATAATTCAGAGAGAATGTGTTGGGTTAAAAGCATAACTTTTAAGCTTAAAAAATGTTTGAGGATGGAGTGATCAGGAGGGCTAGAGGATGTTAATATTAAGAGAGTAGAAGAAGAGAAAAAAATAAGAAAAAAAAAAGCTTATGGTTTGATAATGGACAGTTTGGTGTTTGTGAGGCAGTTTATGGATGGTGAGTACTAAGGCAAATCCAGAGAGTCTTCAGGTGTTCTTTAGCAGCTGTTTTGAATTGTTTAGGATGAGATAGTAATCTGGTTTGAAGGGGACGTTTGTTCCATGTGATGGTTGGATGATAGCTATAGAGGTTACATCCATTGTTAATCTTAGGTCTATAGACAAGTAGTAAGTCTTGGGCTGAGCTACAGAGTGACCTAGTTGGAGAGTAGTGGATTATATAGGAGGATACATTTGGGCAATAGAGCAGTTTATAAAGGATAGAGTGTATACTCTGAAGGTGCAAGAGACGAAGGAGGTTTTGCAGCTCCAGCCAGTTTAAGAATGTAAGTGAGATGCAGTGATGGGTTTTGTAAGTATGTTGTGCAACAAATCTGGTTACCTTGTTATAGGTTGAGTCTAGTTTAGCTAGGAGAGTGGCATTAAGGTTTGTAAATATTTGGGATCCATATAGTAGACTGGGCAGGAGATAGGAATGAGAGAGAGTTACTTTTGCTTTAGAGGTGAGATACTTTTTGTTTCGGTATAGAAGACCTACTTTCTGATGATTTTTTTGATGCAGTTGTTGATGTGTAAATCAAATTTAAGTTGATCATCTATACTGACACCTAAGAGTTTAGTACTGGGTTCAGCTTCTACTGGAGTCTTATTAAGAGACAGTATAGAGATGGTAGAGTTATGATGGCTTAGACATTTTGGGAGAAAAAGCAAGCGTTTGTTTTTTTTTTAGGGTTCAAAATAAGGGGTTATTGGAGAGCCATGTTTCCACTGATGTGAAGGCAGCCTGAGTAGCTGAGAGGAGATTGGAGAGATAGCCTGAGATAGTGATCACTGTAGAGTCATCTGTGCATTGAACAAGTGATGACTGAGGGCAAAAAGTAAAGAGTAGGTTGGTGAAAATGTTAAACAATAGTGGGCCCAGTATAGATCCGTGGGGAACACCGATTTTTACAGGGAGGGAAGGGGAGAGTGCAGAGAGTCATTTCACTGATTGAAGTCGACCAGTGAGGTAGCTGTGTAGCTGTAGCTTGAGTACCTTCATTACAACAATGAATGCACTAAAGCTGTCACTTATGAGCTCTTATGACTAGGCTAGTATGAAGTAAGCTTGGAACATAAGTAGTGGATCTGTTTTTGTTATACTAAGGCATCTGAGAAAGTGATATTCCTCATGTTTTATAAAAAACTTTTAACATATGCTTAATTATGTTAACAAACTTTGTTAAAATTCTGACTGACATATCTTACGGCAGTTAAGGATGTTTTTTCCTTTTTTTGGACTAAAGAGTATGAGACCATCTCAAAGTTCTCAATCATATCAAACTTGCAGGCATAATAATAATGCTGAACACTAGATCCATCAAAAAGCCATTGAGAAAACATCAGCTGTCCATCATCTCATCTCATTCCCAGTGGTCTGAAGTGGCTCAGAGTAAGTACCCAGTCTCTTAAACCTTTATCTGTTTTGAAAGTTAGTAAAGCTTTTGTACATCCTTTAAATTTTAATACTGCATTATTCCCTGGTTATATTCTGTCCTTATTCTGTCCTGCGCCATTTCACTGTTATGTTAATAGAACACTGGTTCATGTGTTCTCTTTCTTCTGAGCTAAGACTTTATTCTCCTTTTAGTATATTACCATGTGTACAACTACAGTGTTAAAACAGTAATATATAAAGTTTTACTTTGTACTTACTACTGATTTTTCTTTGTATTCTTAAGGTTCAGTTTAAGGGATAGTAGCCAGTTAATGTAAGTGGTGCTTTAGTGCAGATGGCTGTGGGTTCTATTCCTATACCAGATGGTTGAATTACTGACACTGTAAGGCTGATTAAGGGGGGGGGGTTGTACTTCTGAGTGTGTTGTCCTTTGGACACGATGCTGAACTGAAGTCCCATGTGCTTGAGTTGGTGGCATCTCATGTGGGTGTAACAGATCCCAGAGCACACAGTGAAAAGAGTAGGGGTTCTTTATTAAATATAAAATCATAATTACATTATTTACAATATTTACAATATTTATATATTATATATTATTTACAATTATATACATTTTAACACATACACTTACTTAACTGTCTAATTACATATTTGATGCCTTCTAATCCTTTTTTAAAACATTCATTATTTCCTCCACCTGTTTTCCATAAACAAAATCTTATCTTCAATATTTCCGACAATACCCATTTTCCATTAAATTTAATCTCATTTATACTTTCATTACATACAATCCATATAATATAGAACATTTTTCAGTAGTCTTAGTGTCTTTTTGTACTTTACCATAGTGCCCATATCTCTCATATTCATATTTGTATCTTTTATTTCTTTAATCCCTTCCACAATCTTATTTTCACATAATTTGTTCCACAGTTCCTTTACCCTTTTACAACATAAGAAAACATGTTCTGCCATTTCAGTTTCATCACAATAACTATACATTCTTTCTTGTATTCATTTATATGGCATATTACCTTTTACTGGTAACTTTTTATTGATAGTCTCCACAAAAAGTCTCTACATTCGTAATATTTTTTATACCATCCAAATCTCACCCTTATGACTTTCCTTTTCTCATTCTCTAATTGCTTCAGTGAATTTTTACAATAGTATTTATACATTATTTATTTCCTGTTTTTTTTCTATATTATGTTTTATTTTCCATAATAAAATATTGTCTTGATACTCTTTCATTTCCTCATTCATATATCCTTTCTATCTTTTCAATGTACTTATCCTTTCCCATATTCCCTTGTACTTGTCTCTCATTATTACACTTATCAAAGATTTACTACCTTATTTTAACCTTGTAAATCTTCTTCTTCTTCCTTTGGATGCTCCTGTCAGGGGTTGCCACAGCAGATCAACTGTTTCCATTTCTTCCTGTCCTCTGCATCTTACTCTGTCACACCAACCACCTGCATGTCCTTTCTCATCACATCCATAAACCTTATCTTAGGCCTTCCTCTTTTCCTCTTACCTGGCAGCTTCATCCTTAGCATCTTTTTTCCCAACCTACTCTGCATCCCTCCTCAGCACATGTCCAAACCAACATAATCTTGCCTCTCTGGCTTTGTCAACAAACCTTCCAACCTGGGCTGACCCTCTAATATACTTATTCCTAATCCTGTCCATCCTAACCTTGTAAATACCTTATATAAATTCAGTGATGCTGGGTGTAAAACTGCATTAACTAATACTAATCCCTTTCCTCTTCCTTGACATATAACATCCCTCTTTTCACTGGGTTTAATCTTGATCCCCACATAAAAGACAATGCAATTGACATAACTTCTTTTTCATACTTTACAGTCATCATAATCACACTCACTAAATATGCAATTTTTCCTAATAAGACAGAATTAATTAAATATACCTTTTTCTTATACATCAATTTATATATCTTCCAAAACATAGGAATATTTCTTACTTTTTTGTACTATATTATCCCATTGCTGCATTCTATAAAGGTTAATCTCAAATTCTATACCTAATATCTCTATTACTTCTTTATTGAACTGAATACCTTCTATTTCCCTATAGTTCCTATACCTTAACTCTTCTCTTTATTTTTGCATATACCAATAGCCTTTAAGTATTTATTAAGTAGCTTAAACCCTTCTTCCATCCATTTCTTATTTTAGCCATTAAAACTATATTGTCTGCATAAGCAAACATCACTGGTAAATTGAATTCCCTCTTTGGATTTATACCCTGCTATTCTTAGGACTATATTTATTTTATTCACCACTGTATTTATGATCTACACAAATAAAATGTTACTTGCATTATTTATCTCTTGACTTAACCATCCATTGACTAGTACTTTCACTTTATTGTTTTTATACTCTGTAACAAATGTTTTTATCACTTATATTGTCTCAATATCTCCCACAAAATTTCATGTTGTATATTATCAAAAGCCTTACTCAAACCACCTGCCATAATTTTAACTTCAGAATTCCTATTTATTACATCATCTACAATTTCTGTCATTATCATCAGCATTTCTTGACTTCCTTTCCCCTTTTTTCCAAGTATTGTTTCTTTAAGCAACTTATTTGCTTTATTTTCTAATCTTTTCTCAATTATTTTAATAAATATTTTATAACCCACATTATTTAACACTACTGGTCTCCAGTTCCTTATATCTTCCTTTTCTTCTTTCTTCCATATTCCGTTTCATTGTACCAACACATATTTCCTTTTCTTCTTTACCTTTCTCTAACCATTCATTTAAACCTTCCAAAAATCCTTCTTGTGCCAGTCAGTCACATCTTTATACATATGATATTCAATTCTTCCCAAACATGTAGCTGATTCAATGTTTGCTTCTTTTACGACATCCTTCATGTCTGTTATTTCCTTTTCCAACCCTTCCCCATCCTCCTTAGTTAATGTTTAACTCCCCAAGTTTGTTTTTCTTCTATTGTCTTCTGCCTGAATGTTTTTCTATATAGTCCTTTATTATAGCCATGATTTCATGTTCTGTTTTAACATATTCTTCATTCTCATTTCTTAATTTTCTTATTGTTCTCTTACTTTTTTGTACTATAGTATTTAAAGGTGGTGCAAACTCTTTCTTTTCCCTTGCAAAAAATAATTTTATTTAAGCAGCATTTTTCTGATTTTCTCTTGATTCATCTTATATATTTTCCTCTGTTTTTTAAATCTCTCTCTTATTTCCTACTACTTCTTTAAATACTTCCTGAGTTAATTCTCTATATTTTGCTTTTCTTCTTTTCTTCTTAAACCTTGCCATACCAAAAAACATTTTCTATATATTTTTAAAAAAGTTATCCACAACATGTTTACTCTGAAAAATACTCTCATACTTATATTTTTCCACAATTGATTAATTATTTCTTTACCTTCTTCATTTATTTCTTTATCATTTAACATTTTGATACCTTTGCCTATATTTATATAGTCCTCTTTTTCTTGGATTTCTATCCAGATTGCTTAGTGATCCAAATGTCCTGTCACTTTCTTCCTTTCTTGTATAATTTTTAAACTTTCTAAAATTATAAAATAATCTATGTCCACTGTTTATTATATTATCCCAAATATATAATTTCCACATTTTATTATTTGTGCTATTGTCTTAACATCACTTCCCTCTTTTCTTCTGCTCCTTAAGTCACAATTAAAGCCTCCCCACTAATATTATCTCTGTGTTCACTATAACATAATTTAATTTTTTTAAAGATAACCTCTCTTTCATTTTTGTAATATATGCATATACTACAATAATTCTATATACCTGCCTTTTTCACCTTACATCTACAACTGTTATTCTACTCAACATTACTAAAATATAATCCAAAGTTTTTATTGGTTGTCAGTACAATATACCTAATCCTGAGCATGTTTCTTTTCTCATACTCCAAATGATCCCATCTTTCCACAATCTTTCTGCCTGTGATGTCTCTCATTCTGTTAAAATTCTTGTGTCTTTCAATATATTAATATTCATGTCAAGCATTGAACACCATTCCAAAACACTCAACCTTCTTTTGATATTCTTTATACAATTTAGAATTGTAGCTAAAATTCTTAATTTCTTTCTTTTATGTGCTGTTTTTTCTTCTATCCTTTACCTCTTTCATTTCCTCTCATACCGATGCTTTTGAATTTTTATTTTCTATATTTTACCCTTTTCCCAATAGAATTCTTAATTCCCTTAATCACACTCTAGTTCATATCTTCTTCACTTGAGTCACCCCTTTCACTCTCCCCTTTTTTCTGTCCCTTTCATGTGTTGCTTTTTCTTCATTTTTATGTTTATTTTTTGCTCTTTTCTTTGATCTGCTTCTATGTCTTATTCTTGTTCTTTCCTTTGCTCTTGTTCATGTTTATCACCATTTTCCTCTATGTTTCTGTATTTGCATTACAATTGCTTTATGTATCACCTTAACATAAACAAAGCATTTTCTTTTACTACAATTATTGATTAAATTATCATTTTTACCACAAAAGAAACATGTCTTTGGTTGTCCCCATATTTCACAGTACCCCTATTTCTATTAACATTTATCATGCTAGGAATATGTATAATTCTTTTATTTTTATTTTTCAGTATAAACCTCCCAGTCTGTAAACCTTTATTATCATAAATCTTTGTATTGTCCATAAGCTCTTTATAGACAGTCTTTAAAAAAAATTAATACTTCTGTTTCCACTTCTGTTCAGAACTGTACATACATTTTATTTTTTTGTCTCTCTTTTAAATGCTTGCATCACATATGCATTCCACAGGTTAAAATTTTTCTTTTTAATTTCATGCTGTTCCAAAAATTTTCCATGTACTGTCCTGTCTCAAAAAGAATATCACAAAATGTATCTTTATTGATATGTATAAAAACTCTTATCTCCTTTGGTGATATGCCTGACGGTGCAATTGTATTATCCTAAATGTCATACCTCTCAAGTTTTTTTCTGTTCCTTACTGCTTATTCTCACTAAGAATTTCTTTCTAGTTTCATCTGTCTTTTTCCTTCTTTCCTTTCTTATTCCTTCGTTGTCTATACATACAACCTCTTCTTCTCCTTCCTTTTGATTTCTTCTATCTCTTCCTCTATAATTTTGCCTCATGATACTGTTTTCTCACTTTCTGGTTTGCTTTGTTCTGTAAATTCATTTAAGTATATATCCCACAACCCTCCCGATTGGAGATCTGTAATAACAAATCCCAGCTGTGACTCTCTTTCTACCATAAACAGCTTTTCTTGGAACAAGATTTCCAAATCTTGCAACAACTCGACTGCCCTTCAAACAATTTCCTGACCCATTTGACCCTTGTCACACTGCATCTTTACTCTTCATCCATCACTATCTCTATTTGGAAAGGATCAACTTCTTTTACATTCATATTTGCATTCAGTGGAACTCGTGTATCCACACTTTCTACTACCTCCTCAGATGTCTTCCCGTTTACCATACTGCTTCCTGCTTCTCCGAGCTGCCTCTGTGCTGGGACCGGAAACAGGAAGCCCAACAACAAACACTGTCTCTGCACACAAGAATAGGGGAAGTTCCCTGATACCCTGGCCAAATTTCCTTTAGTAGTGTAAATACCACCTTGGTTCACCTCTAAAAAGAAGCCACTAGCCTAATGGGACTAACCCAGTCAACAAAGGATGTATACATTTATCATGCTAATAGCTTGGCATATTTAAAAGTTATACCCAATGTAATGCTCATACCTTGCATTTTTACATTTCTAATTTTATCTACTGTTTTATTTTTCTTAGTATTTCGCATTATTAGTGTAAGCTGCTAAGTGTAGCTGTACATATTATAGCTAGCTAGATAAAGAGGGAAAGGAGAGAGCACATTAACATCCCCACTCAACCTGAGCTCAACTGAACTGTTATACATCTAGAAGCTGTGAAGTAGTATGACTATGGAATTTGACCAGCCATTGCCTTCATGGATTCTAGTTGGTACAGCAGCTCTTCTGGTGCAGGGAGTATGCTGACATATTCTCCGCTTTGTCCTCTTTGGTTACTTTCATGCATAGGGGGTGTACTGCTACATCTTGGCTGAGGTGGTATGTTGATTGCATCTGCTCTATTCCTCAATTGTAAAGCTGAGTGCATCACTTATGTATGAGGAGAGATGATGCCCCAGCACCTTGGACAGCTGCTTCAGGAGCTTAGTAATAGAAAACCTGGAGTGACGTTTTGAGGGCCTGAGGCTTGATTCCTTGCTGAAGAATACATTTCCTTAATGACCTGCTTTTAGATATTCAGCACACACTTTCCGGAAAAGCTCCTAGTTGGTGAGCAGTTTATCTGAAGTTGTTGTTTTGGGGACACACTGTCACTCTCTCTCGCTCTGTCTGTCTGTCTCTCGCTCTCTCTCTCTCTGTCTCTCCTGTCTTTTGGTTTCAAGTATTCTGCCACAGGAGCAATATACTTCACTCCTTGGCTCTGGTTCACAGGTCATGTTGATGCACTCTATTCTTTCTGCTGATGGTTACTTTGTAGTAATGCATTGGGAGATACAGTGTGGTTCTACAGCTTGGCTGAAATGATGTGCTAATGCATCTCTTCTGTTCTCATTTGATTCTGTAATTGTAAACACTACCATTTCAGGAAATGTGTCTTGAGTTCAATATTGTGCCTGTAACTGCAAGGTGACAGTGAAAAAAAAACTTGGATGTTTTTACAGACTAGCTGCAGTCAGACTCTTTCTTTAGGTATGCATGGTTTCCTAAGAGAATATTAAGTAGTGGATAATGCAAGATATATTCTACTAAAGTTAAAACAAAACACACAGTTATTAAGAGGTATTAATCATACATCATGACATTAAGTTTCAGCATTTAATTGAGACTGCAGGGTATCTGCTGTTGCCTTAGTAAATTATGTATCTCCCTTTCTAAGTAAACTGATATAATATGGCCATTGTGGTTTTGTACTAGGAAGGAGGACCTCAGGATATTGAAAAATATTCTGATTTATTATGCCATTATGGAGTTTACAGCTTGTAAGTATTCATCCTGATATTCATACCCTTTTTGCTAGAGTTAGCTATTAAAAAATCTATAGGAAGCTGAAGGGATTCTTTCAACCAGCAATGAACAGAAATGTCCTTTCTTTGTTGATGGTTTATGTATTTAACAAGCCATGAAAAAGTCTGTCAATTTATGGTTTATTAAAAACGTTAGCGTTCTTTCAGCCTGCATAGTTACTGTAACAGCTGAAATCAGTGCTAATTTCATTTGTACAAAGACAACTGCATATATATGCCAATAAAAAGAGTAAGAAAATACTTTGAATACTTAGATTGTCATGTTTCCTGACTCACACAAATAGTTTCAACAATCCATGACATTATTACTTCAACAAATTACCAAGTCTAATTAGCAGAGATGAGTGGGAATAAGGGAATTCCTGATCACTTTACAGATGGAGGTTTCAGTATTATCATGTATCCATGTAAACAATACAGTTACATTTCTCTCGAAACAGGGAGAATAGTAAGGTGGAAGCAGAATTTAGCAGCATGACATACTGTCTTGTAGGATTAAATGACAGACCCTTGTCTATATCCTCTCAGTAATTGTGTATATAAAAACAGAGCTCTCAACCTTCCAACTCCAAAATGAGAAACACTAGCCCTTATAATGTGGAACAAATGGGAAAAATGTGGAACACATACTAATGGCTTACTAACAACTTCAACCAGGAAAGGCATGGGATGGTTAAAATATCCCCGTTTTACTTAGAAAAAAATTTTTTTAATGAATTAATATGATTCATTTCTATTTACAATGGAAATCAGTTAAATAATTCCTAACACTAAATGTGTGACAGACCCTTTTACTGTGGAACTTCAAGGAACCTGATCTTTTTAAGACCTCAAATGAGGTACATTCCTCATAATGAGGTACATTTCAGAAGTGTGTATGAAAATTATCTTGTTTAGTTTCTCTAAAATCTCTTACTCCCCCCTCCTCAGTACATTCACAGAAACACACACACACACACACATGCACACACACACACACACACACACACACACACACACACACACATACGCACAAACACATACGTGTATATATAACTCTAAGCCTGCACCTTACCTTAAAAATGCCTTTCTGTAACACTATCACTATTCAGACAAATTTGATCTGAATATGTGGTAGGGTTAGGGATAATACACCAGAACAGGAAATTTGTTTCCTTTCTTGATGCACTGGATGTCACTAATTTGTGTTGACAATATAATAAATTGTCAACATGTTGTGGTCAATGTTTTGTGTGCTAACCCTAATTATACACCTTACCTTAAAAACACCCTTTACTGCGGTGGTGGTGCAGTGGTAGCGTTATTGCCTCACAGTAAGACGTTGTCCTGTTCGATTCTCAGCTAGAGCGTCTTCTGTGTGGAGACATGTGCGAATGGGTGTACCTTTGTTGAAGGTTGTGCATCAGGGCTGGCAACTCGGCACGTAAAAATCTACTGCCAATCATTAGCGGACCGGAGTTCTGCTGTGGCGACCCCTAACCGGGAAAAGCCGAAAGACAACAACCTTACAAACACCCTTTCCATAACACTATCAATACACTACACATCTTGGACACTCACCACTCATGCACACATACACACACACAAATCTATACTCTTAGCTAACCCTAAAACTCATACAGTTGTGCATATACTAAACCTTTCCCCTTACTTAACCCCGACTCTACCCTAAAATACACAGACTCACACACAAACTGTCAGCCCTAGCAAAACACCCACTTAAGTCTGACGACCAACCCAGAAGTCACCTAATATGATGTTTGTACAAACAGCCTTTCGTTCAAAGGGAACTATGTGTGTGTGTGTGTGTGTGTGTGTGTGTGTGTGTGTGTGTGTGTGTGTGTGTGTGTGTGTATATATATATATATATATAAAATATATATTTATGCACATGTATATATATCTGTATTACATACACACATACACACACACACACACACACACACACACATATATATATATATATATATATATATATATATATATATATATATATATATATATATATATCCAGACTCATAGGTTCATAGGTGTTTACTAGACTAACAACCACAAGGGCCTTTTTAAGCCTAGCCATGCATCCCAAATCTCTGACAAGTTCTGATACCCTTGATAAGTGTAAGCAGGGCTTGGGAGATGAAACATTTACCATCAGGGACCTAGGAGCTGAACCATTTATAGGCTGCTGTGTCCTATAGAGACATAGATGCCAAACCAGGGGTGAATTTCCTGTTACCCATCCAACCACCTTAAAGTCATCAATCAGAAGTACACCCAGCCCTCCTGTCTTAACACTCTTCATATACTTAATTGTTGGCAAACCTTTCTCACCTCTATCAACTCATGCAACTTCTTTCTCTTCTTTCTCTTACTTCCACAGCCTCTGGCCCTATTCCTCAAAACAATCTTGTGATACACTTATTTTCCTCTATAGATTTTCATAATAAACATTAAACAGCTCTTTGATATAGTTTCATATCTGGGCTCATAGGTAAATACTACGCAATCAGTTTGCAGACCATTTCAAACCTAGCAGAATGGGGGGGAGGGACAAGACAAGACAGACTGGGAGAAAAATTGAAGCTGGCCATACAGCTATCTAAGATTAAAGGTGACAAGGGTATTAGGTATATCTGTTTGACATCTAGTGGAAGTTTATTCCAGGGGTGAAGAATACATTAGGATATGAAATTATCATGCCGGCATGTCTTATTTATCTACAGATGAAGGTTTAGTTCCTTTAACCAGATATTTGAGGTACTGTGTGTTCTGTGAAGGAATAGGAGGTCACAGAGGGTTGGATGTTTTATGACTCAAAAGGCAAGAAACAGATTTCCACAAAGGAGTCTATAGGAGACTTAAAAGAGAAAGAAAGTTACTAGTCATAGGCTCATAAGTTCATAGAACGATACTAGGCTATTGTCCCGGAGGCCATTATAAGCCTAGCCAAGAATTTCACCCATGTTCCCACAAAGTCAGCACCTGTTTCTCCTGTCCAGCAGGGACACCGGTGGGATTCCAGGGATGTATTTTCTGTTTCCCATACAGTTGTCCAGGTTCCTCTTAAAGAGGGCTAGTGAGATATTCTGCTTGACATGGAGAAAGAGTCTAATCACAGATGGGTGAGTCTTTGGGACAAAAATCTGTTCCGCCAACAAGTTCTGTTAATATCACAGACCAGGTTAAGGCTTTTAGTGCGGGTTGTGTGAATGGAGTTTGACTTACAGATATGCAACAACTCCATCAAGGCTGGGTCAGAGATTGTCTTGTATGCCAGACACAGGTCACCTCTGAGCAGTCTGTATGAGACTGAGTAGTGGGACAGGGCTTTTAGCCTATCTGTATAGGATAGATGTTTTAGACCCTGGGTTTTCCTGGTCAGGAACCTCTGTGGTCACTCCAGCTGCTGCATGTGCTTGGCAAGGTACATGCCGAAGTGGGCATTGTACTCAATAGTGGGTCTGATAAGGGAGGAGTACAGGGATATTATGACCTCCTTGTTTCTGGATGAAATACCCTTACTTATGAGGTGGGCCATGTAAAAAGCCTTCCATAGAATGGAGGCAACGTGGTGGTCAAAAGTCAGGTTGTGATCAACCTGGGTGCTGAAGTAATTCACGACTGATTGCATGCTTAGCACTTTGTTATTAATGTGATGATTACTGGGGAACACCATTTTCCCCAAAAGGGATAATGATGCATTTCTTGGCATTCAGTCTGAGGCCATGCTACTGGCACCAGTCATTAGTTTGGGTAAGGCCCTCTTGGAGGATGTTCACATCACTAGGTGAATTTAAGACAGAACCCAGATTGCAGTCATCTTCAAACCTGGGCAGCCACAGACCACTAGTTTTGGCTTGCACCTCAGAAAAGTATATCCCTAACAATAGAGGCCCCAAGACCAATCCTTGGAGTATGCCGCTCACTACACATCTACTACTAGAGGTGGCATCCCCTATTTTGACTGAGTGGGTTCTATCAGTGAGCCAGTTAACTACCCATTTGGTAACATACAGGTTCATGCCTAGATGAGAGTTTATCTATTATGCCCAAGGAGGAATAGTGTCAAAGGCTTTGGCTAGGTCAAGGTAGGCAGTGTGCACCGCCTTCCCCTCGTACATAGCTTTGCTGACAGTTTCAAAGAAGTCAACCAAGTTTAACAGGCATGATCTCCTTTTGACAAAATCAAATTGTGTTGGGTCAAGCATTTGGAGGTTGCCAATGTCCTTGTTTATAAGGTCCATGACAATGCATTCCATGGCCTTGCAGATGAGGCTAGTTAGGCTGATGGGCCTATAACTGCCTGGGTCAGTGGGTGCTCCACCTTTGTGCAGAGGATAACAGTGGCTGTCCTTCATTTGGCTGGGATGAAGCTGGTGCTCAGGCTTTGTTTAAATAGGGTGCCTAATGGTGCTGAGAACTCATGCCTGAGTTCATGTAGGATGCAGCCAGGGATGATGTCTGGTCCAGTGGACAACTGTATTTTTTGACTTTGAGAGAGCATTAAAGACCTGCTCCCAGGTGATGAGGGGAGGGGGGCAGGTGTTGGGGATGTCCTGGTTTACTGATGGGGTAGACAGGGGATTGAAGTTTTCACTGAACCTGTCTACTATCAGATTGGCTATATCTACAGCATTTGTGTATGTGGTGTTCTTGACCACAAGTTCAGAGCAGATTTGGATGTTACCTTTGTGATTGCAGATGTATGTGAAGAAGGCCTTGTGATTGTCCTCAGTGGATCTGGCCAATTTGGACTCAAAGTTAGCCTTAGAGGATTTCACCAGTGACCTTATTTGCTTGTTCAGACAAAGGAGAGATTGCTTCCAACTTGGCACCTTCTACTTCTTGGCCCTGGACAACGTTTTCCTTCTATTATAGAGTTTTATTGCTGCTGTCTACCAGTCAGGTTTACTCTTCCTTGAGGAAGATGATTTGGTCCTGTCAGGTATTGCTTAGTTCATGCAGTTATGTGGGTACTCATATAGTTTTTTGGTGGAGGCTTGGACATTAGTGCTAGTTCCAGCTGAAGGGATGGTGGCTCTGAAGCTGCTTATACCTGCTCCCAGGAGACTGTAGTCAGCTTTGGAAAAGTATTTTTTGTTTGATCATGACAAGGGGGGGGGGGTCAGGGGAGATGGTGACTTTGAAAGTGATCGCTTTATGGTTGGACCTTACCAAGGAGGATGACACTGTAGGGGTGCTACAGTGGCTACTCATGTTGGTTAGTACCAGGTCCAGGATATTTTCACCTATCATTGGGGTGTTGACCAGTTGATCCAATGCATTGGCACTGAAGAAGTTGAGAAATCTCTGGGCATTTGTGTATGGGCTAGAATAGGTCTTCCACTCTATGGTTGGATAGTTAAAGTCACCCAGGAGCAAGGTAGAGGGTTGAATCTTGACAGATTCAAGTAAGTCCATATAGGTGGAGTGGGCATCCTGAGTCATAGTTGGGGGTCTGCAACTAGCTATGATTTGAATAGGTGTTTTGTCAACAGTTGACTGCACTTGGGAGTGTCTCCTGTGTATCATACTGTTTGACCAGGCTGGAGGTGTGTATGTCTTTGATAAATATTGAAACTCCACCTCCTTTGGCTTTGTAGCCCTCCATTTAGGGTCTTAACTATGGTAGGATGAGTAACCAGGTAGGGCTGGTATACTCTCCGCAGCTTTGAACCAGGTTTCAGTGAATGCACAAATGTCAGCATCCTCCAGGGCGAGGAATGCTTTGAATGAGTGCAGTTTCATGCTAAGACTCCTAGTGTTTAGCAGCATGACCTTTAAATTTCATTTAGAAGAATTTTTCACATTGGTAATTTTGTGCTCATGACTTTGCCTAAAAAAGGCACTATGGAGGAGGCATCATGATAACTAAGATTTTTTAAGGCCACTGATCTTTTTAGGTATGAATCTCTGAGGTCTTGCAAGTTTAGTGATATGTTTTAGCAAATACATGCTGAAAGGTGCATTATATTCAGTAATGGATCTAATGAGATATGAGTAAAGGGGAATTAAGACTTCTTTGTATCTAGTGGTGATGCCTTTGGAAATTAGTTGAGACAGATAGAAGGCTTTCTGTACTACTGCACAGTCATGATGGCAAAAGCGATAAGGAATTAAGAGCAAAAGTGCCTAGATTCCTTATGATAGTGTCTGATTGGAGGGTTGTGTCACCTATATGGTATGTGAAAATGTTTTGTTTACCAAAATGAACTACATCAGGTGGGGCAGTGGTGCACCTGTTAGTGTTGTCACCTCACAGCAAGAGCCTTCTGTGTGGAGTCTGCGTGTCCACCCTGAGTTTATGTGGGTTTCCTCCAGGTGCTCCAATTTCCTCCTACATTCTAAAGACATGCATCTGGAGTGTTTCTCCCTGGGACTCTTCTGAAAATGGGCTCTGTCCCAGTCGGACTTTCCCAGTAAACAAATGTTAAATAAATAATTAAATATATATATATATATATATATATATATATATATATATATATATATATTTTTTTTTTCATTTTTAATTTCAGACCATCATTCTTGCACCAATTGTGAATATGGTCTAACCCATGTTGGAGCTGCTGTGAACCAGGGGAAGACTGAATAACAACTCTCAGTTTACAGTCATATGCAAAGTTCAATAAGCATAGGCCAGGAGTGCTGGCCTGAAGGTCTGAGAAATAGATGCCAAACAAGAGAGGGTCCAACAGTGAGTTCTGCGGTACATCACTGCTAAATTTTTTGCTTTCAGAAATGGAAACTGTGACTCAAACCACATGAGTTCTGTCAGACAACCAGTTAGCTAGGCCCTTCATAACCCAAGGATTTATAAGTCTGTCAGTAATGTCTGCAGGGGGGGAACAGTGTTAAGGGCCTTGGCCAGGTCCAGATATGCTGTATTACTGCATAACTGCTATCCACTTCTTTGTTTACTTTTTCAAAGAAATTTACGATGTTAAAGAGGCTGGATCATAGTTTGATAAAGCCAAATTGATGAGGGTCCAAGATTGAGAGATTTTCAATGTCCATGTTAATGAAGTCTGAGATAATATATACACTCCATAGCTTTACATATTAGGCTAGTGAAATGAATGGGTCTGTAATTACCAGGGTATGTGGTTGGACCACCCTTATGCAATGGCTTTATAATGAGTGTTTTCCAAGCTTTGGGGAATATAATCAGTGGAAATACTTAACAAGGTTAAGCAAGAGTCCAGATAGGCCATATTTGGCACTGATAATCAAACAATGTGGTATATTATCAGGCCCTATAGATGAGGTTTTCTTAGCTTTTGAGAATACTGAGAAAACGTGTTCTGTTGTAATTAAAGTGGGTGGCTTGGATTGGTAAATCTGTGGAATAACTATATCTGTGGATGGAGCAAAATTTGCACAAAAGTTGTCATCTAGGATATTAACTATATCCTTTATGTCACAGTGTGCAGTATTATTGTACACCAGCTTTCACCATTGTTGGTATTAGTTCTTAACTTCCTGACACTGACATAATTATAGAAGGACTTGTAGTTAATTTCAGTTTCAGTGGATATTTTGAGTTCATACTCACTCTGAGCTTACAAATTGTTCCCTCTGGATCTTTACTCATTTTTTTAAGTTTGCTCTTATGGTAGCTAGAATGAGACCTCCTATACGTACTAACCAATTACTTTCTCTTATTATTTAATTTATTTATACAGGTATTCTATCACAGGAAATTGCTTTTAAATGTATCATTATATCTGCTGTGGACAGAGACTTCCTTATCAATACACCTATTTAAGGTAGAGTAGAAATCAGAAGCATACACAGTAGCTTTAGCAATGGGATCCAGTGCAGGAAAATTACAGTTGAATTTTTTAGGTTGCCAAGTAACTGAAGAAGATTTGCTTTTAAGAAGCCCATAAACACATTGGTATTTCCAGGTGAAGCACTATCAACTTTAAAAGAAAAAGCCACAAATGTATTGTGTGATTTAAAAAGGCAGGATAATATGTATGGATATGTGCAAAAAGCTCCATATTTGTGAAAACTTGATCAATGATATTACGGACCCTAATAGGATGGCTAACTATTTGTAAAAGACAGTTCGTATTTATAATGTCATGGAAGCACTGGGCATGCTAACCATTGTCAGATTATTGATGGATAGTTGAAGTCCCCAGTAGAAAGGTGCTGGGTTTAATAAGGATTTCAGCTAATAAGTCATGATAGCTATCATGATGAGAAGCGGGCATATAGGGTGTTCTATAGCTATGCATGAATTGGTAATTAATCTTATAAATGGTTATTTGGACATCTAGGAGTTCAAATGTGGTGTCCAAAGGAATTTGTTGTGATTTGATAATATCTTAAACACTGATACTCCTCACAATTGCCAGTACGTCTGAACATATGATAGGCACTATATCCAGGAAAAGAGTGAGATATTTTATTGCTCTGAAACCATGTCTCAGTAACTACACATATGTGAATGTTAAGACTCAGCATTGAGTAGAGACACATTAATGTGGTCAAAATTGGAACACACTACATTCAAAGTACATGTCACCAGACTATTGATGCTGCTATTGTAGTGAATATAGCAGCCTTCCTCCCCCAAAGATAGGCAATTCACCACCATTTGCTTACTTATATGCCCCATTCAGTCCCTCCAGTGCCAGTGCTGCTACTAGAGTGTGTCTATATTAGAACATCGAAGTTTCAAAACTTCGAATGTTCTAATATTGACCCCTATTCAGCGAAAGCTGAAAACACCGAAGCAACAGAGAACTGAATTTTTTCCTAGGGAAAGAATTTGTTTGTCCATTTTTGTTGCTTCAGTATTTTCAGTGCTGTGGTGGAAAGTTACGGATTGGATTCAGGTAAGTTTGCGATTGAGTGCGGGTTAGGTTAGTTAGGGTTAGGGTGCGGGTTACGTATGTGTGCGATTGTGTGGACATGAAGGTTAGGATGGGTTAGGTGAGTTAGGGTTAGAGCACGGGTCAGGTAAGTGTGCGATTGTGTGGACGTGAGGGTTAGGGCAGGGTAGGTGAGTTAGGGTTAGGGCGCGGGTGAGGGGAGTATGCGATAGTGACGGACCTTAGGGTTAGGGGTTTGGGTTAAGGTAAGTGGATAGTTAGTGGTGCGTGTATAGTTTAGTGTAGGGTTAGATGTAAGATTTTAGGTGTATGTGTGTGGATTGCTGTTTGTTTGGTGTGCTTGTGTTGTGTGTATGTGTTTTGGAACAGCAAATCTTTTCTCTAGGAAATAATTTGCTGTTCTGTATGTTCGATGTTTTCAGCTTTCGCTGAATAGGGGTCGAAAGCCTAAAGTAACTGGGGTACAAAGGCCCAAAAAATAGGGACAGAAATAGGGCAGAGTTTAAATATTGCAATTATAAACTTAGAAAGTTGCCAGAATAACAGGATTTCTGTTAGCATGTATTTTCTGAACGATATGACTTCTGAAACATAAATGTAAGTCATTATTTAGTGACTTCAGTCCTCAGTGATTTGCCAGAAAATAACACATTTTATGAGGAACTGATCAAAATCTGGACATTCTATGGAAATCTGGACAGTTCAGAGGTATGAGGCACAGCAAGGTCTTTTATCCCTTTTCGGCACAAGACTGGTTTATGACATCCAAACCTTCAGTTCAGTGATTCCCAAACTCATTTTTAATCCATTTGTCCACATTGGCATCTGCTGTTCCTTAAGCCACCATACCAAAGCATAATCTTCCATTCACATTGCATCCACCATCATGCTTCCTTCTGCCTCAGTCTGACTCAATATTGCCCTTGTCTAATAATCTCAGATCTTCTTTCAATCCCTAAGATGCCACCTGTGATCCTCTGTTTAACTTCATCCATCTATGTTTTCAACTACCATAATTATGCTTGCCTTCATTAATCCTGACCTAATATGTCATCTGCCTAGCTCAATAACTATAATCCTACCTGGAGGACTTCCAAGATGGCTACACATTTAGCAACAGCTTAATTTTAGCTCTTCCAATGTGAAAACAGAAACTCAGAAGAGAGTGAGCCAGTGAACTGATTTTTTGGGGGTAAATTTAAGTAACTGGCTAGTAAATGCACTGCCTGCATGCCAGCAAAAAAAAATTCAGAGAACCTGAAAGAAAATCAGCCACAAAAGGTGAGGAAAAAAGCAATGAGTGGGAAGAATTCTGCAGCTGTTCAGCAAAAAGCAGTGCAACTTGCAGCTTTGGTGTGAGACATGACTTCCAGTAACCTAGAGGAAAAATAAGTCAAGGCAGGAATGAAGAGACTGTATTAATATTATGAAATCACAAATCAGAACTGGACTGGTATGCCACAGCAGGAGTTGTTAATTGAAATGGCACATTGTGTGTATACTCCAAAACATGGCCATTAGAAAACAACCTAGACTTTTAATTGTAAAGATGCAATCCTACCAGTAGAAGGAGTTGATTCTTACAAAACTGTGGCAGAAGGACGAAGTACTGAAAGTGGGAAACAGTAGTGCTTGTAGAGAATGATTACTCACTGTATACCAGGCAGAAGAGGAGTGAATTTATTCCACTAATCAGAGAATGTCAAGAAGCAGTCATGAGATTCAAACTGCTGTATTCAGCTATCTTCAGAATATTCTTTCCTGGAGGGACAAAATCATTTTTTGATGCAGTACATGCTAAGAAGGAAATAAAACATTTTGTCCAACAAAAAGTGAGCTGCGAAACAGAAGGAGATTCTGCTTCTTATTCTTCTGGTAATAAAGACCACTGAAAGACTGTGCCTGTGAAACATTTTCCAGTGTTAAAACAGAAATGCTTGATAGACAGAAAAAAACACAAGAGTTGACTAGAAGAACGAAGATTACTTTAGAAAGGAAGCAGAGAGTGGATTTGGGGGATGGAGATAAACAGGAATAAAACCAGCAGCTCTGAAATTGACAAATAAATGTGGGATTATAAAGCATTAAGTGTATTTATAAAACATGATAGAACAACAAAACCTGGAAATATTGGACTTGTTTGACTTTGTTAAACTTGTACGGGACGCTAAAGCATATGCCCTACTTCATGTCATTAATGTTTGGAGGAACACTTAGGAGAGGGTAAAATGAAGGCAAGAGTTAACTGTAAGTAAAACAAACGTGTTTTTAACAGTAATATTTGTATAGTGCATGATATTGACGTGCTATAAAGTAAAGCTTTTTTCAGTTATTTTCAAATTTAATGGGGATACTAAAGTAAATATGTGGTCCTTTTTTTTCCTTTTTTTCTTTTATTTTTTGTTCAGTTTTAAGAAATGTAGGCACTGCAATGTAAAAAAAAAGTCTGTTCAAAAAGTATGATACAAGAATAAATTATGTGCTTTTTCTCTTTCTTGCATGGGGGAATGACTGGCTTAAGGCTCTTGGCTTTTTCTAGTAAAAAGTTTTAAGAGAAACAAATAAATAAAAAAGAACACTAAATATAATAAAGCTCTCCTCTAACAAATAAACAAACAAATAAATAAATACTTGTAGAAGCAACCCTGTATCTGGTTCTCATGTCTTCGTGGAAACAGTTTGATAAAGAGCAATAAAAACAGAATACTTATTTCTTTTAATGTCTTTCTTTCAATGGCTATGAGATAATGTTTTCTGAAACCATTCAATATTTTCTCATTCTGGGAGAGCAATAACGATAAGACTCAACCAAACATAACTTAGTAGAAGCAGAGGCTGTACCATGCATCTTAACATGGATAACCTTTCTTTTAGGTTAACCCAATTCTATCAGTGTGGCTGTCAGAGTGGGACAATTGTTCCTGTTAGGAAGGTACAACTTTAATATTTGTAAGATGTGACATAGGCTTAAATGGATATGACAAGAAACAACTGTATAAAAGGTCAACCAGCCAAACATTAGTGTGTGCATGTAGCACAAAAGTTGGAACTAGATACTTAACAAAAAACTGTTACAAATAAAAGATGGAAATAATAACTTTTTAACATAAACACCCTTTCAATATTATCTTTAAATGTTAATGATCTGACAGATAACTACAAAAAAGAAAAAGCAATGAACTATATTAAAAATGTTGAGTGCAAATAGTTATGCTACAGGAGACATATTCAGAAAAAAGTGCACATGTGAATTTGAAAAAGAAACATTGTCAGTACAGTTATTCAGTTGAATACCTGGGAAAGAGGAATACTTACTTCAATTGCAAGAGGAGCTCCAATAGTGATAGAAGAGGATAAAAAAGATAAAAAAAAAAACATAATAATGGTAGATATGCAACACTACAGGGTTAGTGGCAAGGGAGGAGGATTACACTGGCATGTATTTATATTCCACCTAAAACTGCTATAATGGATCTTAAGAAAATTCTGGGAGAAATAATCAGTTTTCAGCAGGGAATATTACTTATAGTTGGGAACTGGAATTTTATTTACAGCAGGAATGATGTGTCTGGGCCCCCAGAAGAGAAAACATAACAAAGGAGGGTAGATTTTTGAAGAAATTTATGAAAATATTTGGCATGGAAGATGTGAATTCAGTAGTAGGAGTTCGGAGTGAATTTACATATTATTACCCAAGATACAAAAACTGGGCTAGGATAGACAAAATGTACATTTCACAGGAACATGTGCATTTATTTGAAAGTTTTGATATGCATCCAATAACTATTTCAGATTACACACCAGTAATAAAATAAAAATGCAGGGTAATGACATATAAATGAGACACTGGCACTTTCCCACTTATCTGTTAAAAAGAGAGGAATTTAACGAATGGGTAGTGGAAATTATTCAGGAGTTATTAGAGAAGACAGAAATTTCTTTTGAAAATGTAGATAGGCAGTGGAATAAAATTAAAGTGGAGTTTAACAAAAGGTGGAAATAAAAGAAGGAAAAATTAATTATTTAGAGGGCTGACAAAAGTATTGCAGAATGGGGGACTCTCACAGAACAAGAAGAGGAGCAATTGCGTTGTGCTAAGCAGAAAATAAAGGATTACCTTGATAATATGCATGAGTTTAGAAAAATTGCTGTTAAGCAACTGTTTTATGAAAGTAATGCAAGCGCACAAAAACTTTTAGCGCAACAACTCAGGAAACAGAAAGTAGAAAGGGTTGTTGTCAAGCAGAGGAAGCTTATAACAAGGAAAATAACAAGAAATCCTGTAGAGATACTAGATACCTCCCAACTGTTCAGATTTTCACATGATGTCCAGATTTTTGGCTCATATTTTTGGCTGTTCGTCATAAAGTTTATGGTTTTCTGGCAAATCACTGGGATGACCTGAGGACCGAAGTCATTAAATAATGACAAACATTTGAGTTTCAGACTTCAAATCTTTCAGAAAATGCATGCTAAAACAAACCCTGTTACTCTAGCAATTTTCTAAGTTTATAAGAGCAATATTTAAACTATATCTCTATTTTTGGGCCTTTGTCCCCCCACTTTGTCAGGCTTTGTCTAGATTTCATGCACTAACAGGTTGAGAGGTTGTTGTGTCTTTCAGCTTTTCCCGGTTAGGGGGTCGCCACAGTGGAGCTCCGGTCCGCTAATGATTGGTAGTTGATTTTTACGTTCGAGTTACCAGCCCTGACGCACAACCTTCAATGAAGGTACGCCCATTCATGCATGTCTCCACACAGAAGACGCTCTAGCTGAGAATTGAACCGGACAGTGTCTTACTGTGAGGTGACAACGCTACCACAGCACCACCAGTTGAGAGGTATGTACCAGAAATATTTTGGAAATTCTATGAAAGCCTGTATAAAGCAGAGAAATATGGAGATCAAGAAAAAATACAAATGGAAATGTTTATGGAAGAATTAAATATTCCAGGGTTAGATGTAGATGAGGCTTAATTACTAATACGGGAGGAGATGAGGTAAAATGATGATGTATAACCAATCAACAGGAAAGTCCCCAGGAATAGATGGCATTCCTGTGAAAGTTTGGACCTAGGAGGGAAAAACTGATAAAGATCTGAAAGGTTTTGTTTAACAGTATTTTAAGAGGAAGAGAAGCACCAACTTCCTGAAAGAATACGGTGATGGCTGTAATATCTAAAGAGGGTAAAGACCCATAAGATCCAGATTCATACAGGCCCATTTCAATCCTAAACCATGATTATGGGCAATGGAAGAATTTGCATTCCATGATAAAATGATAAGGTTGATTAGGAGGATATGCGAGTGATCTGAGGCAAAAATTAAAGTGTGTGGGTTCTTCTCTGATAATTTCTGTTTGAGCAGAGGAACCAGCCAGGGGCATCCTCTTTCTCCTTTGTTATTCTCACTATATTTAGAACTATTGGCAAAGAAAATAAGAGACTCAGAAATTCAAGGATATAATAGGTATGGTAGTCAAGAAAAGCTCGCTCTCTTTGCAGATGATATTATTTTATACCTGATAAAACCAGAAAAGGATATTTCAGTGTTGTGGACATTTTGAGGGAGTTTTAGATATTTTCATGATGCAAAATTAATGAAGCTAAAACAAAGGCAATAGCTGTAAATTATGTACCTAAACATGAACTGGTTCAGCAATATCCATATTGCTGGGGACATGATAAAATAAAGTACTTAAGAATATGGATTAAAAAGAATTCTGGTGTGGCTGCTAAAAATATGTGGGAAGATACTAAACAAAAAATAATACAAAACCTGAGAAACTGGAAGCTTTGTTAGTTATATGGATATGGATAGCAAGATACATGCAGTTAAAATGTTTTATACAAAGGTCAGGCATATTTTTATCAACCAGAGGAGAAGTTGTGGATAGCAATTAATAACAAGCTGAAGAATTTTATATCTTATCTGGGAGAGGAAGATGGCAAGAGTTAAGTGGAATAAGCTGATTCTTCCAACTCAACAAGGCAGTTTGGATTACCCACTTTGAAGGCATACTTCAGAGCTCCAAATTTAGGCTCCTATACATAGCACAATCAGAAACCTACAATTCAAAGTGGAATGGGATGATGATGAAACGGGAGAGAAGTTCAAGAAACAAGGAGAGACGGGATTTTGGATGTAGATCCTTAAGGAGAATAACAATAATCATGCAGAATATGATATTTATAAAGTAGTAGAAAGTATTCTAAGAACTAAGTCAACATGGAAATAAAGAAAGGAGATTCTGCCAATAGGGTTGACTGGAATTAGGGAAACAGACAATAGGCAAGAGGGGGCTGGAATTTATTGGAGAAAACTGGTAAAAGAACCAAGGTATTGGGAACAAGTAATTAGAGAGGGAAATTAGTAGAAAATGGAAAAAGTCTAAACTTTACTAGAAGTAGTGAATGTAGTAAAGGAAATAAAACAGCTGGAAATGGGATCTTTAGAAAAGGGTAGGAGCAAATTACATAGGAAAATGGGAATTGTAGGAACAATACATGAAGAGGAGGAATGAGGTTTAAAGGAAGGCAGGATTTGAATGAGCTATCTAATGTTTGACTGATGATGACTGGATAGATTATAAGTGATGCACAATGTTTGTAACTACTGTTATCATCCCATCATTCCGCTCTTTGATTTATTTGCATCAAACACGTGGAACAACATGGCTTTCAGTCACTGAAATACTACTCCTCAAAAAAATGTATTTGGATTCCCATGCTACCCCCTGAATAATAATCATCTACTCACATCTCATAAGAGCTATCATATGGTCAGATATGTTCTACAAACTATCTGCCACGCCATCCACAAATTTACCAAAAATCTGTCCAGTCTATTGGATTGTATAATATCTTCCCTAGAAACACATTGCAATTACATATGAAACAAGAAAATGACACTCCTTGATTTTTTTTTATCTCAGCAAAGGGTTATTTAACGCTTTGTTGTACATAAGTAGACTCATGGAGTTGGCAGAAAGGTTGGTTCATAGCCTGAATAACTAAACGTTTTATATTGTGTACACTTTCATTCATGTTTTATAAACAGTGCATGATGCCCTCATTCTGACAAGTAACAAATGTTGTTAATACTATTATATAAATATTACAGCCTTTTACATGATTTCTCTTAGCATGCATTCTAGTTTATGCTTTGTAACAGTTTTAAAGAGTAACGATTTGTCATAGAAATAGTGGTTTTAGGCAGTTGAACTGGTCATATATTTTACTTCATAAGACTTTTTATAATTTCATGTTTGTTATGTTTTTGTATGTTTTTTTCTTTTCAGACAGAGTTATACTTGCAGACTGATAAAAGTGGAAAAGTTGTGTTTTCAATAAAGTCCATAAATACATCTTCAGTAGTTATTGCCAATTTTTTGTTTTTACAGATGTTGAAAATGTTGTCATAACAGCTGCAAACTGCTATCAGTTTTTTTTTAATGCCAGGTGGGTATTTAAACTGCAGCTTCAGTGATTCATACGCTGCCTATTTTGATATATATATATATATATATATATATATATATATATATATACACACACATATACACACACACACACACACATGCACATATATTTATATATATACTGTATATATATATATATATATATATATATATATATATATATATATATATATATAGGAAATTAAGAAATGCGGTTTGGGAACACACCAGTTTGTCCAGAGAAACTTTAAAGTGGTTAGTTGGTTAGAAGTAAGGTGGCAAAGGGAGGTTTAAAGTTTAGAAAGGGGAAGATGAGGATGCTAGGGCTTGGTGAGAAGTGTAAAGAGTTTAGGTAGAGAGGTGGGTAAGGAAGGGTTAAGTTAGGCTGGACGAGATCTGAGGAGGAAGTGAAGTAAGTGTGAGGAGGGGCTAAAGGAGTTTTATGTAGCTGAGTGGGAGGTCAGATTTAGGCATGCACTTGCTGCCTGCCCTCCCTCCCTCTTTTTATGGCATCAAGGATTTGGTTATTACTTATGTAAATGAATCGATTAGGTGGAGAAGAGGGGAAGGCTTGTCCCTCATCTGTCACCCCACTGGTGCTGGGTGTTGGATTGAAGGAGGTTGGTTGGGGATGAAAGTGAGTGGTGGCACACTGCTTTGATAAGTGAACGTAAGTGAGCGGTTGTAGCAACATTGCTTACTTTGTGTAGGATGAGCTGGAAATGCTGCCCTGATACGTTATTACATGAATGTTCATTTTGTGATTAGTAAATTTAAGAATCTTGTTCAATAAAG
Organism: Protopterus annectens; assembly: GCF_019279795.1. Lineage (NCBI taxonomy): Eukaryota > Metazoa > Chordata > Ceratodontiformes > Protopteridae > Protopterus > Protopterus annectens. The sequence continues at coordinate 295,374,358 of NC_056744.1, forward strand.
TTGTGATTTATAAAGTTTAATAAAGGTCATCAAATACCATTTGGTGTGGTGTGTGTTATTGAAGGGGATCGGGACAAATGAAAGTTATTCAGACTTCTGTACAAATCAAAAAACAAAACTGCAGATATATAGAAAGTGCATCTTGAGATATGTAATTTATAAAAGCAGATAAGGTATGTGATTTTTGTAGACACTGGCACTCATTCAAAATGGGTAACCAGCTTTGTTAAATGGTCTTTTCAGAATTAAACATTTCAATCAACAAAGGCAAAAGAGATAAGCCAAACAGATTCTGTATAGTGTATGCTTTCCCAGATATGTGTAAAGTCTCTTGGAGTGGTACAGTGGTACAGCAATTAACATTGTTGCATCACAGCAAGGATTCGATTCATGGCTGGGGTGCCTTCTTTGTGGAGTCTGCATGCCCTCCCTGTGTTCACATTCCTCCCTCTGCTCTAGTTTCCTCCCATATCCTAAAGACATGTAGTAAGTGGATAGGACACTCCAAATTGACCATAGGTGTGAGTGTGTGTGTGTGTGTGTGTGTGTGTGTGTGTGTGTGTGTGTGTGTGTGTGTGTGTGTGTGTGTGTGCGCGCGCGTAGTATTGAAGAACACACGAGGCAGGGCTAGCCTGCCAGCAGTGTGAACATTGGCTTTATCTAGTGCTCACTGTTAATGTGACACCCTGACCCCATATGCAAAAATGGGAAAAAGAGGGTTAAGAATGAGTGGTTATACAGACTTTTTTTGGATTTTCAGTCTATACTCCCTGCACCATTAGCTTCTGTTGTCTTCCTTTTTTGATGAGTACACTTGTGGAATTTAAATATGATGCTGTTCTTGTGGCCTGAGACTGGAATCTGGATCTATATAATATTTTTGTATTAATGCTTTATTAATTTTTCTCTGCAGTGTGAATAATGCAGTAGTTTAACTCAGAAGTGATTTTTTTTGGCAAATACATTCTCCTGAAAACAAAAACGAAAATCCAAATACCAGCATATCTTCAGTCTAAGTGATGTATTATAGTTGCAAATATTTTACATAACATTTATTAGCAGGTTAAATAATATTATTTATAATGTATTCATATCTGGTGACAGAAGATATAGAAGCATATGGATATACATTTCTTTGCCATTATAGTTTTAAAAAAATATGATGGAAAAAAAGTAAACTTAGCAACAGTTTAGAAAGGAAAAGCAGTAGTAAACCCCTCTGTAATGCTTTTTTTTAATGTTAATTGGCATTTTTCAACCTTTCAGACCCATTGGTGTCCATTTATCTGACTAAAAGACTTCTTTGCAGCAGTACCTAAGGACTAGTCCCATATTGGTTAATTAGAAGGCTCTAACTCATTCCATGTGGTGCCAAAGTCTGCCCTTCAATTTTTCCCCTTAGATCTGCTAGTTCTCTCCTCTCCTGCACTCTTATCAGACTTCTTGTAGCAATTATTGTAGCACACAAAAGTGTTACCAGCACTAAATATTCTACAACAGCAGCAGAGAGAGAGAAAAGAGCAACTTTGAGGGGATTAAGTACCTCTGTTTTGCTTTTTATTGCTTATTTTTGCTAGCCTCATTATTCCGACCGTTTTTTTATTAACTGCTAATTATTTGAACTTTTTTTTGAATTCTTATATTGTTGCACCTTAATTGATTGTTTTTAAGTGTTTTTTCATCTGTTTAATTGTAAAGGGCTACACACTCAAGTGTGATAGCCTTTTCCTGCTTTAAAAGTGTTTTTTTTTTACTTTTATCTGCTTTAACTTTTGAAAAAAAAATCCTATCTTTGTTCTTGTTTCCCACCTTTCTAGAGCTAGTAGAGTCCAGTTTTCAGATTTTGCTGAATTCTGGTCTGTTTGTAAGTTTCTGTGTTGCCCAGACCTTTCCGAGATAAAGGGAAGCTTCTCTGTTCATCAGCGAGAGTGATGAGATTTGAAACAGCCTATCTCTTACCTGGAGGAGTGGTTTTAGCTCAGAATCTGTAGTTTTATTGGCCATTTTGGGCTATTTCTATTCCTTTCATGTTTCTGTTTAAAATCCCGTGTTTGCGCGGTTTTGTGCACAGCGGCATTTAACTGCGGTTAAACTATTCCCGGTGCCAAAAAGTTTGCTCTTCAGATTTTCCATTAGAACTAGCCAGTCTTCTAGTTTTAGCACTCAAAACTGTTCCTGGTGCTCCACACTTGTCCAACTCTTGCTGCAAGCACTAAATAATCTACAAATTACTGCAGCACTCAGCTTTCCTCACTAATCAAGAGGAAATCAGCTCCCACTACTTAAATCAATAAGCACTAACCAGACGTGTCCAAGGGTCAGCTCCTGGTGTTTTCTCCTGTCCACCTGATGAATCTGGGCATCTTGGGGCAATGTAGCACTGACAACCATCTCCTCCTATCACCCAACATTACAACCTGTGAGAGATGCACTTATATAGCCAAACTGGAAGCCAAGCTCTCTCAATCCAAGACTGGACTAGACAGTCAAGAGGAGAAGTTTAACACCACACTGCACTCAACACATAGTCCATAAAAACCTGCACCTCCCAAACCCACACATAATAATGCAAAGCACACACCTACATTCGCGGAGGTTCTCAATAAAAATCTGGCCAAACAACAGAGACCTCCAAAGCTGAAACACAAGCAACCATCAGCCCCCAACACTACCCGAGCAACACATAGCCCCCAAAATCAGCGTGCCACTCAATCTCAGCCCATAAGGCAAAACAACATACCCAGCACACTAGTCACTGGCGACTGTATAATCACGCACACTGATGTCCCCCTCACCAGGCTGAACAAGAACAAAGTCACTGTCAGCTGCCTGATGGATGCCAGGATCCACCATATAACACACGCCCTCAGGTCACTCCACAACAAGTACAAGTATGACTCTGTCATTGTCCATGTTGGAGTAAATGACCTAAGACATACCTCCCTGGACTACATGAAGAGAGACATGGAGGAGCTTTCTGACCATGTGGCCCAGGCAGGTATGACACTAGCCCTGAGTAGCATCCTGCCATTGCCCAGAATGATACTACAGTACAAGGACAAAATGACTGACTTCAACAATTGGCTAAGATTCTGGTGTCATTCCAAGGGGATCCAATATCTGTCTGTCTGGGATGACATGATTGACAGGCCATGATGCTTTGCCAGAGATGGCCTGCACCTGTCACCGCTGGGATTCCAGATACTGGCTAAGGCTCTTGCTGCCCCTATAGTGCTTTTTTTAGGCAAGGCCCAAACGTCAAATGCACCACCATAGTAGACATAAACAAGCGAACTCTAAGGGTAATGCTACTCAATGCTAGAAGTCTAAACCTCAAAATGCACACACTCGAGGCTCTCTGTAAGATGGAGAAAATTGACATCTCTGCAGTGACAGAGACCTGGTTTAAGGCTCCAGAGAGCAGCCCCGCATTACCAGGCTACAATTCTTACCACACCTTTCGGGCACCCAACCTGGACTGAAATACTAAAGGAGGAGGCGTATCCATATTTATAAAGGATATCCACACCTTCAGGCTAGTTGCTCAACATAATGCCTCCGAAATTATCCAAGTACAATTAACACTGGGCAAGACTGCAATTCAGGTTGTAGCATGTTGCAGATCCCCCACCATGCTCCAGGATGCCCACTCCATGTTTCTTGATATACTGGATAATATTAAGATACAGCCCAATACCCTAATTTTGGGAGATTTCAACTACCCCTCCATCAACTGGGAAAATTACTTATGTACTAATTCATTTGCCCAACGTTTTCTGGAATTCATCAGTTATAATGCACTGGACCAGCTTGTCTATACCCCTACTAGGGCTAGCAACATCCTGGACCTGGTCATTACCAATATGGGTACTAGATACTCCATGCCAGAGGTCAACCTCACTGGTCAGGTCTGACCACAAGCTAATCACCCTAGACATCCATATCCTTCCACCCCTCTCCATTGAGGAAACCACCGTAAAAAACTTCTCCAAAGCCAACTTCATGCTTGTTAAGTCAGAAGTGGCAAACTTCATTACACCCACACAGATAGAAAATAGTGGCACGAATGCTAAATCATATACAAATGCACTGTATAAGCACATACACGAATGCATGGACCATGCCATCCCCAACAGAACCAAGATGCTATCCTCCAGAAAAAGGAAGCCAATCTGGTGGTCCCCTGCCATAAACAAGCTCTACAACAGAAGGAAGGGTACTTTTCATGAGCGGTTGGAATGTTACCACGTAACTGAGACTAACGTTTCATAAACTATCTTTCCACTAAGGTGAACGGGTGGGTTGTCGCCTAATTTCCTGAATTCGTACGCATGGTATAACAGTAGTAACCATAATTTTCCCCTGATTTTGGTCTCTCAAGGTCCTGGTCTTCGTATAATGTATAACACTTAAAATGTTTTAAGTTTTCTGTCACAATCCCTTGCCCACTCTCCCTGTATTCTTGAGATTGTTCATTGCCTGTTAAGTTCACTTTCGTAAAGTTCTGATTTTTTTCATTTCACTGTTGACTGCACATAAATGTGTTATGCGGGTATGCTATAAATTTTGTTTTCAGGGGCTGTGGAGGTTTTTCCACCAGCAACTTTGATACCGCACTTTCAAAGAGAACTGTTAATGTGACCTCCCAGCTGTCCATAAATGTGTTACTCAGGTATGTTATACATTTTGTTTACAGGAGCTATGGAGGTATTTCTGCCAGCAACTTTGATACCTCACTTTCAGAGAGCTCTGTTAGTGTGACCTCCCAGCTGTCCATATGTAATAAACATGTTTCTGCAGTGTAATTATCATTTTTGTCTTAGAAGCCTTACAGCTGTAGGCCCCGCCCCCAATAAAAAAAGTTTGCGCCTGTGTGTGGTATATATTACAGAAGGAATTAAAGAAACATGAACAATACGTAAAAATGAACACATTCATCCTTTTCTGTAAGGGGCTTAACAGCTGGGATGCATACACATTGCTGTTTAAATAAAGAATACATTTGGGGACAGTTTGTAAGGGAAGTAGAACTTTTTGTATACCCACCAGTGGCAGCAGTGTGATCTTTACGACTGCAGATTAACATTCCAAATGCTGATTTCACCTGTTGCCCCGATAACAGAAAAGTACCGAAGGAAGAAACTGTTGCAAAAAAGAGTAAAATCCCATGACTGCAGGAACTCCCTAGTCAGCCTCAGCAATAAGCTGAGATCCCTCATAAAATCCTCCAAAGCTAGTTATGAAAATAAAATCGCCTTGGATTCTAAACACAACCACAAAGCCTTCTATAGCTATGTCAAGAATCTCAATGGCAACACTCAAATCTGCTCTGAACTACAGCACAATGGCACTACATTTACTGAACCAACTGATATTGTCAACATCCTGGCAGAGAGGTTCAGTGCTAACTTCACCCCCCCCCCCCACAGGTCCCATCCCCATACCGGATGATTGCAAAGCCCCTGAAATTGCGGCCACACAGGTGAAGACAACACTCTCCAAAGCCAAAAACACAGCATCTATGGGACCGGACAACATCCCAGGCTGCATTCTGCACGAACTACAGAATGAATTGGCACCCCACCTAAGTACCATTTTCAACCATAGCCTCACTTCAGGCTTTGTGCCTAAGGAGTGGCACACAGCAACAGTTATCCCACTCCACAAAGGGGGTGTCATTACAGACCCCAGGAACTACCGCCCCATTAGCCTGGTCTGCAAGGCCATGGAATACATCATCCTACAGCTTCAGCTTATAAACAAAGAGACAGGTAACCTCCAAACTCTGGACCCCACTCAGTTTGGGTTTGTAAAGGGTAGATCATGCATCCTAAACCTGACTGACTTCTTCGAAGCAGTCACTAGAGCCTATGATGAGGGTAAGGTAGTACACACAGCCTATCTTGACCTCGCCAAGGCTTTTGACACCATCCACCACTCTGGTATTATAGATAAACTCACTGGAATAGGCATAAATCCCTATGTCACAAGATGGCTGGCCAACTGGCTCACTAACAGAACCCACACAGTGAAAGTAGCTGACTCCAAATCCAATTTCAGACCAGTGACAAGTGGAGTACCACAGGGTTCGGTCATGGGTCCTCTCCTGTTCGGTATCTACTTCTCTGAAGTCCAGGCTAATACAGCTGGTCTCTGGCCAACGAAATTCACAGATGACTACAAACTAGGAGCCATAATCGATTCACCTAAGGATGTGGACATTCTACAAAGAAGCCTCACTGAGACTGATGCTTGGTGTCAAAGTCATGGCCTAAAGCTCAATGCCAAGAAGTGCATTGTCATCCCCTTTGGGAAAAATACAGTACCCATGAACTACCACATAGGCAGTAGCCTACTAAACACCAAAAGTGTGATAAGAGACCTTGGGACACAGGTGGATAGTAGGCTATCCTTTGATAATCACCTCGCCACAATAGACAGGAAATCCTCCTACGTGGCACACCTCATCACAAAGGGGTTCTCCTCCAGAAAAAGAGAGGTCATCATTCCTCTCTACTCATCCCTTATTAGACCCATCATAGAGTACAGCACCCCATTTGGCATGTACCTTGCAAGACATCTGCAACAGCTGGAAAGGCCACAGAAATACCTCACTAAGAGGATTACCTGTATCAAACAGATGCCATACGCCAACCGTCTCAAAAAACTCCAGCTCTACTCCATCGCATATCACTTACTCGGAGGTGACCTCTGCCTAATGTACAAAGCCATGTCTAACCCAGACCTGCTGGACATGCTACACTTAAAGAAATCTCAGTCTCTCCGAGCACACACTCCAGGGATCTAAACCTTGTCACCACAATAAAAAGAACATGCTGGAGGGATGGATTCCTGTCCCAGAGATTTCTCCTGCTCTGGAATAGGCTGCCCATTCAAGTCAAGCAAAGCTCTTCATTAGCCCTCTTTAAGAGAAATCTTGACAGTTGGATGGCTAATAGGAAATTAACCCTGGGGATAACTGCTGTGGCTCTGCTCGACAGGGGCACAGGAAAATAATTTTCTTGGGTGGCAAAAGCCAGGAAGCTCATTTGGCTAAGCTTGTATAGGCCCCATGGCCAATAGCCTAGTACCTACCTATGGACCTATGAAGCTATGTGTAGAAAGAAAAGAAAGGAAAGTAATTGTTTTGGACTGTTTACGATAAAATATCCTTACCGGTGGTTTAGAAGGATACCTGATATTTTCTGAACATTATTTCATAGCACTTAAATATTCTTTTACTCTAAAACAAATTCCACAGAAACAGTGGTGATTTGACAGAGGTTCTGAGAAGACAGTGACAGCCAAAAGCTATCTGAAAAGTAGGAGATCATTACACTGACTGCCTATGGCTAGCAAGTCATTCCAGGTCTTGAGCCAAGAACCTGGCAAGACTGTTCATTGTTTTTAGATAGTTTAAAAATCGTTTATCGGTATTGCCTTGTTGAACTGTGTTCTGAGTGAGTAATTTACGACCTTTATGGCAGTTTTATGTTCTAAAGAAAGGTCATGATTAAAAGCAGTTGAAGAAAGCAGATCTCCTACCTCTTTGATGAACAATTTGCTCTCTCAGGGTATTAAAATAATGTCACCACTTTGAGGACAATATGAGTCTACACATATTGTTTCTGAGCATCAAGGTACTGGCTACAACAGGGAGGGCATATTCTGTCTGGTACTTTGGAATCCCCTTGCTCTAGCAGATTGTGCTTAAGATGTTAAAAGTGTGCAAACTGCCAGCAGCAAGTGAAAGAGTAGAGTCTAACCATATACATATGTGAATAAAGAGGTAGTGTGACTACCATAGATGAATTAGGTACAGCTCAATTTGTTGGCTGTTGTTTTAGCCTCTAGGCTGTATGAAAGGACATCATTTATGTTCTGTTTATGTTTAACAGTATTTGATTGTTACTAAATCATTTTGTCATGTGGTCGAGTTCAGCTTCAAAGAGTTTAGGAGTACTGTGCATAGATGAGTCTGATCTATGAACCACTAGGTCATGTGTTGATAAGACTGAATGGTGGTTTGGTAGATCACTAAGGTGAGATTTGGTGTAGAGCAAAAAGAAGAGGGGACCAAGGATAGATCCCTGAGGCACATAAAGACAGAAGTATGATGAGGGAAGTCAGATGAAACAGGACAGTCTGCAGATACGTCTACAGTACCAGGGCAGTTGATCTTGGAGAGGAAGGTAAGAAGCTGTGAATGGTTTACTGACTTAAAGGCTTTGTTCATACTTATGAAAAGGCACCCTACTTAAGAGTCCATTATTTGTGGTGTTTAGAATAACATCAGTCAGGGCGGTCACGGTGGTGCAGCGGTTAGTGTTGCCGTCTCACAGCAAGAGGTTCTCCGGTTCGATCCTTGGCTGGGGTGCCTTCTGTGTGGAGTTTGCATGTCCTCCCTGTGGTCAGGTGGGTTTCCTTTGGGTGCTCCGGTTTCCTCCCACATCCCAAAGACATGCTGTAGGTGGATTGGACACTCTAAATTTGCCCTAGGTGTGAGTGTGTGCATGTGTGTGCCTTCTGTGGAAGGTTGGGCACCGTGCTGGCAACTCGACACCGTAAAACTCCACTGCCAATCATGAGCGGACAGGTGATCCGCTGTGGCGACCCCTAACCGGAAAAAGCCAAACAAAGAAGAAGAATAACTTCAGTCATCATCCACTTGACTGTAATAGCTTTCTAAAGTGGATGTTTGGCCATTGGATCTCACCTAAGGAAGGCCTCAGTCATGTGTACCAACTGCCTGATATGTTTCCTAGTCATTTTTCATAATTTACAATTATCAGTGATACCAGATATTTTGAGTATTACAGATGGAGTATGTATCTGTATGACTTCATTTCCACGGGAAAAGAAGGAATGTTGGCTCAGTAAACTTCACTTTTTCAAAGTGAAATAAAGAGGATTATGGTCAAGTCTCTGACCATAACCAGCTTATGTCTGCAAGATAGATATCAGGAAATTCACCTCAAGAGCAAAGTGAAGTTCAAAAGGTGAATCTTAACATCCATATCAAGAATGCATTAAAAAAATTATGATCAGAGCAACCCAGCCATAAATCTTTGTACAGCATGGTGTTTTATGTGTTCCATGTACAACCAGTTACAGGAAAAAAGTGTAAGAACTTGAAGTATTTTACTGCTCTGGAAGTGGTAAAGAACCCAGTGATGCCACACAGACAGCAAGTAGAAGCAGGAAGGAATATCTTTAGGAGTTATTAGACACTTGTTAGACACATCACTCTGCCACACTTTTTTTCTGTATGTGATAGACATGTCTAACAACTTTTTAATCTGTTTAGTTTCTTGCTGCTGCTCTGTGGTGGCAAGCACTAGCTGCTGTTATGCTCTAGTGTGAGACTAGAGCTTAACAGCACTAAGAGGTGCTTAACAAATCTTTGTTAAACACCTTTTTACATCATAGAAGTGCTTAACAAAGTAATCCTTTTCTCAGATTTGGAACATAATTATACTGCTGCCATGCACTACATACAGGATTATGATGAGGCCTCCAATCATAACCATCTCTTATTATTTGTTCAAGACATGGATGCCAAGAAATTCACTCGAGGTGAATCTTGGATTCCATATCAAGAACACAAAATAATAGGTAAGGATCAGTGAGCCCCAATCATATTTTTAGTGCATGGAGCTTTATCTGCTTTGTATACCTACCAATTACAGAAACAGAAAATCCCATAGTGTTGTGCTGACTTTCAAAGACATTAAAACATGTATCAAGCACTGTCAGGCAGCAACGTACATCTGAGGTCATTTGTTTACAAATTCTAGGAGGGAAGGGGAAGAAAGAATCAAAGTCATGGACATATTTTCAATGTAAGATAATAGAACAAAAAGTTTACATTATTATTCATTATATAAATAAGTATAAAATTCTAATCCTGTCATTTCTGACTGACTATACTCCTCAGTGATACACTAGAAGATTAAATAAGTTTATTTGTGCCAAGATTATGAGACAAACTAAGGGATAGTTTACAGGTATAAACAGGAGGCTGAAGGAAAAATGTTTTAACTTCTGCCTCTGTCATTTGCTGGCTGGCTGTGTTAGTTCTTGGTGCGTAGTGCAAATCCAATCTTAGCAGCACTTAAGTGTGTACTTAATTGTTAAGATCACATCTCTTCCTATGGTAGTGCCTAACTAGTTTGTCTTTTTCCTTATATTGGAGTATAATCACGGCACTCCATGCACTGCAATGTATTAATATATAGTCAGGGTATGGGTTATTGTGGCATATACTCATGGAGGTTAAGGTCTGGTTGTGAAAGCAAAATCTAAATTACCAGTCATAACAAGATTAATGTTATTATAGAATGATTTAAACAGAGATTAATTTTTAGTTGTTTAGAAACTATTTTTTTACTCATCCTGCATGTGAGGATCACTGTTCCTGGCCAGTAATCATGGAGCCTCAATCCTCACCACTGACACTGGTGTGGGATCTCCACTAATAATGAAAATGGATACACACATTATTTCTAGATGCAACTATCTCCACCAAGCACAATTTCCCTTATGAGCACACAGAGCGTACACTCCAGACCTGGGGTTGGACTATCTCTTTCGCTCTCTCCAGGCCCCAAACAAGACTCCACACTGACCACTGTTGAGCTCTGTGTCCCTGTTCCAGGTAGCTGACATACACACTTGGATATTTGATTTTCACATACACAAAAAGGCATACACCTGAGAAAGGATGACATAGATTTACCAGCTGGGCCCCCTCTGCCCAGACTATGAGGTAATTACACTGCCACCAGTCGGCTACTCTAAGGCTCTTATAATGGTGCCTAATTATTCTGAGTTAAATTAATACTAATACAAATGGTAGAGTTTGACTAATGCAGCAAAGCTTTCAGAAGCAGCCACAGTGCTACTAAAAATAAGCATAATTACTCTTAAGATGTTAAAAGTATTCTCTAAAAGACCAGCCAAAATGAAAGGGATATAAATATTTAATAATAAATAATAAAATAGAAAACATGAGAATACTGAATATCCACTTGCAATAAACACCAGAGTTTCAGTAACAGGACATATACAAATAATACAGTTGAATAGATTCACACAGATGCAGAAAAACAATACTTAACTAATCTTACTATATTTTCCTAACTGACTAAAGAATTAATATTGCCTAGTTAAGTTAATTACTACAACAAGGCAAGATGATATGTGTTGAGTTGCTTACTACAGCAAGGCAAGATGAGGTGGATGCTTGTGAGAGATATCTGTGAGCGATCTTTCCTGAATAGCTCTCAACCTTCCATCTCTAAAATGAGGAACACTAGCCCTTATAATGTGGAACAAATGGGCAAAATGTGGAACACATACTTATGGCTTACTAACAACTTCAGCTAGGAAGGTCATAGGATGGTTAAAATATGCTAGTTTTACTTATAAAGAAGATCATTTAGTGAATTAATATGATTTATTTTTATTTACCATGGATTTCAATTAAAAAAATTCCTAGCACTGAATGTGTTACAGAACCTTTCAATGTGGAACTTCGAGGAACATGAACTTTTTAAGACCCCAAATGAGGTACATTCCTCATAATGAGATACACTTGAGAGGTATACTTTTCCTGTCAGGTTCAAAAAACAAAGTGCTGCCTCGAGAGTTCCATCATCTCTTTTACTTCTTCTTCTTTTGGTTTTTCCCAGTTAGAGGTCGCCACAGCAGATCACCTGTCCGCTCATGATTGGCAGTGGAGTTTTACAGTGTCAAGTTGCCAGACCAGCACCCAACCTTCCACAGAAGGCACACACACACACATCCACTCACACCTAGGGCCAATTTAGAGTGTCCAATCCACCTGCAGCATGTCTTTGGGATGTGGGAGGAAACCGGAGCACCCGATGGAAACCCACGTGACCAATAATATCTAAAAAAATCATTTACAATGCTGGTTATAGAGTGAGATCACATCTGGTCATCTGACTCTGGTACAATACACACCCAGAGCTTTGCTAAGATCTGTTGCAGCACCTGAAAACTATAAAACAACTTCAAAAACACACTTCCACCATATACAGTTAATCAGTTATAATAATACTCTCTGGGTAGCAATTAATTCATCCCTACGGACAATACAGTAGATTCCTAGTCCTTGTTTTCCCAGACATTTTTGTCTGTGGCTGCACTCAGACTTGTAAGATGAAATCTTTATGGCCTAAACCAACCCATTTAATTTTTAACCTTTTTTTTTCAAAATTAGATGGACTGAGATTAATCTCTTCCCTTCCAGAATTCTCAGTTAAAACATATATATTTAAGCCGTTATAATAGTACTGTCTGACATATATGTATATCTCGTTTCTATCCAGCAGAACCCACTGTTGATGCATTTTTAATGGTTTCCTATTATATCAGTGAACGCTTAAAACAGCAAATGTTGATTTATCAGCCGTTTTAAATCAAAACCGCAAAATCCCCAAAATATGGAAAAGTGATTTTTTTTTTCCCAGGGGGAAAAAAATCACTGGGCCATTTTTGGGATTTTGCCATTTCCTTCACTGTGGTGTAATCTCAGAGTTGGTATATTTAAGTAGGGGGGTATGGGGGGCACAGCCCCACATGGGGGGGGCAAAGCTCCCCACTTTATTTTGTGTTTGTGTTTTTTTTAACAGAGCAGCGATTTTTTTTCCCTGGGAAAAAAATCGCTGTTCTGTGTGTTCAGCATTTTGCCATTTCGATTTTTAAGGGTCGATTATACAGCGTTCACTGTTTTAAGTATTCATTGTTATAATATAGACCCTTTTTAACACAAGCAATTTTACAAATACATTTTTAACACAAGCATCTGTACAAATCAGTGTGATAGTCAAATGAAATAAAATGATTTACAAAACTCAATCTAGCTATGCTGGCATATGTTACACATGCACTGCCCTACTCTTCCTGGCACAGATGGCACTACCTCATATTATCACATTGTACTTGCACTCTTACTGAAAATTCACAGTGTTTAAGATTTTGTTTTAATAGTAGCTCATCTTTAGGTATTATACATTAACTAAGGTTCCTTGCCATTTAAGTGCTCCTTTCTACAGAATTGTTGAAGTTAAGTTTATAATTTAGGGCATGTGCACATGCAAAACTTGTGATTTTTTTGGAGAGACTAGGTCATTTTTTTTTTCTAGTTTGTTATCAACTGGAAAGTAAGCTGTGCTGTAATTACAATACATTGAAGGTTCAAGCAGATTTATGGCATTGTTGCTTATGTAGACGTCTGTTGCTTTCACTTCTGGTTTTGTAAAGTGTTCAGTTCTAGAAGCTGCTATGATGTTCAGTGGTATATTTGTATAGAGTTAAAGTTTGCATTTTAGAAAGAGAGTTGTATAACTGCATATTTGCATATGCATACGGAGATTATTTCAGCTTTTTCCAAATCAAGTAGTACTCAGTAATGTGGTATGAGGCTGCTTTTGAACCACAGAATGGGATAGCCATGGATTATGTATAATTCACTTCATGGCCAGCTCACTTTTGGAGCTTCTGTTTGGTGAGTTCAGGTTTTTTTAACAGACACCATTGAGTAATATAATATGGGTACGTGGTTGGTGAATGAGTTCTGGTGTGATAATATTTATGATTACTTGGTTTTTGTATAGAGGTAAAAGAGTGATTTATCAAAGCTGGCTTACCATACCTCTTATCTGCTCTACATTTGGTGGAGTGCTCCAATTTTATCCCACTAAAGATTGCCTGAAACAGCTGTGATTGTCCATAGAGCACTTCAGTTGTGTCGCTTTCATCAGCTTGATAGTGCAGCCAATGAGAGAAAGAATTTTTGGAGTACTCATGGTCAAAAAAGGCTAATAGCAACTGTGGTTGCTAGCCCAAAAAAAGTCATGATGATGTTGCTAGCAAAAGAAAGGCACACATATTAAGCTACAGGAATTTCTGCAGCTGCTTTCTTGTATTTGGATTATGAAACACTCTTTCTCAAACTAAGTGCATTTTTGCACTTGTTCATCAAATGCCAGGGTAGTCTTGCTAGAGAGGGGCATTGTGGCAGGGGATAAAAAGATGCTTGTTCAAAGATGGCAGCAGAATGGATGCCTATGGATTAAAATATTTGGTTTTATTCTGGCTACTTCAGCCTTTATTCTGACCATTGTTTTGTAAACTGTAGAGTGAGAGCTCGATGATGAAGAGGCTTTCCTGAGTAGCAAATGCAGAATTATCTTCAGATCTGTAGCTATGGCAGTTTCACTGTGTATTTATATAAGAAAGCATTACTGGTTGTTTCCATTCTGACAGAACGTCTTCACTCTGGAAGAGGGTTTTCTCAGTTTCAAACCTTGCCATTCAAACTGATACGCAAATTTTAAATATGAATGTCATGACAGAGACACTGAGAAAAAAAAAACACATCTGTGAGCCATGTCTGACTGTTACATTAGCACCATAATACTTAGATATAGGTAATGCTGATTCGCTTAGAGAGACTGAAATACCTTTTTTTTTTCAAATAAAATTTTTATTATTTTAAACTGGAACAAACAAGTTACAATCAGACAAACGAATGCAGCAGAGAAAAATAGCCAGTATTGCTCCAGTACAACTTCAAATACACTATTAACTTACGAAAAGGAACTAATTACAATATTTACAAACAGTGCTACCAAACAAAGGAAACAGAAAAAAAAAACAAAGCAGCTTTAAATGCAATAATAATATTGCGAGCTACAAAAGACTGAATACTTGCAGACCACATGCCATGGGAGAATACCAGTGTAAAGGATATACAGACCTCATCATGTATAGGTAGAGAAGCAGAGGATTAGGGAAACTGGTCTTACACTAGTCATCTAAAATATGTTGAAATATTGTCTTCCATAGTTTTTGGAAATATATTTGTTTCTTCATATTTCTGATGATACATTTGTGAGATGTAATGTATCTGATTGTCATATTTCTGCACCCACTCCAAGAAAGTTTAGTGAGGTCGAGCCAGTTTTTTGTTATATATATAGTTTAACTAGCAGGCATATAAAGATTAAGACATGGCATTTTAATTTTGAAAACTTGAAGTTAGTAATATGAAAAATAGCTAGCTCCCATGACTGAGTCGACTTATGGTATCCCATTTTTTCTAAATGCACCTTTAGAGAACACCAAAGTTTATGTGTGTGTTTGCAAAACCATAAGACATGTAGGAGGTCAACTTGAGGAAAGGAGCAGCACAGGCATGCAGGGGAGATGTTAGAATCAAACTTATACAGGATTGAAGGAGTATAATATGTATTCTTGTTAATCATTAGTTGGGTGTAAGCAAGTTTTTTAAATGGGGTAAGTTTAATAGTGGTTTCAATTGCTTTAAGTTTCTGTTCTTCTGTGAATTCACTTCCCTGCTGGTCCCAGTATTTTGAAAATACCAACGTAGATTTATACTTGATACTGTTAACCCACTTATAAATCTTTGATAACATTCTTTTCTCACTCGAGAGATTCTCAATGATATCAATTAATTCATTTAAGACAGTTTCATTACAGGCCGCAGCTCTGGTCAATGATGGTATCAGTTCCCTGATCTGACGTAATATAATGGTGTATTTATTTGTCACATTCAGACTCTTTTGTAAATTCTGTAATGATTTGCCTCTATGTTTATAAATATCCCACACCGTATAGTTCTTAATTAGTGGATAATCTTCAAGATTTAGCATTTTATTGTTCATTTTGATATTACGCTTTAAATGGATAGGTTGGAGAAAGGGTAATAACTTTTCCATATCGATGGATTTTATTAGATCTTGAAAGGATTTAAGATTATGTTTAAGAGATCTACTTATCTTGATATTATGAAGATTTGTTGGGGTAATATATGGGAGAGGTTTAGGATTGATGTTGTTGATCAGCAAATGATTGTGCCAAATTTTAACCCATGATGGGGCCCAGATGTCTTTTTTGACATCGACATTTGAAATTGAAATGATTCTACTCGCAGAAAGGATCTAGTAATAAAGTTAAAAGTCTGGGAGATTAAGACCTCCTTTTTCTTTAGGGTAGGAAAGATTTGGATAGCTTATTCTGACTGATTTGGGATGCCAAATAAATTTGGCTAGGACTTTATTCACTCTCTGGAAAAAATTATTCAGGATGGCAAAGTTTGAAGCATTAAACTGATATACTTATTTGGGTAGAATGTTCATCCTAATGATCGCTATTTTAGATAGCATAGATAATTTCAAAAGCTGCCATTTATAGAGATCCTGTGTAATATTTGATCATAATTTAACTAAATTATTCTGATACATGCAAGAGTAATTGTGTTCATAAATTATCCCTAGATATTTGAAGGAATAGGCTATTTTGAAGGAGAGATCTAGAAAGAGACATTCTTTATGGTTTAATGGATTGATAGGAAAAATAAAAGATTTATTTTGTTTGATTTTGTATTTTGAAAATTTCGAGAACTTATTAATTGAAGTAACTATTTTTGTAAGGTCCATATTTGGGTGTTCAATATATATATATATATATATATATATATATATATATATATATATATATATATATATATATATATATATATATTTAAGTCATCAGCAAAAGCAGCTAGAGTGACTTTGGTGTGAAGGAAGCTGGGGATTGAGTGAAATGTTGTTTGTGAGATGTATAAGAATAGGGGCTCAATGAATAGATTAAATAGGTGGGGGAGAGGGGGCATCCCTGTCTTGTACCATTGGTTAGTTTTATATGTTCGGACATTAATTTATTAATGTAAAGATATGTATGTGAGTTTTTTATAGAGAGCTAATTAGATCACTAAATTCTTTGGGGATATTAAATTGGGGAAAGATCAAGAACAGAAAGTTCTAGCTGATTCTGTTGAATGCTTTACATGCATCTAATACTAATGCATATCTTAGGTTTCTCTCATTTTTGGTGAGATGTATTATAGAGTCTAGGGTTAATGTGTTATCCCGTGTGTATCTGTTACTCATGAATCCTGATTGCTCAGGGGACACAATAGAGGGCATTACTTTTTTGAGTCTCTCAGCTAATAGAGCAGATAAGATCTTAATGTCCACATTAATCAGATATATCGACCTACAATTGTTAGGATCAGCTTTGTCAAGCCTGTTTTTAGGGATGAGTATAGTTTTAGAGTAGTTTAAATACTGTTCTGCTATGCCTTTTATCTTAATATAGTTGTAGACCTTCAGTAAGATAGATGACAATTTATGACTGAATGTTTTATAAAATTCCGAAGTATAACTGTCTGGGCCCAGGGCTTTACTTGGTTTTAAACTTTCAATGACTTCAATTATTTCCTGTTGACTGATTGGGGCACTAAGGGTTTTCACTTGGTTGTCATTTAGTTTGGGAAATGCGAGGCTTTTACAGAAACTCTCAATTTCTACTATAGGAGTCTGATCTCTGAATACATTTGGTGGAATATTTCTAGTATTTGAGAGTCTGAGTTGTAGATGTTATCCTGAAATTTCAGTAGTGCAATCCTGGGAGCTTCCTGTCTATTTTCAGTTAGTCTAGCCAGGGTTCCTGATGGGATCTGGGCCCATTCAGAATATTTGACTAGGGATCTTAGTTCATGAAGAGTATAGTTATGTTGATGTAGTTCAAATAATTTAATTTGTGTGTCATTTATTAGTTTCTCTAAATTAGGTTCCTTATTTTGCTGATAATGCTTTTCTAGTTCTTTGAGTTCTTCTACATGTTTATTTTCCTTTTCTTTTGCTCTTTTTTATATTGAGAAGTTTTTTGGATCAGTATCTCTCTAAGCTTCATCTTACAGGCTGCCCACTGAATATCATATGGTATATTCGTACACTCCGTGTTATCATCTAATTCAGTCAGTACGTCAAATATCTCTTGTACTACATCTGGTTTCAAAAGTAGATTGTTATTCAAAGACCAATGACTTTTAAATAATCTTATTGATGATGTATCTAATAAGTTTAATCTTAAAGTAATTTTTGAGTGGTCTGAGAAAAAAACTGGGTTCAGAGGAATGACTGGTCCTTTAGTTAGGGCTTCAGAAATTATAAAATAATCTATTCTCAACCAGGATTTATGACAGCTCAAGTAGTATGTGTATATATTATTCATTTCAAGGTCCTCACCAAAGGAGATAGAATCAAATAGGCTGAAGTCTGAAATAAGTTCTGCTAAAGCTGTCAATGCTTGTAAATTTTGTGAGATCGGACTACTGGTACGGTCTAGTTTTGGGTTGATAACTGAATTCCAGTCCCCTCCTACAATGTAAAGATGGTCTGGAAATTTCCTAGGATGTTGTATATTTCTAAAATAAAGTCTTATTGTCTTTGACATGGGCCATATATATTAAGAAAAAGGACCCCCTTCCCATCAGTAGGATTTAGGGTTGTGAAAAGGAACCACCTACCATTTGGATCAGTATCAGTAACTGTGATTGGCTCTTGAAATGATTTTTTAATTATAATTGCTACCCTTTTAGAGTTGGTACTATCACCGGTTGCAATGATATTCTTTATCCATTTCCTATTTAGGCCCCCTTCCAGTTCTCATTACCCATATGTGTTTCTTGTAGGTAGCAAACATTTGCTTCAGATTTGAATATAAGGTGGATCAGCAATTTTCTCTTGTTTTTATTTTGGAGGCCTGCAATATTCCTTGACTCTATTGTCCGCCTCCCTAGCATTTAAACTGTAGCATTTGTATTATCTGCTTTGGTTTGAAAGATTTGAAATTCCTGCAGTTTTCATTAGATTTACCTAAAGATAGGTT
This sequence comes from Protopterus annectens, assembly GCF_019279795.1. Taxonomy (NCBI): domain Eukaryota; kingdom Metazoa; phylum Chordata; order Ceratodontiformes; family Protopteridae; genus Protopterus; species Protopterus annectens. Next base: position 295,393,126 of record NC_056744.1, read on the forward strand.
AAGTGCATAACTTAATTTGATAGCACATATCTCTTTCAAATCTATACCTGTGCCTAACCACCTATCACTCTTGTTTGAAAGAGCTTGGAAAATAAAGGTTACAAAACTAGGCCAGAGAAAATATAATGTCACCATATAGGGAATGTAACCTTTGATTGTTATACTAATTAACCAAGAACTAATATACAATCCTATAACTATTCCGAGATCAGTCATCTCATACCCTACTTACATTATCCACTGGCTTCCTAAATATGGATTTTGCCAAGTCTGTGTGAAGAGTACCTTAACCTTTACATGCCAGTATCTAAGATTGTTAAGCCAAGTATAAACAAGGTATAATTAGTTTAAATAAACATACCTAGACTGGTCTTAGCTTAAGGGGGAGATAAGGTGAAGGGGGTTAAAGAGAATAGTGGTTACATGATGATCTGGGCACTATGCACAGGATATGCAAGTATAAGGATGTTAGGGATTATAATAATCAACCCATGAAATTACTGGCTAGACTGAGTATACACTAAAAACTTAGCTGTGAAGGGGTATGTCAGAACTGTTGTAAGCTCATTCACTCCAATGGAACCCAGGAAAATTGCACTGTAACTTCCAATGTGTGGAATCCTTATTAACAGACTGAAGTTATGCCCTTCCATTTCAAACAAATGATCATATCTCTGGAATCATAAGAATCACTGAAGAAGGACAGATGGCAAAGTCCTCAGCATAAACCACTTTCACAGTACTAGTATTCTTCAGGTTCTGGGTCCCGAAATGAATTCCATAAGTCATAGTAAACAGTAACCACTGCAATTGTACCATCTTATAAACAACTTACATCTCAGCAATCACTCAAGAAGCAGCCACACTATCAGCATCATCCTATTCAACGAGCTGAGAGCTCTCGCATGAGGCCAAGAGGCTCCATCTGCACTATCAATTGTTGTGACATTTAAAAAAAATAGAAATGTGAACATTATACAAATAGAAATTTAGTATCACAAAGGACACAGTTAATATCTATTTACCTTCAGTAGATATAGGTCAAATTCCAGTGTGGTTGAGTCTGTTATTGTGTAAGCCCTAAGATGAAACCTTGTATATAACACTTCCCTGGAATCATCAATGCAAATACAAACAATCAACACTTGTCACCCAGAGGCATCAGTAAAAGTCAAGTGCAGATGGACCAAGAGGCGTCATTTGGATGTAGCAAGTCAAAGCATAATACTTATATCATCTTATAGTCAGCTTCCATCCTACTAGCGATTCCTGAGCCCAATGTAAGCATAAAATCCCAAACACTATTTTTACAGTATGACTAAGCACTATAGTGTAATACATAACAGTCAGTAGAGTATGAAATTGGCTGGGTTATTGAACAGAACTGCAACTGGTCAGGTCAGCCAGTTAAATGTTGCAGAGCTACCTGGATTTGACCGAGATGTTACATCTTCTCTATTGAACCTGAAATTTAAAAAATTTAATTAGAGGAGTGTTAAGCATACCATAGTATACTCAAACCCCATACTGTTTTCCAAGTTCTCTCGCTAGATACTTCACAAAACAAACAGTCGAAACACCATGGGGAAATGACAGGCAACCTCCAAAACAAAGCACGAGCTTGACCAAGCCCCCCCCCCCATCGAACAAAATACCCGAACCCCCTCAGATGAAGAAGCACAAATATCCTGTCAGATGAAAAGCGCCCAACCAAACCTGCACCCACCCCCGGGAGCCACTTGCCACCACTCCCCCGTGCTCTCTCACTAGAAACTGCTGATATCTAAATAGAAATAATGAGTAGCTTAGTAACTGAAAAAAATAGGCATTAATACAACTCAGAGTCTTGTATTATATCTAATTTCCAGTTTGGAGTAGAGGAGAAGAGGCGGAAGGCATGCCCGAAGGCAGGTAAAGGCTAGGACTGTGATAGTGAGGGTCGGAACTTTGAACGTTGTCAGTATGACTGGTATAGGGAGGGAGCTATCTGATATGATGGACAGAAGGAAGGTTGGTATATTGTGTGTGCAAGAGACCAGATGGAAGGGGAGTAAGGCTAGGTGTATCGGAGGCAGGTTCAAATTGTTTAATCATGGTTTGGATGGGAGGAGAAATGGCATAGGCATTATCCTGAAGGAACAGTATGCTAAGAGTGTTTTGGAGGTGAAAAGAGTGTTGGATAGAGTGATGTTTATGAAGCTGGAAATTGATGGTGTAATGATGAATGTTGTTAGTGCATATGCTCCACAAGTTGGGTGTGCGATGGATGAGAAAGAAAAATTTTGGAGTGAGTTGGATGAAGTGGTGATGACTGTACCCAAGGGTGAGAGACTGGTGATTGGAGCAGATTTCAATGGGCATGTTGTTGAAGGAAACAGAGGGGATGAGGAAGTGATGAGTAGGTATGGTGTTAAGCAAAGGAATGCAGAAGGTCAGATGGTAGTGGATTTTGCGAAAAGGATGGATATGGCTGTGATGAATACGTATTTTAACAAGAGGGAGGAGCATAGGGTGACATACAAGAGTGGAGGAAGATGCACACAGGTGGATTATATCTTATGTAGAAGGGCCAATTTGAAGGAGACTGGAGACTGTAAAGTAGTGGCAGGGGAAAGTGTAGTTAGGCAGCATAGGATGGTGGTTTGTAGGATGACATTGGTGATCAAGAAGAGGAGGATGAGTGTGAGGGCAGCACCAAGGATCAAATGGTGGAAATTGAAAAAGAGTAATTGTGAGGTGATGTTCAGGGAAGAGTTAAGACAGGCACTGGGTGGCAGTGAAGAGTTACCGAATAGCTGGGTAACTACAGCAGAGCTAGTACGAGAGATGGCTAGAAGGGTGCTTGGTGTGACATCTGGAAAGAGGAAGGAGGACAAGGAGACCTGGTGGTGGAATGAAGAAGTACAGGAGAGTATACAGAGAAAGAGGTTGGCGAAGAAGAAGTGGGACTGTCAAAGAGATGAAGAAAGTAGACAAGAGTATAAGGAGATGAGGTGCATGGCAAAGAGAGAGGTGGCAAAGGCTAAGGATAAGGCGTATGAAGAGTTGTATAAAAGGTTGGACAGTAAGGAGAGAGAAAAGGACCTGTACCAATTGGCTAGACAGAGGGACCGAGCTAGTAAAGATGTACAGCAGGTAAGGGTGATAAAGGATAATGAGGGAAACGTACTCACAAGCGAGGAGAGTGTGTTGAGCAGATGGAAAGAGTACTTTGAGGGGCTGATGAATGAAGAGAATGAGAGGGAGAGAAGGTTGGATGATGTGCAGATAGTGAATCATGAAGTGTAGTGGATTAGCAAGGAGGAAGTAAGGATAGCTATGAAGAGGATGAAGAACGGAAAGGCTGTTGGTCCAGATGACATACCTGTGGAAGCATGGAAGTGTTTAGGTGAAATGGCAGTGGAGTTTTTAACTAGATTGTTTAATGAAATCTTGGAAAGTGAGAGGATGCCTGAGGAATGGAGAAAAAGTGTTTTGGTACCGATTTTTAAGAATAAGGGTGATGTGCAGAGCTGTAGTAATTACAGAGGGATTAAACTGATTAGTCACAGCATGAAGTTATGGGAAAGAGTAGTGGAAGCTAGGTTAAGAAGGGAGGTGATGATTAGTGATCAGCAGTATGGTTTCATGCCAGGAAAGAGCACTACAGATGCGATGTTTGCTCTGAGAGTGTTGATGGAGAAGTACAGAGAAGGTCAGAAGGAGTTGCATTGTGTCTTTGTGGATTTAGAGAAAGCATATGACAGGGTGCCTAGAGAGGAGTTGTGGTATTGTATGAGGAAGTCAGGAGTGTCAGAGAAGTATGTAAGAGTGGTACAAGACATGTACAAGGGTAGTGTGACAGCGGTGAGGTCTGCGGTGGGAGTGACAGATGCGTTTAAGGTGGAGGTGGGATTACATCAAGGATCAGCTCTGAGCCCTTTCTTATTTGCAATGGTGATGGACAGGTTGACAGACAAGATCAGACAGGAGTCCCCGTGGACTATGATGTTTGCAGATGACATTGTGATCTGTAGAGAGAGTATGGAACAGGTGGAGGAGACCCTGGAGAGGTGAAGATATGTTCTAGAGAGAAGAAGAATGAAGGTCAGCAGGACTAAGATGGAATATATGTGTGTGAATAAGAGGGATGACAGAGGAATGATGAGGATGCAGGGAGTAGAGGTGGCGAAGGTGAATGAGTTTAAGTACTTGGGATCAACAGTTCAGAGTAATGGTGAGTGTGGAAGAGAGGTGAAGAAGAGAGTACAGGCAGGATGGAGTGGGTGGAGAAGAGTGTCAGGAGTGATTTGTGACAGTCGAGTACCAGTAAGAGTGAAAGGGAAGGTCTACAAGAGGGTAGTGAGACCAGCTATGTTATATGGGTTGGAGACAGTGGCATTGACAAAAAGGCAGGAGTCAGAGCTTGACGTGGCAGAGTTGAAGATGTTAAGATTTGCACTGGGTGTGACGAGGATGGACAGGATTAGGAATAAGTATATTAGAGAGTCACCCCAGGTTGGAAGGTTTGGAGACAAAGCCAGAGAGGCAACATTACGTTGGTTTGGACATGTGCTGAGAAGGGATATAGAGTATTGGGAAAAAGATGCTAAGGATGAAGCTGCCAGGTAACAGGAACAGAGGAAGGCCTAAGATAAGGTTTATGGATGTGGTGAGAGAGGACATGCAGGCAGCTGGTGTGACAGAGCAAGATGCAGAGGACAGGAAGAAATGGAAACAGCTGATCTGCTGTGGTGACCCCTAACGGGAGCAGCCGAAAGAAGAAGAAGGCGTAGTTGTACCACCAAAAACATGTAAAAGTTCCTTCGATTTCCTCATTAAAAAACATTAAGGGTAGACTGTTCACATTTCCCCATATATCTAATATTTTAATATATTCTAACTTTATAATACTGAGTATATACATGTTGAGTATTGTTCTTTGTAATCTGTCTTTATCAGCAGATAGTTTCACTTCTTTTTAAGAGTTTGAATACTCATGAATATATGTTATGTCCTCATTAGTGCTTACCCCTCACTTCTGGGGACGCGAGCGTTGATCAGAGACCTCATAGTATCAGACAATATCAGAATTTTATGTGCTGGTTACAAACTATAGAGCTGACAATTATAAAAGTTAGAAGTCACAGTGGAGATGTCAAGCCAAATAATGCACAGGCTCAAACACTTGGAGTTTTGCTGGGAGGCTGCTTAAGATGTCTGTCTTAGCAGATATTTTTGTAGATCTTTACCCTTTCTGCAGAGATATGCTCTGTAATCATTTAGGTCTCAATCGTTAGGATTTTTATGTTAAGAAATCCCCAGAGATGCTATCCTTGTGTTGGCAGCACACATTAAAAAACATAGAAGAAAAAACTTTTAACGGATATTTTTAATATTATTTACAAAAAGGGGTTGTAGCATATACTCAGTTTTTAACCAGATTGTTTCTTCAGTAGTAAGTCATTTCCACTAAATTAAGGACCATGAATTATCCTTATTTCAATGCAAGATGTATAATCTTGTAAGCAATTTTAATTGATTTAAGACATATTGCTATTGTGGATAGGTCAGGGATGATATAATGTATTTGCTCAGGAAGTTGTACCTCAAAGATAATCCTTCCTACTAATTCTTTCTAGCTGGATGGTTCCTGGACCTCTTTATGTAACTAGAGGGTGCACTTCCGGTTACTTTAGCCATATAATAGCAGCACAGGGAACCTGGTTGTAAAAAGAAAGAAAAAGGCACATTGGAGCCTAAACTTAGCTTTAAACAGATGGTTACAAGCCATTTTACTGCCCAGGGGGGAGATTTATGATTCTGGAGCTTTCCCAAAGCCTTTGAGGAATACACTTTTTGCCTCTTTAGGTGAGTCCATGGAAACCTTTATGCCATCATTGTAAAAAATGAATGTATTAGGGAAGCGCATTTGGAATTTAATTTTTCACTTGATTAGCTCCACACAGAATGGTGAGAGGCTTTGTCTTTTGGATTTAATTGCTGCTGGCAGATCTTGGTTGAAGGTGATTCTATGTCCATTCCAACTTATGTATTTTTGTTTCTTGGTGGCAAGAAGTATTCTTTGTGTGTCTTGGAAATTAAGTAGTTTAACATATATTTGCCTTAGTGAATCCAATTCTTGTCTCTTATATAGCATGTGGTGTACTCTTTCAATTATCTTATGTGTTTTCACCGATCTATACAAGTGATCCGAATATCTGCTTAGTTGTTTGTATAAGTTAGCTGTTTTCATACTTCTCAGGCAGACCTCTTATGATAATATTATTACGCCTGCTTCTGGCTTCAAGATCTGTAATTTTCTGTTGTAGTTCAGCAAGGGTGGTATTTTTGGCGCTTATTTCTTCTTTTCATTTTTCTATCTAGAATTCATTTGCTTTGTGTTCTGGCTTCAACCTGATCCATGCGGTCTGCAATTTGATTGATTGTGCTTCCAAAGGTGGAGAGTTTAGTAGAAAAATCCTGTATTGCAGATTGAATAGGTAGGTGGGCTTGTTTAAGCTCATCCATCTGGAAAGTGGCTTCAGCTTTCGATTTTACATTACGCTATGAGATTTCTTGTTGTTGTTTTAGGGTTTTCTGCCTCTTAAACACCACTTCTTTCTCCGGAGAGGCTATAGTGGATAGTTTCGTTTTGGTGTTTTGGAAATCCATGTTGTCCAGTTCTTTTGACATGTTAGGAGTTTATGTAATAGACTTTTCAGTGCTGCCAAGGACTGTATGATATCTGGCCTATCCTTTACATGTGGTGAGGAGATCCAGGGATGTTCAGGATAAAAAAAAAGCAATTTCACCTGGATAGATCTCACAAAAACATTCTGTTGCATTCAATTCTGCTTTTAGTCTAATTTCCTTTAAAGATTATCCCCTTTTTAATGTATTTATGTGGCTTTTGGGATGTTTAGGATCTAAGTTGTCAGGAGCTTCGTGGAGAGGGTGCTTATCAGACGGCCACCATCTTGGAATCCTAGAGACTGAAATACTTAACTGTTGGCTGTAACTATAGATAGTTGACTTCCGACTGAAACGTGTCATTTTGCATGGTTTCATCTAACTGTCTTACCTTTGCTGTTGACAGAGTTGGAAAGGCATTTTGTGGCACTTGTGGTGAGAGCACATCCAGCTAAGATCTCCATGACCTTGACATGGCATACAGGGTAAAATGCTTCTGAGGGATTTACACTGAATGGCCAGTAGTTTTTCCATTGTACGTCTGAACATGGTTTTGCAGAATATATTTTAAGTGTTAATAAGACCGAACTTAATTAGATGTTGCAATGCTGCAAATGGGTACATTTTCTGAGATGTTTTGATGTGGCTGTGTGTGCTTGTGTGAGAAAGTGTGTAAGATACATGTTTCTGTGATATATATTTGCATGCATCCATATGTGAGATTTGTATGTATGGGTGATTTATATATATATATATATATATATATATATATATATATAGATAGATAGATACACACACCCCACACATGTATATATATTTATATAGTGTATGTATATGTGTATGTAAGGAGTACAGTGAAAATTGAAACTCACTGTATTGTTTGGGGTATGGAAGTGTGCATGTTTACAATAATTATTTTCTCAGGCAGTTGTGTAGTTGTATGTATGTTAGAACCACAACAAAGGTCCTAATATTGCAGAGTCTACCATCCCAAGAGGGCAGTGATACTTGTTATGCCCCCTCTCCACACAGTGCAACAAACGCAAATTTTGATTGCTATGATTTTGGCCCCTCTGTTATGACTTTTGATGGTTCCCTGCTATGATTTTGAAAGCTGAGAGGTTGAGAGCTATGTGGCTCGGTGACATCACAGCATGGAGCCCTGACTCTGTCTGAGATGACCTGAAATCAATTACTGACCCATATGGTGAAGGAACCAGCTGGGGAGGTGTTAGGGTGAGAAGCCAAAGGAGGTAGTAAGTCTCAGTAAAGGAGTGATGCTTGTGAGTAACACTGTAGTAATGAGCTCTTTGCACAGAAGTGGGACCTTGTACACAAGCCTACAGAGGAATGATTCACGCTCTAGCTTGTGATAGGATGAATATAAAAGTGTGTACCCACACTAGGCTTGTCATAAAGAGTTTTGTATTGCACATGCAGAACAACATGACTAGTTAGAAGCATCAGAAGCAGTCTCCTAGCTCTGCATTGAGTTGCAGCTATGATTTCTTTATTATCTCCACTGCCCAGTGTCCCTGGATTCAGGAAAGGAGAAGAATTCAATTGGTCAGTAGGGCTGGAATGGAAAACGGGTGATATCAACAACACTCTTAAAAATCTTCAGTGACCAACTCAATAGGGCTGAGTGCATCACAATATAACCCCCACATTACTAAAGTAATGGGTATGGTACTTTGTGAAGTCATGACTTTTTAAAACAAAAGTATTTCAGTTTGGATTTTATTCAGTTCCCACATAGATGAACCCTGAGGTTTCTTCCTATACTGAGGACTATATTCTGATGATTTAAAGAAGCCAAAAAGAAAAGGCATTGCAGTGATGCAGGTGGGTCTGTCATGAATGCAAGCTTTATTTTTGTGACACTTTTTTTTTTTCTGTAGATTATAGAGAGTCATTCTACTGCAGAGAATCTGCCAGTATTGCTGTAACTGTTGATATTTCTCAAGCCTGAATATCATTTATTAAATGACCAGTAAGTGTGACGACAGTTTTCACAATTACTTTAAGATCCACTGATTTACAATAATTTAATTTTTTTTTAGGATTATAGTAGTTTTATTTAGGATACCACTAGTAAGGAGAAGAATGCTGTAACCATTTATTTCTTTCCACTAACTAACCATCACTGGTGGTGTATGGGGTACTTTTCAGACTGACTTAGCCTTACATTATGGAGAATTAATCTCATTGCCAATCTTCTTTTAAGTGAGACATATGGTGAGTTTTGAGAAAATAACCAAATCTACTGCATAATTTATTTGATAAAAATGTATATGCCCTGGAGTACATGATACTTGCCAAGATTATGAACTTGTACTGACTACTACAGCTCTGTGTTCACTGAATGTTTTCCTGTTAGATGTTCTTTCTTTGACAACAGTTTCAGTTTTTTGTTTTTTTTTTCAGTTTATGTAATGCAAAAAGTGGTGGGCTGGCTTTTGTTATTTACCAACAACCAGCAAAATATTTGTTTAAATAGAAATTGCTTCACTATTTTACAGTAAACTGATCTTGCAAGTGTTACTTCACCTAAATAAGTAATAAGGGATCTAGGGATCCAAGTAGATAGTAATCTCACCTTTGATAATCACATTGCCAAAGTGGTTAGAAATTCCTTCTACATGGTCCACCTAATCACAAAAGGGTTTGCATCCAGATCAAAAGAGGTCATTGTGCCCCTCTACTCATCACTCATCAGACCCATCATAGAGTACAACACCCCATTTGGGATGTACCTTACAAGACACCTGCAACAGCTGGAAAGACCACAGAAGTACCTCACTAAGAGGATCACTGGCCTCAAACAGATGCCCTATGCAGCTCGACTGAAGAAACTCCAGTTGTACTCGGTTGCATACCGCCTACTCAGAGGTGATCTCTGCCTGACATACAAGGCCATGTCCAACCCAGAATTGATGGACATGCTCCACCTAAGGAAAACCTTATCACCTAGAGCCACACGCTCTGGGGATCTAAACCTCACCACAATAATAAATAGGACGTGCTGGAGGGATAGATTCCTGTCCCAGAGACTTCCCATGCTTTGGAACAAGATCCCAATCTACATTAGGCAGAGCTCCTCACTAACACTCTTCAAAAGAAACCTTGACGAGTGGATAGGAAACAGAAAGTTTACCTTGGGGATCACTTCAGTGGCTCTGCTAGACAGACGCACAGGGAACTAATCTAAGGGGTCGGCGAAAGCCAACACATTCTGGCTAGGCTTATAAATGCCTTCGGGCAGATAGCCTAGTACCGACCTATGAACCTATAAACCTATGAACCTAAATGTGCTCATCTCTTATTCTGACTTCATCCACCCCCACAAACACAAGCCACTAGGCTCAATTTTGCATGGATATATCTTTGTTCATTACTGATCCACTAATTTCCTGTGGCTCCTGTTGCATCGTTTTCAACTTTTAGTTGTGACTTTAACTCTACGTACTTCTTTAATGAATCGGATCCTTGCATTCATCTCCTTTTAGTACTGGCTTTGTCCTTGCCCTGCATTTCTTTCCTCTAACTCTTCAGTTTCTTCTGCTATTCCATACTTTTCTGTCCTCTGTTTGCCCTATTCTTCAGATATCCACTGATATCTCTTTTAGTCCCAGCCTCCATTTTTGTTACCTGTAATGGTATGGCATTAGAGAAAGTTATTAAAAAAATTATTAAGCATGTGTGACAAAATAAATAATAGTTAATGTACTTGCATTGCATATTTTTCTTTATATTGTTTATATATATTATGTGATATATATTTTTGTACATGATAAGCTTAGCCATATTAATAATGCTTTAGCTTTCCAAATCACTTATGTGAACTAATGCTGTGAACATTAACACTGTTGATACTGTAGCACTTCTGCTTATGGTTGCTTCAAAACATGATATTCTTTGTATCAGGTTCATTTTTATCCTTATATATTTCATGTTTCATTTTTATCCTTATATGTTTCATGTTTTATGTATACTGGTGCTTTTCTCCCAGGAACTTTATTGAAAATGAACTTAACCCAGGTAGAACTTCTCAAAATAAATAGATAAATAATACAAAATAAATCAATTAATCTTTCAGCTCTGTGAAGTCAACACATATTTTTGCACAGGTTAGTGGAATTCGAAGTTATATGGAAGGATGCATTTATAGCTGGTGGCTACTTAACATTTAATAGGTAAGAAGTGTTTCAAGGCAAGTAAAGGCATTATAGGCTGATCTGCTTCTCTGTGAATTACAAATAACCATGGCTCTAAGAGCCCAAAAAGCCCTAATGGAGGGCTGCTTTCAGCTGAAAGGCAATATGTTGAACTGCAGTGCATGAAATTGTGGAGGAAGATCCAGATTAAAGTAGTAGGATGTAGCAAAGAGAAAAATACTATTACATGACATTTAAACTTCACAGGGGTTTGAGGAGTTGAATAAGCAGAGGATGTGAGCCCAATCCTCAGTCTGCATGTCCTCCTAAAATCCCGTAGTAAGTGATGATCATGTTTAGCCTCACTGTTTTGGTCAGTATTCCAAAAATCAGTGTGCTTGCCTGGTACTTCGTCAAGGATAGCAGTGTCTGGCTAAAAACAACTAAATATAATGCAGAAAATTACAGTTTATGTGCAAATTCACTGCATGGTTAAACTGCAGGACTCACAGCTCCCAAATGTCCTTGATGTTGTAAACCATCACCGCATTTTCCTCATATATTTGTTCTGTTCTTCAAATAATATGTAGTGTTTTGGCAAAACACTTCTGAGTGCCACCACCGAATAAGGTCAGACTTTGAATAACTGGTTTCTTCTCCACAATCTTCTGTGCTAACAATGTTCTACATACATAACAGCCTTATTTGCATCTGCCACCAAATGTGGCCCTTTGTCAATCATTATTATATACCATTGTCCCTAATTACCAATCTACAGAGTGGACACCTATGATATAAGTACATCAGTACAGTTTGTTCTTTTGATAAAGTATTGTGTTTCATGATCTAAACCTAGATGTCTGCTACACAAAGTGAGGAAAAACATTCCACATAGTGAGGTACAGGTGAGCAGCATGGGTACTTCGGAGTGCACCTGCTTCCCCAGCAGCATGTACATGATATCTACCTTCCCAAACATAGACTGCCACATCTTATGCTGAGGATCGTCCCTGCTCCCACATGTGAGGGGAGATTCCTCACTGCCTTCTGACCCGGTGACCTGGGTTCAGATACTGCTTCTTAAACCTGGTGTAGGTGGAGTGGAAGGTGTGGCTTCAAAATGATTACACCACTTTCCACTACCTGCTCCTTTGCAAATTTGCACTGTGGGAATGTGAAGGAAAGTGCTTGAGTGACTAGCTGGGGAACCAGTATGGTTTTGTGTATAGCATATAATGCAAAAACATAAAAAAGAGGGTGCTGTCACTGTGTGAGGAAATAGCTGAACATGCATTAAGTAAAACATATTCAATTAATCTGCAGTCAAACACACTCAAGAACTCCACAAGGTGCAGATCAGTGTACTGCCTTTAGACTCAGTTAATGATCCTAGGAAGCAAACATGTTCTATATGTCTCAGATTTTCACCCAAGGCTAACATTTGTTGTCTTGTTTTAATCTGTACTAAATGTTATAAAAACGCCACATTGAAAATGTGTGCAGCTAGAAAATGATTAGGAAGAAAATAAATGGCAGACAGAGTGCAGGATGGCAAGTGTGATTTGCAGTATGTGTGCAAAATGGTAATGCAGGAAGTAAGGAAAGGTAAGACAAAACTGAAGCAAACACATGAAATGAGTATTATGGCTTGATGCATGTATGATTTTATATTATGAATCAAACCGAGGAAGACATTATTTGAACAATAATATAATGTAATATAATACAATATAATATAATATGATATGATATACTATAATATAAAGAATTATTCCAATGCTTACCATTATATATCTGTAAAGGGTTACAAAAGAAGTAGGTAAAAAGGATGTAGCAACGAGAAATTATTAAGTTTGTCAGTAGCACATTAAAGTAAAACATACTAGCTGAACCTGTATGTATCTGATGCTGGGGAAACAATATTACATGGTAGCTTAAGTAATTCTTAAGACATGTATTGTATTTGCACTTTACTTAAGTGTTAATCTCATCTCTCATGTATATATTTTTGTCGAGTAATCCCCTATGTATATAAATTGCTTTACTGATCTCTGCTAGACTGTAAGTAGATACATATAAGCTGCTGTATAGTAAACATTTTCTTTGTTGTACCTGACGTAGTAGTAAAAATTTACTTCGCTGGAGCTTTTCTCCTTGGGCCTCCACTGAAAATGGACACTGTTGTCCAGTCGGACCATCCCGGTAAACAAATGTTAAATAAATAATAAATAAATAAATAGATAATTAATACAATAATTTAAGTTAGACTAGTGCTGTTAGAAAGCTGAAAACCATGCAACCTCCATGAAAGATTGGCACTTATTTGAAAAAAATGCTATTCAAGAATGCACTACCCCTATAACCTAGCCTCAGAGATCAAAATAACCATATATTTTTTTTTTTTGTAGGGGATATGCTAACTCCTCACAAATACTTACAGCACACAATATATTGCAGTATCTAGAAGTCTACACTTTTATGTGCAATAAAATGCAACGTCAATCAATTGAGTCTGGGAATCTATAACTCAAAACAACTGGTCCTTGAGTACATACAGGGAAACTGGACACTGCAGCTAGATGAAAGGTTTTTAATGGCTGATATTAATAAAGCATTTAAAAAAGACACTGAAAAATGAAAAGACAAAAAAAAAAAAAAATGAAACAGAACCAAATGGTGGCCTAAAATTCAGTAAGTAGGCTGGCAAATGCTGAGGTGTTAGATAAGGCAAACAGTTACGAATAGTCTAAACCTATCATGCAATGCCATGCCAGTAGACAATTTTACAAGCTATTCCTTGTCAAGAAGTTTTATTTTGCACAACAGCAAAATATATAAGGACATGCTTATTGCAAATATGTTTTTGGGGAGGAAGGGTGGCTTACAGATGCCATAACAGCTGATTGCTTTACAGGCTATCTACTATGAGGAAGTTTTGCATGGTATTGTAGCATAATGTACAAGGCCTGCTTACTGTGAAGACATGACTGTGTGGAACAGGTACATTCTTAGTGCCTGTATGTATATTCTTAGCCTGAATACTGCAAGACATGACCATGTGGAACAGGTACATTCTCAGTACCTGTACCTATATTCTTAGCCTGAATACTGCAAGACATGACCATGTGGAACACGTACATTCTCAGTACCTGTACCTATATTCGAAATGTCCATTCTCATTACCTGTACCTATATTCTTAGCCTGAATACTGCAAGACATGACCATGTGGAACAGGTACATTCTCAGTACCTGTACCTATATTCTTAGCCTGAATACTGCAAGACATGACCATGTGGAACACGTACATTCTCAGTACCTGTACCTATATTCTTAGCTTGAATACTGTACTGCATTCTCAGTACCTATATGTACAGTCTTAGCCTAAATACCGTAAGACATGATCGTGTGGAAATGTCCATTCTCAGTACCTGTACCTATATTCTTAGCCTGAATACTGCAAGACATGACCATGTGGAACAGGTACATTCTCAGTACCTGTACCTATATTCTTAGCTTGAATACTGCAAGACATGACCATGTGGAACAGGTACATTCTCAGTACCTGTACCTATATTCTTAGCCTGAATACTGCAAGACATGACCATGTGGAACACGTACATTCTCAGTACCTGTACCTATATTCTTAGCTTGAATACTGTACTGCATTCTCAGTACCTATATGTACAGTCTTAGCCTAAATACCGTAAGACATGATCATGTGGAAATGTCCATTCTCAGTACCTGTACCTATATTCTTAGCCTAAATACTGCAAGACATGACCATGTGGAACAGGTACATTCTCAGTACCTGTACCTATATTCTTAGCTTGAATACTGCAAGACATGACCATGTGGAACAGGTACATTCTCAGTACCTGTACCTATATTCTTAGCCTGAATACTGCAAGACATGACCATGTGGAACAGGTACATTCTCAGTACCTGTACCTATATTCTTAGCTTGAATACTGTACTGCATTCTCAGTACCTATATGTACAGTCTTAGCCAAAATACCGTAAGACATGATCGTGTGGAACAGGTACATTCTCAGTACCTGTACCTATATTCTTAGCCTGAATACTGCAGGACATGACCATGTGGAACACGTACATTCTCAGTACCTGTACCTATATTCTTAGCTTGAATACTGTACTGCATTCTCAGTACCTATATGTACAGTCTTAGCCTAAATACCGTAAGACATGATCGTGTGGAACAGGTACATTCTCAATACCTGTACCTATATTCTTAGCTTGAATACTGTACTGCATTCTCAGTACCTATATGTACAGTCTTAGCCTAAATACCGTAAGACATGATCATGTGGAAATGTCCATTTTCAGTACCTGTACATATATTCTTAGCATTATGTATTCCTGATTTCATCATTTACAAATAGACGTCATCATGTCTTCAGGATGAGGTAGACATAAACTGGAAAACTTTAGTAATGCTGAAAATATTAGGTGAATGGCTTTCAGATGATAGAAGTGGTGCAGACCAACCATTACAGGGCAAGAGCCAGGTGTGTCAGTCTGTGCTGGGGACATAAGACAGGCAAGCATACCTCTCAACTGTACAGATTTTTGCAGAATGTCCAGAGTTTTGCCTCATATTTTTGGTGTGTTCCTCCTAAAATGTGTACATTTCTGGCAAATATTGAGGAATGGGGTCTGTATTGCTTCATCGAAGTTTCAAAACTTCAAAATTGATATAGTCGGCACCATATCATCGAAGTTGTGAAACACTGAACTATTTAACGGAAATCTCCATAAGGGAAGATTTCCCTTTACTGCACTGTAGTGTGATCTCGGAGTTGGTATATTTAAGTAGAGGGGGGTGTGGGGGGTGAAGGGGGGCTTCCCCCTGCTTGAAACATTTAGGTAAGTTATTTTTTTGTTTATTGTTTTTTTTTTTTTACATATTCGATGTTTCAAAACATCGATGATATGGTCTCGATCATATCAGATTCGATGTTTTGAAGCTTTGACTATGTGATATAGACGTGAGGAATGAAGTAATTAAATAATGACAAATATTTGAGTTTGACTCCACATCCTTCAGAAAATTCATTCTAATGCAAAACCTATTATTCTATCAACTTTTTAAGTTTGTAAGAGCAATATTTAAAATCTGTCCCTATTTGTCCCCCTATCATTTTAGGCATTGTCCAGATGTTTTGCTCTAACAGGTTGACAGGTATGCGTGCAGGCACAACCACACAATTAGCTAGGTTCACTTTCACTTGAACAACACACATAGCTGTACCAAGCAGAAGTTACAGAACATTCCAGAGAGAGAGAGAGAGAGAGACTCACCTTAGAAGGTGGGCTACCAGGGTTACAGGACTGACAAACATTGAGGAGCTAATTATATCACAAGGAGGTGGGATTGCATCTGAATTTCTCACTATCAGGCTGTGAATGTTTGTGCTGGGTTGACTCATTCCACGGTGTCTCAGTAGGTGATAGACCAAGTTAGTAATAGACAGCAATGGTTTACATGCACAGTTCTTGCATGATGCACATTTCTTTTCACAGACACACTTGGAGTGCAACAGCTTTCTGATTATATAAGAAGGACTTGGATGCATATAAAACCTTGTCCTGTATGCCATAAAGACACCCTTGTAGTATATTTGAAGGTGTTCACTTTAATGTTCTCTTTGTTATGCATTCTCAGTTAGATGCTGTGGTGGAAATCAACAAAAGTGGCTGAGACAGGATAAAGAGCTGCTATGCACATCTCTACAGAGTCTGCCAATGATATTCAGACACTTAGTGAGGTGACACAGTCAGAGAATATGGTGACAGTAGTGTTTGTTTCATTCTTGGGTAGACAGGAACCCCCAACACAGGGTGTATGTATGAATGAAGATAATGCACTTCCTGTGACTGTATTGATTGAGTGAACACCAGCCCTTGTGCAGGAGGATTCTCTTATAACCGATAGCCTCAAAAGTGTTGCAGTGGTTTCCAGAACTTCATCACAGAGGCCTGCAGTGCTTCCTCGGCAAACATACCCACCATTAGCCAGCAACAGAGGGCTATCCATCATGGGCAAATATCCCAGTAGTGGGTGACATCGGACATTCATCCGCAGATATGTAGCAGCGTGGTCCGGGATCAGTCTGCTACTACACTGTCCGCAGTGGAGCTGGTAGCCCTTGTACTGTTGACAGGCAAGAGACAGAACGTTCATATATGGAAATGTTCTGGAATGTCACTCAGTGTTAACATTCTTTGCATTCTAAAGCAGAGGTTAGTGTTGTTGCTTCACATCACTTGGGCCTCTAATTTTCTTCCCAGATGATGTGTCTTTTGTGCAGAGTCTGAACATCATCTCTTAGTCTACATGGGATTTTGCTGGGTGCTTTGGTTTCCTCTCACATCCCACAGATGTGCTGTAGGTGAATTGTTGATCCTTCAGATTGACAGTATGTGTGAGTGAGTGGGAGTATATGTCTTGTGATGGACTGAGTCTCCATCCAGGATTATTTGCATTGCCTTGTACCCACAGTATATTGTGAGAGCCTCTATCTCACCCCCTCCCCCAGCATGAATTTGGCAAAGCAGATTAACAGATAATGAATGAATGAAGCAGACATATTTACATGTGTTCTTTTTTCGTGTTTGTATATGAGAGGGGTAAGGTGTGGTGGGTGCTTGTTTTGAATTTAAACTACACAGTCCTGGTAAGAATCAGATAACTTTATACTTTCTTATTACCATTCCTTTAAAAGTGATGGAATACAGGCCATGGAATGTTTGCGTACAGAATGTTCCAGGAACAAATATCTGCAGAATGCAGTGGCTTTATTATCTTCTAGTAAATTTCTTAGCTGATGACTTTTATCAGTTTAGATAATGTCATATAAGCAGCAACATGTTTATATTCAAGAATGGTACATAGCCCTGAGGTCACTGCGATTTTGATTGCTTAGTTCTTTGCCGGTAATGTTTCATGTATCACTTCAGTTTTATTTCTATTTTTCTATTTGATAACAGAGAAGGTAGGCTGCTCATCTGTCCCTTTTCAGCCTACTTGCACTGCAGAATGGTAAGACAGTGTCGGCTTGACATTTTCACTCTTCATTGTGTGGGTATGTCATAGAAATCTGCACAGTACCAGTATCTACTAACCCTGTCCTTTGCTACCCCATACCATGCTATTTTCTAGAAGCTAACACAGATAAGAGTAATGCAATAGCCAGATGTCTTCACAGCACTGTCACATGACACACCATGGTAGCAAGGCTCATATTCTTGCCACGTATTGAAATGTTTGAGTACTGTCAAATAGCCAATACATATTGTAAAATCAACACCAAACAATCTTTATTTGGTCATTGCACAAACACAAAATATTTACAAAAAGTAAATCAAGTATGCAAGCTTTGTTAAGTGACTTTAGAACACTGGCAAGATTCCTCAAAATGTCATCTGTGTAGAACCTGCAAAAATACAACATAATGCTGTTTTGCATAATTGCAATAAATGACAGCAATGAATTGTGATTAAGGACTACAGCGTGATTTAAAAAGCAGAATTTCAATTGAGTGCATAGTGGTTTGAGGGAGGCGGGGGTGCTGGGCTGTTCACTGCCTATAACAGTAGTGGGAATGAAATTATTCAGTAGTTATCAGTAAATGAGGCTGCACATAATGTTACTGAGCTAGCATTCATCGAATGCACGCACAAGACAGTGTGTGAAGAACAGAGATGCAACAATATTTTACCTTTTTGTTTAGCAGAACAAGCCCAGTTGCACTAGGATAATCTACCTGCATTCCCTCTACTTTTATAGACTTTTTGTTAGATTTAGTTAAATTTACCTCCAAGTGCAAAAGCTGGCTTTCATGTATGAAGGCCAATTTTATATAAACAATGTCACTTAGCATTTGATAACATTTAGTTCAAGGACATAGACTTTCACACATGATAGTTAGAAACAAAACATGATTTTAAAATAGTATCTCACAGGGTCTACAGATGTCTGACAAACTTGAATTGATTTCTGCTTAGTAATGAATCACACAGTTCACTGCAGAATTTAAAACTTCATTTTCTGAGAGCTAAGCTTTCCTCCATCATTGTAGCATCCATTGTTTAGTGATACTATGCTAGAGCTGTAAAAAGAGTTATTACATGCCCAACTCTGTGTCATAGTGGGATGAATCCATGACTATGACCCACATGATACACATTCAGCTAGTGGCTTCTGTGCTGGTAAAGCTCATCACTAGGACAGGAGTGAGTGCTTACGCCATCTGTCCCATCCTAGTGAGAAAAAAATGGTGGTCGCAGTTGGCCAAACTACTCCTGTACAAGCAGAGGCTTGCATGACAACAATGGCTACAGGACTTGGCATTCCAAGCCTGTGATGGTAGCCCATGTAGGCATGTGCGTATGGGAACATAAACACCCCACAGGAGGGCATAGTATGGCCCTATGATGAAGCAAGTGCTATCATCAGCCACCAGGTTGTGGGGTTAGTGACATGCACAAAACCCCTGATGTCTGCCTGTATAATGGCTCCCAAGGAAGGGAGGGTCAATGGTTGCAGGCACTGAGGGGGGTAATAAGACACACACACACACACACACACACACACACACACACACACACACACACACACACACACACACACACACACACCACACTCAATTGCACACATGTATTTGGTTGTCATTCATTTGGTTGACAATACAAATGAGTGACACACAAATAAGTGACAAAAATTGAGGTATGTCGCAAATAAGTGACTGCACATTTGTGTGAATCACATTTGGTTTAATCCAAGCTTTATATGGCAATGGTATGTAGGAGTGTGCAGGAAGATGAATGTTTGACTGAAAAGGTGGTGGTTGTGAAAATGTGCACAATTGCACTATAGGGTGTAATGTGTATGTGCAAGTGTTTGTGGGTTATGTTTAGGTAAGAGGATAAATGTAGTGTTGGGTCTACTGGTGTGTCCATTCTGTGTCCTTTTGTCTTGATTAGTGGTATTGTTAGGAAAAGGGATTTTAGTAACACTGTGTAGGGTTAGGGTTAGGGGCAGGGGAAGGGATAGGGTTTGGGTTAGTACATATCAGTAAGGTGTATGGGGGGGGCAAAGCACTTTTATGCACAGTCTTTTCCCATCTTTTAATAAAGAAAACACTATTGCTGCTATAACATAATAAGGTTTCTGCTTCCTTTGTCTTTATTGTAACAGCTAAATAATAGATTGATTGTGTTCTAATATTAACAGTGAGAACAAGTTAAGTAATTTTGATCTTACATTTCTACCCATTAGAAGCTGGGAGTAGTCCTGTTGACTGTAATAGAGTATTATGATATTCCAAGATGGAACAATCACCAATTTTGGGATGTTTACTTCTTTTTGATTGAGTTATCTGCAGTCTGTATCATATGCTCAACTTGTTCAATGTTTTCGAGTTATCTGGCCATGAGACCATGGGCTTAAACTCCCATAATTACTCAAACAGACATGCCTAGTGACTTCCAAGATGGCTGCACATTGAGTAACAGCTTAATTATATCTCTCCCAGTGTGAAAACAGAATCTTAACAGAGAAAGCCAGTGATATTTATTTTTGGGTAAATTTCAGTAACTGGTTAATAAGTGCACTGCCTGGATGCCAACAAAAAAGAAATACAGAGAACCTGAAAGAAAATCAGCTACAAAAGGTGAGAAAAAAACATTGACTGGGAAAAGTACTCCAGCTGTTCAGCAAAAAGCAGTAGAAACTCCAGACATGACTTCTAGTAACATAGAGGAAAGTATAAGACAATTGCATACAGACCTGATTAAAATAAACAAAACACTGATGGAGTATATAAACACAAACAACAAAAGGCTTGAAAAATGGAAGACGCTTTAAACAGATATTCAGACATGGTGATAAAACTGCAAAAATCAGAGGATGAAATGAGAAAAGGGATGGCTGAATACAAGACTGCTCTAGAAGAGATGTTTTAAAAAATAATAGAATCAGAGCATGTAGGGAAAACCTGAGATTTTCTGCTTTACCAGAGAAGCTGGAAGGAACAGACTGCATACATTTTATGAAAGCAAAAATAAGCAACTGGACTGGTATTCCACAGCAGGAGCTGTTAATTGAAAGGGCACACCATGTGTATTCTTCTAACTGACTATGAGATAGCAACCTACACCTTTGATAATAAAGATGAAATCCTACCAGCAGAAGGAGCAGATTCTAACAAAACTATGTCAGAAAGACAAAGTATTAAAATTGGGAGACAGAAGGATGTCTGTGGAGAATGATTACTCTTTGTATACAAGGCAGAAGAGGAGTAAATTTAGTCCACTATTCAGGGAATGTTGAAAAGCAGGCATGAGATTCAAACTGCTGTACCCAGCTATCTTCAAAATATTCTTCCCTGGATGGACAAAATCATTTTTTGATTAAATATATGTTGAGCCAATACAAAAGTTTGTCCAACAAAAAGTGAGCTGTGAAATAGAAGGACATTCTGCTTCTTGTTCTTCTGGTACTAAGGATCACAGAGAAACTGCCAGTGAAACCTTTTCCAATGTGTCAATGGAAAATGTATGAGAGAAGAAAAAACAGCACAAGAGTTGACTAGAAGATTTGAGAGTACATTGGAAATGAATCAGAGACAGGATATTGGGGATGGAGATGAACAGGAATAAAACCAGTAACTTGGAAATTGACAAATGTGGGATTACAAAGCAATAATTATATTTATGAAACATGACAGAACAAGAAAATCTGGAAATATTGGATTATTTTGTAGTTTGTGAAACTTGTAGGGGACTCTAAAGCATATCCCCTACTTCATGCCATTAATGTTCAGAAAAATACTTAGGAGAGGGGAAGAGAAGGGCGAGAGTAAACTCTAAGTAAAACAAACTTTTTTCTTAGTGGTTCTATTTTTATAGTACATGATTTTCTTTGCATGCTCTAAAGTAAAGTTTTCTCAATTATTTTAAGTATAATTGGGATACTAATGTAAACAGGTACTCCTGTTTTTTTCTCTTTTTTTCTTTCTCCCTTCTTCTGTCTTTCTCCTTATTCAGTTTTCAGAAATGTAGGCACCACATTGTAAAAAGAAAAGAGAGAGAGATAGAGAGATAGATATCAAAAGTCTGGTTAAAAGAACATGACAAAAGAGAAATTAGTGTGCTTTTTCTCACTCTTGGATATGGAAATGACTGGATTAAAAACCTTAACTTATCTAGTAACACATTTTAAGAGAAAGCAAGTAAATGAAAAAGAATATTGAATATTATAAGACTTTTTTCTAGCAAACAAATGTATGCTTAGTAGCATTTCTGTATCTGGTCTTTAAGTTTCCATAAGACAATCTGATAAATAGAAATGGCTAGGAGATAATGTTCTCTGAAAGCATTCTATTTATTCATCTGGGACATCTATAAAGATAAGACAAAACCAGAGAGAACTTGATTGAAGCACAGGCTGCACCATGGATCTTAGTATGGATAATCTTTCTTTTAGGTTATCTCAATTTCGTGACTGTGGCTGTCAGTTTGGAACATATGTTCCTGTTAGGAGGGTAAAACTTCAATATTTGAATATGTACTTAGTTTTGTGTGTTATTATTGAGTTAATAGGTTTTAGGGGCATATTGGGGTGTATTTTCTTTTGTTTGAGGGCTTTCAATAAAACAAAAAGTTTTGTAACTGTACAAAAGATCAACCTGCCAAACAGTATCTGCATGTAATACAAAAGCTTGAACCAGACATTTAACAAAAAAGCTGTTATATATAAAAGGTGGTAATAATAACTTTTAATACAATGATGCTTTCTGTAATGTCTTTAAATGTCAATGGTCTCACAGATAAATACAAAAAAGAACAAGTAGTAAACTATATTAAAAATTTAGAGTGCAAATAACTATGCTACATAAGACATACTTGGAAATAAATGAACATGTGAATTTGATAAAGAAAGGTTTTCAGGATGGTTATTCAATGAAATACCTGGGACAAAGGAAAAGAGGAGTACTTATATTAATTGCAAGATGAACTCCTATAGTTATAGAAAAAGATAAAAAAGATAATAGTAGTAGATTTGTTGTACTAAGGAGCTACTGGCAAAGGGGGGAATTACACTGGCATGTATTTCTGTTCTACCTAAAACTGCTATAATGGAGCTTAAGAAAATTCTGGGAGAAATAAACAGCTTTCAGCAGAGAATATTACTTGTAGATGAGGACTGGAGTTTCATTTCCAGTAGTGAAGATGGGTTTAGGGGACCCAGAAGGAAAATATAACAAAGGAGGGTAGATTTTTCAAGAAAGTTAAGAAAATATTTGGCATGGAAGATGTGAATTCAGTACTAGGAGTTCAGAGTGAATTTACATATTATTCCCCAAGATATAAAAACAAAACTAGGCTACACAGAGTTTACATTTCACAGGAACATGTGCATTTACTTGAAGGTTTTGATACACACCCAATAACTATTTCAGATCATGTGCTAGTAATAACTAAAATAAAAACACATGGTAATGAAATAAAAGTGAGACACTGGTGCTTTCCTACCTATTTATTAAAAGGAGAGGAATTTATGGAATTGGTAGTGGAAATTATTCAGGAACTATTAGAGAAGATAGAAATTTCTTCTGAAAATATAGCTAGGAAGTGGGATAAAACTAAAGTGGAGTTTAAAAATAGGGTGGAAATAAAATAAAGGGAGATATGGTTAAGAAACAACAAGAATTATTTAGAGGGACTGACAAATGTTAAAGTATTGCAAAATAGGGGGACTCTCACAGAACAAGAAGAGGAGGAGCAACTGCAGAATGCTAAACAGAAAATAAGGGATTACCTCAATAATATGCATGAGTTTAGCTTGCTGATAAGAAACTATTTTTTTATAATAACTCTAGAACACAAAAACTTTTAGCACAATGACTCAGGCAACATAAAGTAGAAAGGGTTGTCACCAAGCTTTTGGAGCCTATGACAAGGAAGATGACAAGAGATCCTGTAGAAATATTAGCAATATTTTAGAAATTCTATGAAAGCCTGTATAAAGCAGAGAAATGCGGAACTCAAGAAAAGGTACAAATGGAAATATTTATGGAGGAATTAAATAGGCCAAGGTTAGAGGTAGACAAGGCTCAATTCCTAAGTTAGGCTAGGAGAAGATGAGATAAAAATGGTGATGTATAACCAATCTGCTGGAAATTCCCCATGGATAGATGGTATTCCTGTAGAAGTTTGGAAGCTAGGAAGGAAAAACTTGATAAAGATCTAGAAGGTTTTGTTTAACAGTATTTTAAGAGGAGGAAAAGTACCAACATCCTGGAAGAAAACAGTCGTATCTGTAATACCTAAAGAGGATAAATATCTATCAGATCCAGCTTCATGCAGGCCCATTTCAATACTAAACCTTGATTATAAAGTGTTTATGTCTATAATAGCTAAAGAATGGCAAAAGTGGTTCCAAAATTGATAGCTATGAATCAATGTGGTTTTGTGGAGGAGAGACAAACATTCAACATTAACAAAACACTGATGATCCAGAGGGAACCAGAATGTAAGAAAATACCACTGCTGTTTGTAGGTCTTGATGCAGAGAAAGCATTTGGCAGAGTAAGTTGGGACTTTATGAGCAGGGCAGCGGAAGCATTTGCATTCCATCATAAAATTATAAGGATGATTAGGAGGATATATGAGGGTTCAGAGGCGAAAATTAAAGAGGGTGGATTCCTCTGATAATTTCTGCTTGAGCAGAGGAACCAGGCAAGGATGTCCTCTTTCCTCTTTGTTATTTGCATTATGCTTGGAATCATTGGCATCGAAAATAAGGGACTCAGAAATTCATGGATATAATTGGTATGGTGCAGGTGGTACCTCACAATTCAACCACTTCGCAACTCAAGCATTTCACAATTCAACCATGCTTTCAGCTGCCTGTGCTTCCTGCAATTCAACTGCCACCTTGCAATTTGACCCAGAAAGGAGGCCGAAAAGTTGTTCATTGTTTCCTGTTGGTGTTGTGTTGTTTATGTAGTGCAGCTGTTTCTTTTAAGTATTGCAAAGAAGTGAAGAAATGGGGCAAAAGAAGAGTAATACTGTCTGGAAAAATAAGTGGCTGAGCATTGAAAAAAAGAAAGAAATCATAGGTAAAATTGAGAGAGGAGGTAAAATAGGACGAAAAGCAGAACAGTATGGCATGTCTAGGTCTACCGTCTCAACATTTTGGAAAAATAGAGACATCATCATGGGTGCTAACATGTCAAAAGGAACAACAAAGGTTTTGGACAAACACAGAAAAACAATTCATGAAGATATGGAGAAGATGCTTCTTGTTTGGATCCAGGAGAAGCAGATGAAGGGAGATCAAACAATTCAGACCATGATCTATAAGAAAGCTAAGCTCATCTTTGAAGACCTATAAAAAATCTCCAGGAAGTAGCTCACAGAAAACAGAGGAATTTAAAGCACATAGAGGATGCTTCCACAGATTTAAAAAAGAAGTGGCACCACAGTGGTCTGAGACAAGGAGAGGCAGCTAGTGCAGACAGAGAAGGTGCACAGAAATTTGTCAAGGAATTTGAAGAATTGATAGAGAGAGAAGGCTGTCTCCCAGAACATATTTTTAATTGTGATGAAACAGGGCTTTTCTGGAAGAGATTGCCAAGTAGGACTTACATAACCCAAGAAGAAGCAAGGATTCCAGGTCACAAGCCCATGAAAGATAGGCTCACACTCCTCCTGATGGCAAATGCCAGTGGAGACTTCAAGCTGAAGCCTCTGATGGCATATCACTCAGAAAACCCGAGATGCTTTGGAAAAAAGATTAGAAAATCAAAACTACCTGTAATGTGGAAATCAAAAATCAATGCTTGGGTAGACCAGTCAGTTTTCAAGGACTGGATTTTCGCGGCGTTTGCTCCAAGTGTCAAGAAATACCTGACAGAGAACAATTTGCCAATGAAAGCTTTTCTGCTTCTGGACAACTCCTCTGCCTACCTATGACAGTAAGAGGAAATTCTTCAGATAGACTATGATTTCATCAAGGTTCAGTTTCTGCCTCCCAACACAACTTCTCTCATTCAACCCTATGGCTCAACAAGTCAATGCCTGCTTCAGGAAACTCTACACAAAAGCGGTCTTCTCAAGGTACTTCGATGTGACCCATTTTTCAGATAAAACACTGAAGGAATTCTGAAAGACTGAGTTCAACATTCTTCATGCCATATCATTCATCAAAAGTGCCTGGAATGGAGTGTCACAGAAAGCCCTTCATGCAGCCTGGAGGATATTAGTTCCTTCCTTTTCCCAGGACAAAATTGTGGTTGAAGCAGCTGAAGTGCTGCAAGACATAATTTCCACAGCAGAGCACCTGCATGTAGGGGAGGAATAGGAGGAGGAGGAGAAGGTGGATGTGGATGAACTGCTACAAGACCATGACAACTAGCTCACAATGGAGGAACTTACAGCACTTTGCAATGAGCAGTTCAAAGAAAAAGAAAGGGAAATGTCTTCTGAAGATGAGGCATACCAGTGAAAAAGGACCTATGCCAACAGCTTGCATTAAAGAATGTTTATCCAACTGGGAGAAGGTGCAGGCAGAGCATGCATTTTAGATGGATAGGAAACATGTTAGCTTGCATTCTTAGATGGATTTAACATCAAATAAATTTGAATTTGACATGTCAGCCATAGTTTTAGGAATGTATATTAGTCCATTCCTCCTCCATCCCTCCTCCACATCCTCTCCTCCATTTAAGAGATGTTCTACACTTCAATTCATGGTGAGTTACATTTTTTTAATTTTTTAGTGTATTTTTTAATTTTGTTTGGGCTGGGAATGAATTAAACCATTTTTTATACATTTGTACGGGAAATGGTGTCTTGCAATTCAACTGTTTCACAATTCAACTGCCATTCCTGAACGGGTTATAGGTTCATAGGTTCATAGGTAAGTACTAGGCTATAGTTAAATTGTGAGGTACCACCTGTAGTTAAGAGAAGCTGGCTGTATTTGCAGATGATATTATTTTATACCTGATAAAACCAGAAAAAAACATTATAGTTTTGTGGAACATTTTGAGACAGTTTCAAATCTTTTCAAATCTTTACAAAATTGATGAAGGTAAAACAAAGGCAATAGTGGTAAATTATGTACCCAATAAGCAAACACCAAAATACGCTGAAACACACCCGTTTAATAGCAAAGCTTTCAGGTACAAACCCTTTATCAATACTCATACAGGTTACAAATAAAATCAAACATTTAAATAGAAGCCAACAAAGCACATGACCAGCAGCCAAAGATTATGTGATGAAAATTTGTGTTTAAATATATATATATATATATATATATATATATATATACATAAACTTTAAAATACAATTATTTCAGTACTGAATGTTGTAATTTCACTAATATAGGCTTTAGTGTGACAGCAACATTCAAACCAGGCATCTTGTCAGCTGAAAGTCTTAAAATCCATTCAAATTCTTTTAAATCTAATAAATTGTTAATGTCACCCCCCCCCCCTCATGGATACACACACTTTATCAATAACGCGAAATCTAAACTTGTGTTGATTGCCACATAAGGATATATGCCTATATAAGGCATTCATATCATTCCTTCTCCGTATCTCAGACTTATGCTCAATGATACGGTCTTTTAATCTTCTTGTAGTCTTACCTACATAAAAACATTGGCAAGACGTGCACGTAGCCAAATATATCACATTAGTTTAAGTGCATGTTGCCTTGAGATTAAACTTGTATATAATCCCACTTACCGGATGTTTAAAGTCTAAGCTATTTTCTTTATCTATTATATCAGGGCAGCAACTACAGTTGAGACATTTTAAAGTTCCATATGTATTAATATTATTCACTTCAGTTAAATTTTTAAAATCCTTGTAACCAAGCTTACATTTAAAATTTGCCATGTTTTTATAAGAAAAAAGTGGTCTGTCACCAATAATGGATTTAATTTCACTGGATACCAATAAAACATCCCAATTTTTCTTTATGATGTTCCTTACAAACCTAGTCATACAACTAAAAGTAGTAACATATCTTAGAGTATCACCATTTCCATGTGCCACAATATTTTCATTCTGGTGTTCATCCATAAGAAATAAAGGTTTTAAACCTAAATGCCTATTATTTATAGTATCCATTTTAGCTGTTTCTAATACGCTGTCTGGATAACCACTATTTCTAAATTCATTAATGGTTTCATCCAGCTGCGACATGAAGAGACTATCATTCGTGTTAAGTCTACATATTCTACTGAATTGTGATTTAACTATACCATTAAAAACATGTGATGCATGCATGCTGGTATAGTGAACATACCTGCATGCATTTACCACTTTTTTATGTACTGTAGTATACATTACGTTGTCCTGTATCCCTATTTTAAGATCTAAGAAATTAATGAACACATCAGAAAATTCTATTTTAAACTTTAAGAAAGTAGTGGTTTCATTCAAAAAGTGTACAAACTGTAACAAATCATCCACATCACCTTTCCATATGAGGAAACAATCGTCCACAAACCGTTGATAAAATAATATATTATTGACATATGGACTAGTGTCATTTATGACAAACTTCTTTTCCCATATAAAAAGTACCAAGTTTGCATACATGTTAGCTACGGGCGTACCCATAGCAACACCAGTATTTTGCATATAAAATTGACTATCAAACAAAAAAATATTATTATTCAAAACTAAGTTTAATAATAAACATAATGTTTCAATATCCCTTGTTACAAACGTAGAAGAGTTGTTTAAAAACTCACAAATTGATTCTATCCCAAACTCATTAGGTATAACTGTAAACAAGGACGTTATATCTAAAGTTACCAGTAAAAGCCTACTGTTCTGCACTACATCCTTGCCCATATTATTATACCATACTCTTAGTTTTCTAATAAAATCTGGTGTATCTTTCAAGATGGTATCACATTTCTCTAATAAAGGCTGCAACCTTCTATGTAAATAGACTGAAATAGGTTCAGTCAACCACCCCTTCCCAGAAACAATAGGTCTCATCGGTGGTTGAGATAGTGACTTGTGAATCTTAGGTAAACCATATAATTGTGGGACGACTGGACAAGGAACAGTAAAAAAATGAAATAAGTCAAGTGTTATGTCAGCTTGGACTACATGAACCTTATGAATGATTTCTTTCTGGATCATGAAAAACAACTGAAGGAAGAAATCATTGGGTTAGAAGATAATATTCTTAATGCTGTTATTTTCACTTCATTAAATAGGTCTTACCAGCAGATGCTGGATCGAGTACAGTTGATGGAAGAATGAATACAAGCTACAAAAAAACGTAAATTACTACGTGATTTGGGAGACTTTCAAAATAATAACATTTTTTCTTGGCCAAGAGAACAGACTACATCAAGAAACTTTGTTACTAGTTCTCAGAATAGACAGAAAGCCTCCTTAGACACATTGGATGATTTTCCTACTACACCTTTAAATGAAACTGCAGCTTGTAGTATACAAGCTGATAAAAGAGTAGAAACAACTAGTGACACGCCCACTTCAGCAAACATTAGAGAAGTAGGTGCTTCAGTTGCAGTGAATGTTGCTTGTGCCTCTCCCCATTCAGATGGAATTACCAAACAGACTAATAAATTATCTAACAAAACAGTTGCGAGTATATTTCAAAAGCGTTTTGTATTAGAGCAACCTGAAACAGTGAGGGGCCATTCTACATCGAGGGGAAGACAACCGACTAAGCAGTTAGTAAATGTGGGCAAACGCAAATACAACAGCCCACAGAAACAAGCAAAAATGTCACGCAAGTAGAGCACACTGATGCTCATGTTTCTTCTTTATTTAACTGTTTGGGTTGTGTTAACACAGCAAATGCACGTACTATAAGTAATGAGATAAATTTGGTGTGTGTTCCAAGCTTGTTGGACAAAAATTGTACTGTGAAACAACTGGAAATTACACAAGGTACTTTAAATTTAACTGACTTGTGCTTAGACAAAGCGCATTATTCCCTGTTACAAAAAGGGTTCAGCTTCATTCCTTCTTCAAAGGACAATATTGTGGGAGCTTTGATTGAGCTGAAACAGTTTGTTAGGAATCTAAGCTTAAAACTTATGTTTAATAATGATTTCCATGATGTTGGTATTTGTAAAAGACGTAGTACTTTTGTACCTGTGAACCCCCCAGTAGTAATTGCTTTCCATGACTTGTGTGAGAGGGACTTACAAATCTTGTATGAAAATAAAAATAATGCTGTTAGTAAAACATATAATTTAAGTTATGAGGAATACACAGCCCTTATGAATCTGCAAAGTAATAAAGATATTGTGATTAAGCAGGCAGATAAGGGTGGGGCTATTGTAATTATGAACAGGGTAGATTATCAGAATGCAGTTTTGAAATTGTTAGATGATGCTGATGCTTTTAAAACTATTGTGCATGCTGATGTGAAAAAATGTATAAGTATGGTCAATATGACAATTTATGACTTACAACTTTCTAATGATATAACACTTGACTTATTTCATTTTTTTACTGTTCCTTGTTCAGTCGTCCCACAATTATATGGTTTACCTAAGATTCACAAGTCACTATCTCAACCACCGATGAGACCTATTGTTTCTGGGAAGGGGTGGTTGACTGAACCTATTTCAGTCTATTTACATAGAAGGTTGCAGCCTTTATTAGAGAAATGTGATACCATCTTGAAAGATACACCAGATTTTATTAGAAAACTAAGAGTATGGTATAATAATATGGGCAAGGATGTAGTGCAGAACAGTAGGCTTTTACTGGTAACTTTAGATATAACGTCCTTGTTTACAGTTATACCTAATGAGTTTGGGATAGAATCAATTCGTGAGTTTTTAAACAACTCTTCTACATTTGTAACAAGGGATATTGAAACATTATGTTTGTTATTAAACGTAGTTTTGAATAATAATTTTTTTTGTTTGATAGTCAATTTTATATGCAAAATACTGGTGTTGCTATGGGTACGCCCATAGCTAACACGTATGCAAACTTGGTACTTTTTATATGGGAAAAGAAGTTTGTCGTAAATGACACTAGTCCATATGTCAATAATATATTATTTTATCAACGGTTTGTGGACGATTGTTTCCTCATATGGAAAGGTGATGTGGATGATTTGTTACAGTTTGTACACTTCTTGAATGAATCCACTACTTTCTTAAAGTTTAAAATAGAATTTTCTGATGTGTTCATTAATTTCTTAGATCTTAAAATAGGGATACAGAACAACGTAATGTATACTACAGTACATAAAAAAGTGGTAAATGCATGCAGGTATGTTCACTATACCAGCATGCATGCATCACATGTTTTTAATGGTATAGTTAAATCACAATTCAATAGAATATGTAGACTTAACACGAATGATAGTCTCTTCATGTCGCAGCTGGATGAAACCATTAATGAATTTAGAAATAGTGGTTATCCAGACAGCGTATTAGAAACAGCTAAAATGGATACTATAAATAATAGGCATTTAGGTTTAAAACCTTTATTTCTTATGGATGAACACCAGAATGAAAATATTGTGGCACATGGAAATGGTGATACCTTAAGATATGTTACTACTTTTAGTTGTATGACTAGGTTTGTAAGGAACACCATAAAGAAAAATTGGGTTGTTTTATTGGCATCCAGTGAAATTAAATCCATTATTGGTGACAGACCACTTTTTTCTTATAAAAACATGGCAAATTTTAAATGTAAGCTTGGTTACAAGGATTTTAAAAATTTAACTGAAGTGAATAATATTAATACATATGGAACTTTAAAATGTCTCAACTGTAGTTGCTGCCCTGATATAATAGATAAAGAAAATAGCTTAGACTTTAAGCATCTGGTAAGTGGGATTATATACAAGTTTAATCTCATGGCAACATGCATTTCAACTAATGTGATATAGTTAGCTACATGCACGTCTTGCCAATGTTTTTATGTAGGTAAGACTACAAGAAGATTAAAAGACCGTATCATTGAGCATAAGTCTGAGATACGGAGAGGGAATGATAGGAATGCCTTATATGGGCATATATCCTTATGTGGCAATCAACACAAGTTTAGATTTCGCGTTATTGATAGAGTGTGTGTATCCATGAGGGGGGGGGGTGACATTAACAATTTATTAGATTTAAAAGAATTTGAATGGATTTTAAGACTTTCAGCTGACAAGATGCCTGGTTTGAATGTTGCTGTCACACTAAAGCCTATATTAGTGAAATTACAACATTCAGTACTGAAATAATTGTATTTTAAAGTTTATGTATATATATTTTTTTAAACACAAATTTTCATCACATGATCTTTGGCTGCTGGTCATGTGCTTTGTTGGCTTCTATTTAAATGTTTGATTTTATTTGTAACCTGTATGAGTATTGATAAAGGGTTTGTACCTGAAAGCTTTGCTATTAAACGGGTGTGTTTCAGCGTATTTTGGTGTTTGCTTATTGCTTATTTCTGTCGCTGGCAGCTGGTTGGACAATTAAATTATGTACCCACACATGAATTGTTTCAGCAATATCCATATTTATGGGGACATGATAAAATTAAGTATTTAGGAGTATGGATTAAAAATTATTCTGGTGTGGCAGCTAAGGATATATGGGAAGAGACTAAACAAAAGATAATACAGAAACTGAGAAACTGGAAGCTTTGTTATATGGATGTCAATAGTAAGATATAAGCAGTTAAAATGTTTTTAGTCCATTTAATCTTATACACAGGTCATGCATATTTTTATCAACCACAGGAGAAGTTGTGGATAGCAATTAATAAAGAACTGAAGGATTTTATCTGGGAGGGCAAGAAGGCAAGAGTCAAGTGGGATAAGTTGATTCTTATAATAGAACAAGGCAGATTGGGATTACCCAATTTGAAGGGTTATTTCAGAGATACATGGGCAAGGTTCCTATACATAGCACAAGCAGAAACCTATAATTCAAAGTGGAAAGTGATGATGATGAAACAGGGGGGAAGGTCAATAAACAAGGAGAGACTGTGATTTTGGATGCAGACCTTTAAGGAGAATAACAATAATCATACAGAATATTATATTCATAAAGTAGTAGAAAGTATTCAGGGTCTATTCAAAACATCGGATTGCCATAGTTGGCCAACTCCATTGCTCGCTACATAATGCCTACCCAAACAAAATAAATAGTCCACACTTCACCCATATGTACATGCCACCCATATATCCCATATCCTAATCAAATGTGCATTACACAAAAATGTATCTGAATATAAACAAACAATACCCAAGTACGGGAAAAGTGTAATTTATGCATCTATTGGGCTACACAACTGTATTACTATATATGCACTTAACTTAACCCTACGTCTAACCCTAAGGTGTAGATTGAATGTCTTACTATATATACACTTACCTTAATCCGCGCTCTAACCCTAAGGTCAGTAACTTTTGCACATTTATGTTAGGGGGCTATACTAGATAAGAGACTCTCCTACTGATGTTTTACCTCACTAAACATGGTGTGGACAACTATGGCAGTTCGGTATTTTGAATTTCGCACTTCAGGACGTTCGGTGTTCTTGCGGTTTGCTGTTTATGTGTCGGCCTTTCAGGATTCGCGTTCTATTCTAATATAGACCCAGTATTCTAACAACCAAGCCAACAAGTGAATGGAGAAAGGAGATTCTGTGATAGAAATGACTGCAATCAGGGATACAGACAGTAGGCTGGAAATTATTGGAGAAAACTGGCAAATGAACCAATGTATTGGGAGCAAATAACTAGAGAGAGAAAAGTAATAGAATTGGAAGATGTCAAGAATTTATTTGGACTGCAGGTTAGAGATTGCCTTCTCTATCAAGGATTGATATCAGAGTATATGCAAAGAGAAAGAAATAGGGGGTCCTAAATGAAAGACCAGCACTGGTAGAGTTTTTAGCAGACTGTAGAATAGAAGCTGCTGTTAAAAAGGAATATTTAGTAGACCATATAAAATATTGCATGATTACTATAAGAATCAATCAGATGAGGTTAGAAAGGATTGGTAAGAGAGTTTGGATAAGCAATTCACAAAGAAACAGTGGGGATAGATGTTTGTTTCCCAAATATCCAACCAAATCTAGAAGATTTAGGATTTTTGTTTGGAAATGGTTACATAGATATTTTTATACCCCAAATAGACTCCTAAGAAATTTTCCTCAGGTAGACAGCAAATGTTGGAGGTGTGATGGGGAAGAAAAAGGTAATTGGAAAATATTTTCTGGGAGTGTAATGAGTTGGCAGACTTTAAAGATTCCCCACAGATACTCTATCAGAGAAATTGGATGAGCAAATTGGTGTAACTAGAGAAATGATTTTTCTGAGCTATGATAAAGAATCTGAATTGTCTAGACATAGTAAGGCCTTGCTAAGTATAATTATGGTGTCTGCCAAAAAAAAAAACAATTACTAAGAAATGGACATCAAAGTCTAAACCACCTATACTAGAAATAGTGAATATAGTAACACAGATAAAACATCTGGAATTGGGATCTTTAGAAAAGGGTAGGAGCAAATTAAACAGGAAAAAATGGAAATTGTGGGAACAATACAAACAGGGGAGGAATGAGGCTTAAGAGAAGGCAGAATTTGAATGAGGTATATAATGTTAGACTGACAGTGATTGGGTAGATTATAAATGATGTGTAATGATTGCAGCTAAAATTATGTCAATATGGTTTGTGATATAAAATCTTTTCAACTAAAATTATGTCAGTATGGTTGGTTTTCATTTATATAAATGTATGATTGCCTATATCATAAGTGATAATTTAATAAAGATGTTTCTTGTTTAAAAAAAATAAGCAAACATGACTTGTGAATGACACACTGTGGCCCAAAGTCAGTGATAAACAACTCTGATATCACACATCTCATAAAACAAAAGTGGACTTAAGGACAGTTGTGAAATCTTGACATTTTGCATCTCACAGCTATGCAGCTACATGGAACTTAGAATACTAGTCAACACACAACAAAAATGAAACTCCTTTTACTGAAACAAGTCTACACCAATCTTAATCCCTGGTAAAGGCAGAATTTCATGAGAGATGTGTTCCTGGTTTTGATTTCTGAGTAGACTACAACATTTTCATTTTCTTACTATCTTATTTTATCTATTATGTCATGCTAGGCCTATAAACAAACTGGTAAAACAAGAAACCACTTCCAAAGAATAAAAACGAATGGCAAAAAGTAGTTAAAAACTTCCACAACGGGTTTTAATTGTCACTCAAAGAAGTGAAGTAAGCGCTTTCATTTTGCTTCAGTGAACAAAACTTCATCAGACAATTAACAAAACACAGCCCATCACTTTAAATAGGTCAGCAAGTCATATGATGTCTTAATTAAATCAAGAATAACTGCTTAAAAACACTAAAGAACAACAAGGCTACTAAAGCAAAAGTTATGTCAACTACTAAATACAAAAACAATACTAAAGTCACGTGTGCAAAGTACTACAATTTGGACAATTGACACAGACAGCAAAATTATCAAATAAAAATGACACCCTAGATATATATATATATATATATATATATATATATATATATATATATATATATATTGCTACCTTTGTAAGCGTCTCAATTTCCAGATGCAAGCTAGTGAGCACGCATCATTTAAACCCGGTTAGCAATAAGCATTTAGTCTTATTTGCCACAATAATTCTTGTAATTCTAACTTTAAGAAAAGGGGTCCACCCCATGGGTCTTGTTCTACTTGGTCAATAATCCTAAAAACAAAATTGCGGTTGGGGTGTTCATGCACATGCTTTGCTAAAACATTCTCCATCTTTTGTTTTTTGATGCTATATATGTGCTCGTATACCCTTTCCTTCAACTTTCGGTCGGTTTTACCAACATAAAAACAGGGGCTTAATTTGCAGGTAGCTAAATAAACCACACTTTTAGAACAACAATACCTTTTGCCACTGATACTAAATGTTGCCCCCACTTCCATAAATATACAGTGGGGGCAGTTTTCACATCTATACATCCCTACTGCCCTCACTGTCCTATAGTTTCTCCTTTCAAGTAGATTTTTCAAGTTAGGTCCTCTCTTATATACAATCCTGGGCCTTTGTTCTACAATATGTCTCAATTCATCATCTGAAATGATTAAATTCCAATTTCTATTCAAAATTTGTTTAATAATAACTGCATTTAAACTAAACAATGTAATACATGTGAGATTATATTTGTTCCCTTTCTCAACTCGAACGTCATTACTAACAAACTGGTCAGTACTGTTAAGGCCTCTCCCTGGTGCTAGAATGGGTCTAAAGACCCTGTTTGCCCTCTTCAATTTAATTTCGATTACCAATTTCTGGTTTTGATTTCTGAGTAGACTGCAAAACTTTCCTTTTCTTACTATCTTGTTCTATTATGTCATGCTAGGCCTATATGCAATCTCATAAGTGCTTTCTTTACATTTTCTCATGGCCAGATATGATATGTAGATTCTTCTAAGCATACCCTGTCTTACATGTAAAATAATTATAGCTCTGTCTCCTTTCAGCAACAAACATTGAAGCACTGACAATTTACCTACCTATGGAAACAAGCTCTGATTAATGGATTGAGTGTTTTTTTCAGTGTTTAGCTATCCTGATATAATGATTTCACAAAATCGTAACTCATAGTAATTCTGAATACATGTTTGAGTCACTGCAACTTTTTATCAGATAGTGGTAGTTGAGAAACAACCTGTAATATATTTAGGTCTCTCAAAAATAAATCTTCCTTACACTCCTTCAGGTAAGTCATACTTGACATATCTGTTGTATACATTACCTTAACAAGCTTGTATTGAACTTGCAAGTCATGTTTTTGAAAACAAAGTAACATCTGCTAGCGTGTTGCAGGTGCTTTTATGTAGTGGTTTAAATATACTTTGAAGTGGTTTATTATCTGATTCTACAGTGAGGTTTCTACAATTAATACAGACATGAAATTTCTGACTGCTAAACATTGCAATTTACATTACTTTCCCAGTATGAACATAGCATTGCTGAGATATATTCTCATATCTTAACCCATATTTGGTTGGTCTACCTTTCTACCATTAGACTGTACAAAGGCATTTGTGACTTGCATGCAGCATTGTAATAGGTTGCAGTACATTAAAAATATGTGTAGGTATAAGTGATACAGTAATCAGACTTTTCATCTTGTCAAAACTACTTTCTTGTTCTGTGACTAATATCATTGCACATAATTCTCTTGAAGCTTCCTTAATGCCACTGTCACATTTGATACGATTGGAATAAATGAGGATTAATATTGTACCACAACTACAAATTTCATTACACATGCTTTACTGTGTGTTTTCTGTATAGTAACGATTGCCTTCACTTTAAAAAGCTTTTGTTTAAGCCATTTAATAACAAGATAGGAGCAATGCACTTGGCAAAAGTTATGCAGATTTAGTGGGGGTGGGGGGAGGTATTCAATTTTAAGTCTTTCTGCTACAGTTTATTAAAATGCTGATCACATTCCAGTTTAGTTGTACTAAAATGTTATCACTGATGCTCATTGCCTCATCAAACCCTTCTACAATATTAACAACAGTACTCTGAAAGACTTCTGGAGCCAAAGAGACTCCAAATGCCAACCTAAGGAATTAGGCGATAATGGGGAACGCTGCACTGAAATTGTGTATTTGCATGATGGTTGAATTTTTACAGCAGAAGCGTAGTTGTATGCATGTACACTGCTGTCATAACATTTTAAGTCATGATCACAAGGACATTATTTCAGTCCAGTGCTCTCCATTATTTCTGGGTTGACAGGTACTATACTGTGTAGATTTGCTAGTTATATTTCAACCCAAGTTATTTGCATTGAACCTTTATATTTGCAAATCTTGGTTAACTTTTCCCCAGCATTTAGAAGTTACATTTATGAAGCTTGCCCATAGTTGAGGCTGCAGTCTTTATTTCTGTGTACATCTCTTCAAGCATACCTCTTACTTGTTTTTCCTTTGTCTCAAATGGTTGCACTGTCTCTCCTAATTATTTCTCTGCGAGAAAAGCTGGTGGGATATACTTAATGGATAACTGCAATAATATATAGATTAAGATTATCTTACTTTGTCAACTTTTCAAGATAATACTATTAATATTTTAAAAAGTGCCCTTGGTTGCTTTTGAAGGCGAGAGGTTCAGTGCTAGGCAATAATGGAGAACTCTACACTCTTCTTAATTCATGTTTGTATTAATAGAGACGAGTTATGCAAGGTCCAGAATTCTCCATTATCGCCAGGAATTGAAGGTGCACAGCTTGAAACTAAGTTTGCCTAATGTCACTTGCCATCTTTATTAGTTAGTTTCAAGTATAGAGAAATACTTTGCACTGGGCATTTTTGGCTGCCACCACTTCTAATTCTGAAGTGAATTCTGTTCTCTTTTGATCTACTTATTCAAATCATGAGGGTTTGTGCATATCCTTATCTTTTCTTATTTGTCTACTGTTATCATGCCATTTACCCATTCAGTTTGATTCATTATGAACTTCGTAGCTTCCACACATAGCCGGCCTTAGGCATAGGCCAACTAGGTGGCCGCCTAGGGCGCCGCTCTAGCAGGGGCACTTTTCCAGAATTTATTTGGTGTAGGTAGACCAGGATGGGGGCACCTGGTGGTGCCGGGGGGGCACCATGGAGCCCTTTTGCCTAGGGCACCAGTTGACCTAAGGCCGCTCCTGCTTCCACATGCTTAAGTTCTTGCTCACTTCTGGCTTTGAGTGTGACAAGAGCTCTTCTTATAACATGAATAACAGGTATTTCCTCAGAATAAATCTTATATGATATTTATCTTACAAATGATGTAAGCCTTCAAACAAATCTGAGTATTTTTATCAGAATACCATCAGTACTTTGTAATGCAAGTGGCTCGGAATGCAAATGCTTTATTGCATTATGTGCCTTATGTTTTGCACTTGCAGTTATGTGCAAACTACAAAATACTTTTTGCTGCTTTTTAATAACCAATTAGCATTATTATTATTATTATTATTATTATTATTATTATTATTAACAAAAGCATTCAGTTTAACATGAAAGTTCTGCATTTTCCATTAGAAGTATCATCTGACTGCTTCTATACTGCACAACTTGAATTACGCCTGAAAGAGTGAATACTTTCTTGAACATTCTACACAAATGTATGAGTGGTCATAAGAAAAAATCTACCTAGTTTGACAATGTGGACTTCCCAATGCTATCAGATTTTGCAGCTCTTACATTACATAGTGCTGCTAGTTTGGGGTTACTGTCACAAAGCTGTTATTTCACATCTGCATAGCACACAATTTTCTAATAATTTCAAGCTTTTCACAAGCATCATAGCCAACAGCATTATGTGCTTTAAATTAGCCTGAAATGATACACATTCTAGTTAAAACTGACTTTCAGGCTTGAAGCTGTTTCTAGAGTAAGATAAAAGTAAGCCAAGGAGACTTAACCAATTCCCCTATAAAAGATCAGCTCATGGCTAAATGAAAACGAATATCATATCTCAAAAGATCAAGAAATGGCTTCCCTAAAATTCACCCACAAACTGCAAAATATGCATTTCTGTGGGAGCCAGTCAATTTGTGGCATGATATTTAAGTAAATTTCATTCATGCAAATAAAAAGCCCTCAAAACCACTGACATATCATTGTGGTTGCACTTTTTCCCACTGTTGTGTATCCATGAAGTTGTTATATATATAAATTGGAGGGATGAGCTCCCTCCAAATGGAGCTACAAAGTGGTTTTCTCCCCTCCAAAAAACAAAAATTATTTTCGCTAAATGTTTTCAGCCCTTTTTATTCAAAAAAAATATTCAGTTGAGTATCATTTGTCAAATCAACATGAAGTCCGTTTTTGCAAGGATACTCCATTTCTAAGATGCCCACAACAGACAACCATGTATACTAACTCTAGTATTAACTCCAGACTGACTTTACATACCAGTTTTAGAGAAAACTGCATGCAAATTTTAGGGTGGTGGCTGTTGAAAAGTTTTCTCTATCCAAAATTTAAGAAAATGATGTGGAAAACACTCCGGTCATACAATGGCACAAATATAAAATGATGGTATTTGTCAGAGCAAGATTCTAATGATAAATAATTAAAATAAAGTTATTTTTGTTAAATATTTAGGAATTGTAAAAATAAATAGTTTTCTACAGAGTTCTAAAAACATTTATGCAGCTCTGACTGAATTTGTGCAAGAGAGAGCGAGAGAGAGAGAGAGAAAGATAGAGCAGACAAGCATTTTACTGTAGAGCTGAGTGAAAACACAGCCTCAGTACCAAGCTGAGAAAAATATGTCAGAAACAAGTGTAGTCTGATACCATGTGATAGCTTCCCATGTCCACTGATATTGCACTGTATCTATAAATTAAAATAGTTAATACTGCTATCCAGAAACACGAAACGTGTTAAATTTTGATTGGTGGAGAAGAAATACTAAACAAAAGACAGATCAAGGAAGGCCCTTTTTTGATCAATTGATACGGCAAGCAAGCTTCTGTTTTAAACCAGTGCATGCTGCAGTAATATGATAATGAAGTGCCCCTGATTTAATGCACATCTGGAGCAGTTTATTACACTTAAAATGATTTGTAGCAGCTTTGTAGAGGAGAAAAATAAGAGTATATACTCTATCATGCAGAGAGGAGATTATTCCATGATCACAATGCCGCTTTCAAGCAAAGGATTTAAAGGATTTTTTCTTCCATTGTTGTGAACTGTGTAATGCTTGGTGTCTCTGTCAATCTACTTATAAATATTATATACAACATGAAAGCAACCACATTTAGTTAAAGATATAAATATCGAGAGGGTATGCATTACAGGTTTTATAGACACATACACACATACACATGCGCGTGGGTGTGTGAACACACCTATATGTAATAAGAAAACGGACTAGAGGCTATGACAAACTGTTAAGCACAAAAACGAAACAGAACAGATGAGGCGGCACTTAAATAACAGCACAGTAAGTTAATAAAATAATAAATTTAATCAGTGTAAAGCGCTTTTCGTTTGTGTAGCTTACACAAACTTCTTCAGACATGTAATAGCAGATAGCGTGTACCTTATAAACACAACAGGCATCAGCTTAACGAAGCAATTAAACAATAAAAATACGAATTAACTTTTAAAGAAGCTATACTAAAAAGTAGTACTGATAGTAATAATAATAGTAGTACAGAAACACTTATGGTACAGGCTGATGTGTGTTAAACCTCCTACATGAAAACTAAAAAGGCAACTAAAAAGTACATAAGAACCATAAATTCGAAAAATAAAAATATTAAAGCAATAGTACTTGAACAAATTAAATTGAAATAATATGATATCATTTCAAACAAGTTCATCTTAATAAACTTTTAATCTTCAAAATACTGCTTATAGAGCAGTTTTCATTTAAACCAGGGACGTTATATGCGTTTAATCTAATCTGCCAGATGAGTTCAAGCTCTTCCAATTTTAAGCCAGTTGGGCCCCCTCTTTTGTTCTCAGCGATCTGGTCTATCACCATAAATTTAAAGGAATGGTCTGGGTGGCAAAGGACATGTTTCGCCAGGGCGTTGTCGTGTTTGTTTTTTCTAATGGCGTAGATGTGTTCATAAATACGATCACGGAGACATCACTCCGTCTTACCAATATAAAATGCCAAGCAACCTTGGCATTGAGCGAGATAAATAATCATTTTGGAGTTGCAATTTACTCTATGTTTCAAGCTATATGTATAACCTTCTAGCTTGAACCTATTAGATTCCGTGACGTATTTGCAGTAATTGCAAGATTGACATTTATACATACCTATGGATCTACTTACACCCTGCTTCTGTTGTTCAAACAATACTTTGAGGTTTTTAGCTTTTCTAAAAATCACTTTTGGTTGGTCACCGAGTCTCTGGCACACACTATGGTCACTCCTGAGTGCTGCCCAGTTTTTACATAAAATCTCAAAGCAATCCTTGCTATTCGTGCTGTAGGTTGTGATAAACGCTGGCCGTTGAGCATGTGGGTCAGAAAAGACAGTACAACTTTGAGACGGTGGTGTGTCTATCCTATCATTGTACTGTTGTTGCATGTGTACCCCATCTAGAATGGGTTTGTAGACACATCGAAGGCGTTTATGCAAGACTTCTTCTATGATGTTGCTGACCATGTGGTCAGGGTAGCCTCGATGAAGGAACATGTTCTTAAGAAAGGAACATTCTGCTTGGAAATCTTCATCGAGAGTGACAATACGGTCAGCTCTGACCAATTGGCCCTTAACGACTGCTCGCTTTTGATGGTGGGGATGGCAACTAGAATAGTGTAAGAAAGAGTTCGAATAAGTACTCTTTCTATGAATACTAGCAGTAAATCTCTGGAGACTCAAATCCTTATTCAGCTGGATGTCCAAGTAGGCTGTAGTCATGGTGTTAAATGTGAAAGTGAACTGTAAAAAGTGAGTAGTGGTGTTGAAATAATCCACAACATTGTCACTAATTGTGCTGTCACCATCTAACAATTATAAAAATATCATCAAGGTAACGAGTATAAAAAATGAATTTATCCTTGAATTCACAATTACTAAAGACGTATAGATGTTCCCAATTAGCCATGACTGAATTGGCTACACTTGCACCACATGGGGAGCCCATTGCGACCCCAACTTGTTGCAGGTAAAAATTGTCTGCAAACATGAAGTAGTTGTTATCAAGGATCAACACCAGTAGTTCATTCACCAGTAACATCTCTGCATTCTCAGCCCCATTAATTCTCAAGAATTGGTTGACCCATTCCAAAGATGTATCATGTGGAATGCATGTATACAGATCTTTGACATCCACTGTAAGGAAGTTGTAATTAGAGTTAAAATCTAGATGGTTGATTTTATCAAGAAAAGCCCAAGAGTCCTTACATATGTGGTTAATCTTAGCTAAATACTTCTGTAATACAGCATCCATGACTTTTGCACATGGATACGTAGGTGAACCCTTACCATCCAGAAGTGGACGCATAGGGGGATTACCAATATCTTTGTGTAATTTAGGTATTCCAAACAAGTGGGGAAACCTAGGATAAGATGTACACATAAAATTGAAGGTACTCTGGTCTATTCTACCTTCGATAAACATTTCCTCAGTGCTGTTCTTAATAGTGTTATAAGCATCATTAGTCTCAGATCTTGAACTAAGAAGGTAAAATGGACTATCCAATAAGTGTAACATTCTTGCATTATAGTTATCACTGTCAAAAGTGACTAGGCCCTCACCCTTGTCTGGTTTACATATCTGAATATTGTGCAATTTGATAGTATCTATACAATCCTTTTCCGCTTTAGAGTTGTTGCCAAATGTAGGGAAGTTGTACCCTGACTTGAATTTCTGGCGGATGTCGAGCTCGCATAACTGCTGAAAAACATTTAACAGTGGGTGCAGTGGTGGATTAAAGATGCTAGGGATTCTGAAAGGGTTATTATTTGAAACTATGTTGTCACCCATCATTAAGTTAAAGTTGAGTTTCCTAGTGAAAGGTTTGATGTCAATTATAGTTTTGACTAAGTCTAACCTTTGTGCGGGAACATAAGTGTAACCCTTTGAAAAGAGCTCTACTTGATCTTGTGTTATGGTTACTGTAGAGTAATTATAAACCTTAAAATCACCATCAATATTAGTCAGTATTATAGGTAAATCAGGAGACTCTACATTGTTCCACTCATTGTGATTTGTACTGTTAGACATAAAAGAATCCTCAACAAAACTGTCAGGTAGGTTATGTCCACAATTTGGTCAACCAGGAAAAGCAGTGTCAACTTTAGGAACTGAAACATCAGTAGCCACCAAAAGAGGAACTAGTTCCTGTATTGTTTCAGATTCCGTTTGCCAGTCTGATTCAATCTGGTTGGTGGTTGTTTCAGTCTGGCTCCTAAAAGATTCGAGTTATTAGACCTCAAATTATAGTAACTGGAACCATGATTGTCTTGTACCCTTTCAGTCCTTCTGAGGTCGTCCTGTGGGCCTGCGTCTGTGAGGTCATCATTGCCCTGTGAACAGTTATCCAAAGGTAGCTGGTTGTTGTCATGATTATTGTTAAAAGATGATAACAAAGTATTGT
Organism: Protopterus annectens; assembly: GCF_019279795.1. Lineage (NCBI taxonomy): Eukaryota > Metazoa > Chordata > Ceratodontiformes > Protopteridae > Protopterus > Protopterus annectens. Next base: position 295,437,127 of record NC_056744.1, read on the forward strand.
TATTGGAAGCTTGAACTGGACTCACTGAACCTTTCCAAACCTGGGCTTGTGGTGGAAGAGGATAGGCGGTACCCTCATTATACACCTTTACATCCCTGTCAATCTTTTTAATCTTGTTTTTCTTAAGTTTGTCAAGATATTGATCTATACTAGTAAACATTCTGCTATACTCATATTTATAGCGGAAAAATTCATGATCTAGTTTTATCTTGGCATCCAAGTCGGCAACCTGCAGGCTTAAAGACTCTACCAATAAAGAATAATGCTTTATCATTAATACCAGTAAATCAGAGCCCTGTTGCTCAAATAGTACTATTAAGTCTTTGTGAAGTGCTGAATTTGTTGCCAAACCGGTGGGGTACTGATAGTGCCTTAAACCCTTAGGGATTATTTTAAGTTTAAGGCACTCTTGAAAATAAGATATTTCCAGTTGTGTCTTTTTTAATTTGACTAACAGTTTATCAAGTACCTTCAAATTGTGAGAAATGTCTATGTACTCACAGTCTCTGTCAGTAGTCGGTGGCCTCAACCCTTCAGAAGTTGAAGAAAATGAAAAGTTATCAACAATCCAATTCTTTATGTCCGGTAAGTGACCAACATTAGTGTTGTTTAACACGGAGCGGTTACTTAAAATACCACGATCCATGATAGGCGTGTTAGAAAGATTTGCGTTAGAATTAGCCATTAAAGTTAGAGGTGCTTTATTTGGTTGTGAAATAATCACTCCGTCTGGCACAGACTTGGGAACAGGTGGTTCATCAAGTGTAGTCGAGCAGCTGGCCGGAATGCTCCTCTGCCCGCACACAAGGCTCGGTGATCTTGACAAGCAACCAGTGGATATAGTTGAGTGGCTGGCCAGAATACTCCTCTGCCTGCACACAAGGCTTGGTGATTTAGATGAGCAACCAGTGGAGGTATTAGTTAAATCAACCACAGTGTTGTCCTATGAAGCTAGATGGATCCGAGGCACAGCTGAACCAGCGTATTGGTGGTTCTACAATTTATCCAAATGTTCAAACAAGGCATCCATACGATGCATAAGAGCTTCCAGTGTGATAGTAGAAGTTCGGACTGAACTTTGGATAACACAAGGGACATTGTTGCTTGTTATACGTGGGACATTGTCACTTATAGTGTTGTTGAAAATCTCCGGTGTGTTCACAAATACAGAACCGCCATCACTAGCTCCTGATTCGGATGCCATAAATAAACTAAGAAAACGGACTAGAGGCTACGACAAACTGTCAAGCACAAAAACGAAACAGAACAGATGAGGCGGCACTTAAATAACAGCACAGTAAGTTAATAAAATAATAAATTTAATCAATGTAAAGCACTTTTCGTTTGTGTAGCTTACACAAACTTCTTCAGACATGTAATAGCAGATAGCGTAGAAGCAGTAGAAAAGAAGCAGCATTCTAACAGACCACATGGCATGTTTAAATGTGGTACATGTGCCCAGTGCCAAGGTCTGTAGCCATATTAGTTTCAATAATATTGTGTATAAGATTAACAACCATTATAATTGTCAAACGAAAGGCATCATTTATGCTGCTATGTGTAATTTCTGTAAAGCCTTCTACATAGGCAAAACTGAGCATAGATTCAAATCTAGAATCTACGAGCATCAGTATGCCATTAGTAGGAAGGATAGTACTAATGCCTTAGCTAGGCATATTATGGAGTATGGTGATCACTCCTTTAGTTACACAGTATTAGAACATAGAGAACCCGATATTAGAGGTGGAGCCTGGCAAATTCTCCTTGAGATGGACGAGCTTTCATGGCAAATTAAAACGAGGGCACACATTTTTCCTGGTATAAATGATGTTATATCAATTAAGTGTATTTTGAAATGGCTGGCTCTTAATAGGTAGCCACTTATTTAGTCCGCAGTAAGGAAGGGTATATGTATTATATTCAATACTTCTTCTTATTTTTATTTTCATTATTTATTCATTATTTATCTATTATCTATTTTTTATTATTATTCATCATGCATTATTTATATTATACTTTTATTGTAATTTCAGGTAATATTTATTATCTGTACCTTATACAAGATCATTGTTAAATAACATCATAAGCATAAGAAACCATGTGCTTTTGCATTTTAAACTTGTGTCAAGCTGAGGAAGAATGGTAAAAGCGTTTTCCTGTTTAAGGTTGTCATGGTGAAAATTTAATTAGGAAATGCACTACATGTGGATTGGTTACAAATCTTTAAACAATGTATAAATGCTAGAATAGCAACAAGTATTCTGTTTGTCTGAGGAAGGCGAGATACTCATTTTGCTGAAAGCGTGTATTTTATATATATTTTTAAATTGAACGCTAACGTTTTAACAGTATAATAAATACTTGGATTTTTCAACATACAGAAGAACTTCTGTTATTGTTCCTGGTTCGTTTTAACAGTACTTTGCTTGTTTGTTTGGTGAAGTGGTTCGTACTGCAACTTCATCCCCAACTTTGCAACAACAGCATGCCTCCTAACTGACCTAAGAGTAGGGTCTTGTTAACCATCAAATGGGCAAAGATGACAGACTAGGCATTCTGGAAGTTGAAAGAAATGCTGTGTTCTGATTGGCCCCTGACATTTCTTAACAGTTTACATTTTTCACAGATGCCTCTGCATATGGTAATGGAGCAGTACTTGCATAAAACATAGAGGGTGATGAACATCCAATGTTATATAAGCAGAAAACTAAGTAAAGCAGAATGGAGATACTCGATGATTAAAAGCATATGTTTATGCATGAAATAGGATCTCTCTCTCTACTCTTAAATCTTTTCTGTTGGGAAGATAAATATTGCTATTTACAGATCACCCTTAGCTCTACAATCCTTTCAATTTAAAATTACATATCACTGGAGTCAACAGCATATGAAAACAGACAGGTCTTCACAGGCCTGGCCATCAGCTAAGACCCTGAGTACTGAAGCTATGCAATGACTGTCAGGCCACAGGTGAACACAAGGTGAGCATGGATGAAGAAAGGCATGCTACTGCTAAGCCTGGCAAATAGATTAGGAGAGAAGATAGAAAAGACACACAGAGGCTTCAGGTAAGAAACAGGTACTGATGATAATGAGAGACAGCTCTTCCAGTCTGTATATTAAGATTTCCCATTATTAATGGAGTTAGAAATACTTGTCTCATAATACAGGGGATTCTGGAAAGTCTTCCAGGGACTTCTTATTGAATGAGAAAACAATCGCAGAGTGTGGAAGACAAGACTGTTTTCTAGGGAAGGAAGTACAACCTATCTGAATTGGAGTTATCCTACTTACAGAGGAAATCCAGAGGAATTTTACAGGTTGCCTTAGGCCTTTTATAATATGCTATGTGTCTCGTCAAGGGATACAAACAACTTATGGACTGATGAGCTGTTTCTCAATTTTGCCCACTGAAAATACTTGCTTGGTACTGCCATATTTGATTTGCTCGGAATTCTGCGCTGAAAAATCTCAATGAAAAAAGAATGCAACAATTGTTACTTGTTTCTGAGTAAAGCAACTGCTTACGTTTGAACTTTCTTCATCTGTCATTAGTTCATAGGTTCATAGGTTCATACGTAAGTACGAGGCTTTCAGCCCTGGGGCCTATATAAGCCTAGCCAAAAAGGTTCCCAAGCTTTCGTCACCCAAGAAAATTATTTTCCTGTACCCCTGTCAAGTAGTGTCGTAGAAGTGATCCTTGGGGTGAATTTTCTATTTCCCATCCAGTCATCAATATTTTTCTTAAAGAGGGCCAATGAGGAGCTTTGCTTGACATGAATGGGTAATTTGTGCCAGAGTATGGGAAGTCTCTGGGACAGGAATCTAAACCTCCAGCATGTTCTGTTTATTGTTGTGACAAGGTTAAGGTCCCTGGAGCATGTAGTAAATAATCAGCCCTTGCAAGTCTCAAACCCAAGCACACCATAGCCTCAATGATTTACCACTATGCCATTTGAGCTGTAAATAAAGCATTAGTACTGAAATCTGCATATATTACATACAAAAAAACAATAAGAAATATCACATAATTGAGCTAGTGGTTGCTCAGTTGACCCTTTCAGGGACAATCTAGGGTCAGTGATAATCCAGTCAGAATCAGGCAAAGTATAACAATTAGAAACTATACTATGGGTGAAACAAATCATTCGCAGTCTAAAGAGATGCTACTTGTTATTTATTACTTGTCAAGCATGACGGTTTCATCAATATTTTTTTTATCTCATTGTAATTTATATAATTAGCTCCCAATTATAAATGCTGTCACTGCTGATATGTAACAATATGGCCATTAACAACCATATCTGTCAATTGTGCAATTTAGCCATGACTGGCGCATTTCATTTACAAGGGAAAATGTCAAACAGGTAAATGGTAACAGGAATTGGTAAAGTGACATAACCAAAAGACCTGATAGGCAATTATTCCTTTTATATACCAGATTTGATTAAAATTGTATTTCTTACTTTTAAACAACTTAGCTGTATAACAGGACTTATTGTTTCAGATTTCCCTTGCAATTAAATAATTTAGAGGAGATGATGGGCCAACCTACAGTGAACATGATTAGGTAATTCTTCATGAATAGACAATACATTGCTGTTTAATGAGTGTGTGTGTGTGTGTGGTGTGTGTGTGTGTTTATATATATATATATATATATATATATATATATATAAATATATATATATATATATATATATCAGCCAACCATACACCAATATATAGCCTTATATATATATAACCTGAAACAACTTCATGCTAACAAACTCCTGATATATCTAGTTGGACTAGCCATAAATATATACGCATGACAGTGATGGACTGGCAGTAAAGGCAGGTGTACTTTTAACATTTTTTTTCATTTGTTTTTACCATAGAAGAAGAATACTACATGATACAGGACATTGATAATATTAAATTTATTATTATGAAACATGCCACCAGAGTTCTAACAGAAGCCATTTTTCTTGTAGTTTTCATCTTGGGCGAATGGAGCTTTTTGTGGTGGTAAATATACCTTAGCTAATCAAATGGTCCATTTTTAGAAATGGAGTATAATATGGCATTTATTATATACACTGATGCAGTCATTAAATTATCTTATTTTAATCCTGAATTTACAGAACTTGCATTCCTGTTCATTAATTATTCTGATATCCTGATTTTGTCTGCCCTTAGGTCCAACATGACCATGTAGTAAAGGAAATTTGAAATAATTTAATATATAACAATTTTCCATAAGCTTTCCTTAATAAAGCTTTCAAGAAGATTAAACTGCTAAATGTATCACATGAAATGTTTGTAAAGCATAAGTTTATGATATAAAATGCAATTTGCATAGTGAAATTATTTTATAATTTAGCCAGTGTTGTCAATCTTGCTTATGTGAATCAGTAAGTTTATTTTTGAAAGAAATAATTCAGAAACAAAATGACTGCATGAATTATATGCATGGCATAATGGTATTGGGCTAGGTTCCACTGTGAGTGGGTAAAGATAAAATGGCCAAGGACTGGAATCCCCAAACTCCATTCCCTGAAAAAAGCAGCTGAAAAAAACACTTTTTAATTGTTTTTCACATGGGGAAAGCCCCCCCACACCCCCAAACTTATATATATATATATATATATATATATATATATATATATATATATATATATATACCAACTCCACAGTCTCACCAACTCAAAGAAGAAGGAAATTACCCCAAAAAAGGGCATCACTGTTGGCACAACTCACCAAAAGTGATTTTCTGTGGAGGAGTTCCCATCACTGGAGTGGTGACTTTCAAGCAAATTACACTTGAAAATTCAATCTTCACCCATCTTTAGATTACTTATTATGCAAGTGACCTTTGTTGCTGTTTAAATGTAAGTGCAATTATAAACAGATTCAACACTCAAAACAAAGTATGAATTTATGTTTTTGTCTGCCTGCAAAACAGATGCAAATTACTAACTTGTTCTTGGTAACCTGTTTTATCCTTATCGCTGTAAATCTCAGAAGTAAATAGGGTAAAGCCTATTACATTAATATTAAATGGTAGCATGTTTAATAATTCTTGTTTTGCTGGCAGACTGAACTTGTGTATTTCTTATTGAGAACCTTGTCCTTAGAAATACATTTATTTTACTGGGTGCATCTCCTGAGACTCTGATACTGTTAGTGCAGTTAAAGTACCTTTGATCTAGTTACCAATGATTTTGCCAGTTCTCCAGTTGCAACCTGTGCTGCTGTGTAAATGATTTCCTGACATTCTAGCAGGTCATTAGATCTTCTTACAATGCCCTAAATACAGTGCAGGTTTTTCACACACATTCCAAAGCCTTGCTAAAAGATATTTGATTCCTGTACCTGACAAAGGCAGTAGAAGGTCAATAGCTCAGTGTTGTGTCATTCCTCTATTGTCTACTTTCCATTATAAATGGCTTCAGAGCAAATGCACATCACATTTGTTGTGTTAATACTGGTTTATGAGGTCTTTGAGCTGCCTCTCCCACCATGCATGGATTACACATTATTCTCACATGTGGCAGTCAGATGAGTCAACCAGAGAGTAATTAACATTTACTAATAAATTGCTTAGTGATGCGTGCTTTGGGTGTGTGTTATTGAGAATTTGTAGAAAGTTACCTTTCAATATTCCACAAATAATCTTCATTAACATTTAAGTGTATAATCAAGTTTCACCATTTAATCATATTAAGCTTAATCCTGTTCTCTTAGACAAACTCAGAGTAAATGTTTGACAAGATGCTTTTATTAATAATATCAAGTGCTATGAAGTGTGGATTCTGATGTCTTTTTTTAATTTTTGGCAGGAAAAGTCAATCCATGATTTCTGCCTAGCAGTGTTTCAAGACAGAACTGTCAAAGACTGTTGTGCTAGCAAACCAGTCTGCTCAGTTTTTAGGTAATAGTTTCTTATTTACTAATACTGGCAGATTCTTTATACGCTAAACTGTCGGTTAACCGGCACCCATGGGGATTGGTAGATGCCGGATAACTGCGGTTTCTGGTTGCTTGAGAGTTACTATTAAAAGTAGGCCTGACTAATACTGCACCCTATACCATTTGTTTGGTTTGACTTTTTCTCAGGTTGAGGAGACAAGGAATGTATTCCTATTTTCCTTTTTAAAACTCTAAAACTGTAAAAAACGTAAGATATGTTTCTGCAGGGGGTGGGGGGACAGAAAGTGCAACACATGAAAATTGTACCGTATTACTTTGATTTTCTTTGCTGGTTGCTTGAGGGTGCCGGTGGCTTGAGTTCCGGTTAACTGACAGTTTACTTTACAGTAGAAGTAGAAACAGTTCAGGTTTTAAAAAAAAAATGTCTCTCAAAAGTGCAACCAGAGCAGATAAAGTGGTGATGCAGAAGTGCCAAATATGCTAATGCAGGCTTCCTTTCACCTGCCTTATCATAGAATGACAGGTTTTGCATTAGCTTACATTTTTTGAAAAAAAGCAAGATCTGAAACTCTAATGTGTATCATTATTTAGTGTCTTCAACCCTAAATAAGTTGTCAGAAAATCACAGATTCTATGAGGAGCAGACCAAAACATGAAGCAAAAATCTGGACATTCTGCTCAATTCTGGACAGTTGAGAGGTGTAGGTGTAAGGATATTGCACCTCAGAGACAGAGGGACAAAGGTGTTACATTGATTTTGATTGAGTGCTGTGAGGTACAGATATGACAGAGTTTCAATAATAATGAATGTGGGTGAAGGAGGGTTTTGTGTCATAACTGCTAATAAACTGAGAGGCCTGAGTACATGCGTTCCAAAAATGTGTGTTCTCAAGCTGTAATTTACCATCTGTTTTGAGTGGGCAAGTGTGATAACCTCTAGGGCCACTAGTAGCATATGTACTTGAGCAAGCAGTGCATGAGTAGAATGATGGTGGTAGGGACTGGCACTGTCTCATATGTCCACAAGACTCCGCGGAGTACATTCGACCTTAGGGAGTCAAACCAGCAGAAATGTTTAGATTTATGTGATATTGTTTCTGGCAGATTTTAACATGATTTGCTAATCTACTTTCCTGCATTCTGTCACTACAGCATAACAAAATATGATGAGGAAAAGGAAAAACTAGGTGCTAGAGATTGTGCAGGGCATATAGATCGAATCGCTCTATTGATATGGGATGAAGTGATCTTCAAGGACCAAATTTTTGTCTAATGATGTGTTGGAATATTATTTTTGTCATTTCATCGTGGACAGAAAATGTACACTCACTGCCATCAATATCAGTGTTTTAAAAGGAAAAAAAAGTGTTTTTGTAGGGGGACAAGTTCCCCTTCATGCACACATGTATCCTCAACTCTAAATATACTAAGCTTGAGGTCAGTCAGCCTCAGAGGTAACAGATTACTCTCTGTCACACCTGTATGTTATGCGGAATATACAGTCAAAGAGCTGCTTGCAGGTCAACAACTCACTGAAGACTCACTCACATCCCCACATTGTCACACACAGTTACACTACTTCTGTTATAGAAATACTACATTAATCCCATACACTGTGGCATTCCCTTGCCTTAAAAAAAAGATCTGCATCCTGATAATGCAGATTTAATGATACATGTAGCTTAATAACTATATTACACTGGATCTGTCATGACAGGAGGCCAGAAGCAACTTCAACAGCATAATGGAACCTTTGCAAAATCTGCATCCTCATGCACAGCTACTCTATGCAAACAGTAGCAGTGGACTTACACTGCAAGTAACCTGACATAGCTAGGGACAATTAAATGATCACATACTTTGTGATCAGATATCTCAAACTCGGAGAAAAAGCACTGACTAATACTTAGATAATGAAATGTAACATATTTTGTTACAGTTTTATTTTTTACTGTACCTTTTATCAAGCATATACTGTTCTTTGTTTTTTTTTTTTCAAAAACAGCACAACACCAGTCTATCTCAGTCAGTTATTTATCTGGCCAATGAAACAGCAAGCGTCTTCAAATTTCATAAGTAGTTTAACTTCATGCCTTTTTGAAGTAAATCTCACTGCAGTGGCCATGATCATGTCAACATACTAGGCGAAATGGCAGGGAACAACTGGTTATCTTTCAATGCCTGAGGAATAGCCACCTCAGTAGACTTGAGAACATCACCAATTATCTATCGGCTGTTGTTGTAACATAGGTAAAGACATCTTGGGTATGGTTTGGAAGTGCCATCCTCACTTTGAACTTCATAAGACCTGGCTCAGAAGATTTACCAAAGTCATCACTGGTAATTTCTCCTTCTTTTTCTCAGTCAGCTTGACTTGATATTATGGCCTGGATAGGAATTTGGTAGAAAATTATCTGAATAGCTCCGGTTCTAGAAGAGCTGGTAGATTTAGATTTTTCATCCTCCTTCATAAACTTGTGGAGAAGTGGCCATGACAACAGCTTTGAGTCTAGTATTAGCTGTGCTGGGCTTACTCCAGTAGCACTATGAGGAGGAGTGGCCTGGTAAGACATTAAACCAATGTGGGGATCTGGTTGCTTAAATTTGGAGTGCTTGCCCTGCAGCTCCATTTGCTTGTAGATAATGGGGACTAAAGCAGTACTGATGAATCCATCCTTCTGGCTGAACTCCTTGAACTTCACAGACACAGAAGGTCATTATCTGTAATGACTTCAGTAGGGATTCCCCATCATTCAGACATATGTTTGAATCATAAAATAGCCTCATGACTAGTAGTCAAAGGTAAATGTACTATTTCAGCATTTTTAGAATAATGGTCCACTACCACAAAATTCAATCCTTTGACATGGAACTTTTGGCAAGGGAGTGTTTGTCAATGATTATCTTCTTTCAGAGGGCTTATATGTTATCCAAACGTGACGTGTCATCACAATTTTGGAGATGTTGCCATTGATGCTTGGCCACCATACTGCCAATTTAGCTCTGTCCCTGTTCTTTGTTAGTTTCTGATTACCCTCATGAATCCGCTGCAATATTTCTGCTTGAAATGAAGATGGGACTACTATTTTGTCAGGATGTAGTAAAATCCATCCAGTTCTGACAAGTTTGCTCACAAAGCATTTTTTATTTATTTTTATTATATTTTACATTTGTTAACTGGGATAGTCCAACTGGATATATATGTGTATGATAATATATGTGTAAAAAATTAAATAACTGTGCTCAACTTTTACCAATCAGTTTAGGAAATAAACAATGAAAGCTAGGGTTGACCAATGTAATTGCTGGCTTAAGTATACAAAACATGATACCCTATGCATGTATCCTCTTCAGTATCTGATGTTTTTCCATCTGCCAAGGACAATCCTAGCAAAAACTTGCCTAACTAGTTCACCACTCCAAGCATTTGATAAAGCTGTGATACATTGGTTGGACTTGGAAGCTCTGTAATATTCTTTACTTTATTCACATCAGGCCTGATAACATCTTTGCCAGTATAATGTCCAAAATACAGAGTCACAATTTTCATTGTATGGCACTTCTCCTTATTAAACTTCAGGCCAGAATCTGATAGTTTGAAACTTTACTGTTATTCTTTTGTTATATCTTTCCTTGTCAGGCCCAAAATCTAGGGTATAATCCATTCCAACAACAGCACCATCATGGTATTTCAGAATAGTACTCATCTCCTCTTGGAATATTTCAGAAGCTGAGAAATTTGAACGGGAAAATAATAGAAACAAAACCACAGAAGAGATGAGAGTCATTAGTTTCATATCATTGGGATCCAGCAGTATCTGCCAGAACTCACTGGATTAACCCAGTGTGGAAAATATCTTTGCCTCAGACAACTTGGGTGCCACATCCTGTATTGTGAGTAGGAAAACCTGTCTTTTTTGCTGCATCATTCAGTCATTTGAAATCCAGATTCTCACCTCATTATTTTCTTAATTGCTGGTACCAAAGCAGCACACCAATTAGCTGGCTCGCTAACCTTTTCTATGACACCCATGGATTACATAAGTTGCAATTCTGCCTTTACTTTAGAGCGAATAGGGAAGGTTACAACTATGGTATTAAGGAGTGTATGTAACTGCATCACAGTTTAATTCAGTTTTAGTGGTTTCATAACTAAGAAGCCCTACGTCTACAAATTGGACTTTGGTTTTGGCCTCATCCAACTGAGGACTGGCAAATATACTCTGGTATGTACCATATGACATCACTGTTATGTCTGTATGTATCATATGACATCAGTGTAGTAATATTCACTGGCAGCTTCACATGCCACATTCCATCCAAGTTTGTCTGTTTCATGACAAACCCTAGGAAGAAAGCCCTGTTGGTGTCTACCCCAGCTCAGTGGTACATTCTTTTACCATATTATTTTTACAAACTGCTTTGAAAGGGCATTATGTAATGGATGTCTGGCAGTTCCTGTTACATGCTAAACTAAGGTCTTCATCTCCATACACACCATTACATCTGACTCCATTCTTTTTACTTTTTTAGCACCCACATGTTTACTGTGTCCTGCAGTACCCTTTTTAGTATGCTTATAATATGCTTTCATTCTGATTTTGTAATGTCTTTATCAACCCTTATTTCAGCATTTTGCATTTAGTTTACTGAGACTGGCATGCAATTTTTATTGCCTTTTCCAACATCAGGATTGGTTACAAAGGTACATTTTTTGAGATATCTCTATCTATGATGTTGCCTGTATCAGTTTTTTCTCTTATTTACTTGTCTTTTGTATCCCAAAAATCACAATGCTCAGCAGGTTCATACAGAATCCTCACAATGCTTCAGCAGTCATTGTCCCCCTTTTTGAACTCATCTGTAAAAAATATGTACACTCATGAATCACATTATGCTTTTGCATAAAATGTTCATACAATGTAGATATTACTGCATCACAAAGAACCGGCCTCTCAGCAAAACTAAAAGCACTTATTGGTTTATATATATATATATATATATATATATATATATATATATATATCCAAAACATTTAATAAAGAGTTTACCTGGAGCTCATTATTCTCCTTATCCAGTCTAGAAGCCATTCAATAGTGTACAAACTTCTGCTTCCAGATCAGCCAATCAGAAAATTGGGAGAAATCAAAGAGATCAAAGAGTAGGCCTGAATTTTGACACTTTTCTTTGTTCTTTTCTCATTCCTATCACTCAAGCACATGTGCATTCTCCAGTTAAGGTCTGACACCATATCAGGAAAGTAGACAAGAAACAAGTTCAGCAGCATAACATTTATTTGCTTTTCTATTTCATCATGGAACCACTAGTATTATCCTTCAACTGTACTACTTCAGTATACTTTGAGTAATAGCCAGCAATTAACAAAAAGGTGTAAATATTCTTGCAGTAAAATTCAGTCTTGTTTTATTTTCTTTCAAGGAAAAGTAAGTTGTATGAAAAGCTTAATGTTCAAAGCTAATGAAATAATAGTTCCCAATAAACTTAGAGGATAAATGCTTGCAAGGATATAGAAATCCTACCTGGGAATAGTGCCTGCCTGTCTACCCCCCCAAAAGGATGATCAACTTCCTTGTATCCCCCTGGTATTAGATTGAGATGAAAATAAAATTGAAGTCAAAGTCAAAGTAAACTTTGTCATTTAGAACTATACATGTGTAGCCTAAATGAAATTTCATGCATCAGCTTAATTCTTGAGATTACAAGGGAAAGTGAAACAACGCATACAAGTAGAAGAATAAACATAACTAACAAATTTAGTACTACTCCCAACCAATACAAGCAAGAATGAGCAGAGACATTTACTAATACTCATATATGAAAAGAATACACTCCCCTGAGTTAAATTAACTACCCTATTTAAAGTAAAACAAAACACACTACAGGTTGAAATGCCTAAGTTATTTGTCTAATATTACACTTGAGTGAGTTAAATAATACTGACTATGCATATAATAAATAAATATTGACTTACTTGGAATATATGTAAGTATATATTGCACAAATAAATAAAAATTGACTTATTATTTGTCCAGACCCCCTAAGACTAGTGCCTGAGTTCAGAAGTCTAATCACTGTAGGGTAGAAACTGTTACAGAATCTTGTAGTCCTGCAGTGATATCTCATGCCCGATGCTAGATGCTTAAACAGTCCATCTGCAGGATATGCATTATCCTGTATTATTTTGGTGGTCTTTTGGATGCTTCTTGCAGAATAAAGATGTATCGATGGAAGACTGGAACCTGCTACCTTCTCCACAACCTTCACAACTCTTTGTAGCACCTTCCTTTCTGTAACTGTGCAGCTTTCAAACCACACTGTGAAGCTGCAGGTGAGGATGCTCTCTATTGCACCTCTGTAGAAGGTGGAGAGAATATGAGGAGGAAGCTTAGCTTTTTTTCAGCCTTCTTAAAAAGTGGAAACCACTTTTTAAGAAATCACATATGGCTGTAGGCATACATTAGACAGCTGAGGGTCTTGGAGAGGGAACAGAGAAAAGGGATAGAACCTGCACACAGACAGGGAGTACCATTCAATCTCTCTACTTAAGGCTCAAGGTAAAAGCTAAAAAATGGGGAGAAAGGACAAAAAGCAGGAACAAATATTGCCCTTAACTTAGAAAGCCATGCCATAGCATGCTTTTTCTGAACATTATTAGCCCTGAAATTTAAATGTCAGGGGTCGGTCATTATTCATTGACTGCATTTGTTACTGATTTGCCAAAAAAAAAAAAGCATTATAAGGAACAGACCAAAATATGAGGCAAAATCAGTTTGCAAAATCATGGACAGTTGCCCCATGCAGATACTTACATATCTACCTATCACACACACACACACACACACACACACACACACACACACACACACACACACACACACACACACACGCATGCATGCACTTGTATGACTGTTCACTAAAGAACGTTGATTGCAATTAAATGAATGGATAAATACAGAAATAACACATTCACAGGATTGTCTTTTCTTAGCTAACTACTGTCAGAAATACAGTGTTCAATGTACTGCAACCCCCTCCCCCACTTATTTCTCAACCTCTGAAACCAAGAATCAAGGAGAAAGCCAAAAGAATAGAAGTTCTTATATATTTAGTTAACATAACAGGTTTCACATCACCATACATTTTCCTTCTTTTTTTGCTACAAAGTTTTTATTAAATTTTAAAATACTGTGGAAAAACGTATTATCATTCATAATAAACAACAGACAGAACTATTTACAATGCAGTCTACAAAAATTATTCAACATATAATCAATTTCTCTTCAGGGAAAGAAGCAAACATTTAGTAAATAAGCATATACTATTATAGAAATCCTAACTCAATAGTTTTATAATAAAGCATTTAATTTTAACCCAGTATTATAGTAAGAAGTAGTTTTATCTGTTCTCATTTTAATAGTGACTAAGTAGTTATTTATAAATTCCTTAAATGAGGGATGAATATCTTTTTCCAACTCAGTGTAATAACTTTCCTAATAATCAGCTTTGCTAGATTTGCATCTCCAACTTCCAATATCTTTTTTATACAAAAGTTCTACTTTTTGGATGACTAATAAAAGATCTGTGTATAAATTTCCATGAAAATAATTTCCAATATAAGGAAGGAAGATGTAGTTTTCTTTGAAGATGACTATATTAATATTTTATCTTCCGCTAATACACTAGTATGGTTAACTAAAGTAAAATAACTCAATTTTTAACATAAAATACTATGTTTTTTACTAATTTATATAATTTAGAAAAATATATTTTCCGTAAATCATTTCCTGAATCAAGATTATTTAGAAAATGTATAAATGATATAAGTGCATTTCTTATTATATTAGGCATTAAGTCAATTTTAAAAGTAATAACTTGCCTATGTATCTGTATATTTATAATTTTTTTCATCTCAATATCATATGTATTCATAATGAAGTCTGAAGTAAGCAATTTCCATTAATCACCCAATACCAAAAAAAATCAAATTTTGATTTTTTTTAATCCAGCATTTTTGAGAAATTTAGAGTATTAATACAGTGAAGGCTATAAAAATATTGTAAACAACCAAGCTGCTTTCAAATCAGGATTTTTAAAAATAAAATTTCCAAATGCAATTAAAATATTATTTATATAGTACAAATCAGATAGCTTATTAATATTTCTAGTAAAATATCTCTTTGGTAACCATTTACAGTTATTTCATAAAATCTGATTATGCTGACTAGTTTCAATATTATTATCATTTAACCAGATGGCCTCATGAAGTTGTTTTTTTTCCATTTGGCTGAATAATTATGGTATAATCATAATGTTATAGCTTTGATGACAATACATAAAGCATATAATTGTATATCAGGAAATCCCACTCCACCATTTATCCTGTCTCTTGTATAATGATCTAATTTCAATCTAGGTTTATTTGGGAACCAGAGAAATGTTAACGTTAGACCATTAAATTGTTTAATAAACTCTTTAGAGGGGAAAAAGAAGTTGATTGAATTATATATACAATACTTTTAGTAAGACAATCATCTTAATTAATATTAACCTATCTCCAATAAAAAACATTTTACTCCATTTAATTAGCAAATTAATAGAGCCCAAACTGTTATTATAATTAATCAATTTTATTTTGTCACAATTATGTGACAATGTAATTCTTAAATATTTAATTTGCTGTTTATCCCAATTAAATTCAATAAATGTTTTAATTACCTCATGTAATTCATTAATTAATACAATATTTGTTTTACTGTTATTAAAACTTAATCCTGATATAGATTTAAAAAATAATGATTTCATTAAAGAAGCAAAAGCTGTGTTGATGTTACCAATTGTCAATAAAATATCTGAAAGAAGCTGGATTTTTAGATGAATAACCATCATTTATTTTAAATCCATGTATATGCAAATTTGATCTTATAAAATTAGCCAGTTGTTCTATCACCAAGACAAATAATAAGAGAGATAATGGGCAAGCTTGTTCAGTACCTTTACAATTTTTATTGGTTGAAAACCAAATGAATCTAATTTGACAAAGGCAGAGGAGTTGTGATAAGGGTAATTAATATGTTGTATGAAATTATCTAAAAAATATCCATTTCCAGTACAGAAGATAAATAAAACCAATCAACAAAATCAAATCCTTTATTTATATCTAGACTTCTATTAACTCTTTTTTCATATTATTAGTGTAATCAAGTATTCTTTTAATATTGCCATAAGATCATCTATTTAGTATAATCAATTAACAAAGGACGAAAATGTTTAATTTTGTTAGCATAAATAGAAAATGTGTGTAATCACTGTTTAATAAGGATATGGGTCTGTAAGAGAAACATAATGGCAAATCCTTGTCTTGCTTTAAAAAGGGAGAAATACATGTATATTTCCAAGATGGAGGAATATTACCTATTTTTTTACTAGTGACAATACTCATAATAAAATAACTAATGTCCCTTTGGTAATAATTTGTATGTTTCAGGTATAATTCTATCATTACTAGGAATTTTATTATCCCCTAACTTTTTTATTTATTCTTTTAATTCCATCATTGTAACTGGTTTCTTTATTCTGTTTATTTGGTCCTTAGTTAATTTATTCTGTATATTATTTCTTAAGAATGTCCTGATTACTTTGTTTTGTAAGATACTATCATTTGTTTTATTACATTTGTCATATAATTCCTAAAGCTAATCTAAAACATCTTCTGTATCTGTAGCTTTTCTATTGCTACCTGGTACAGACATTTCCTTAATAATATTAGATTTTATGTATTTTTTTATCTAATTGCTAACTTCCTTTTTTTTCTAAGTTGATTGAAAGTTTATGTGTTTATGTTGTAAAATTTCAAGATATTTTGTGTTCAAACTTTTCATTTCATCTAGTAGACTTTGTATTTGTAATTCTAATAATTCTTTATCCCTTGTTTCTTTTATTAATGCACCAACTCATTGTTGTACTATATAAACAGCCTTTAAAAATCCCATAGCATCACATCTGAAACTTCAACATTGTTATTAATATCTACAAATTGTTGAATTTCATCAAGAAACCATTTTTTTAAATTCCTTTAATTATATTATATGTCGGTAACCTATTGCATGAGACTGTGTTTCTTGGTTTAACTATAATATCATAAATAATAGCATTATGGTCAGATAATGGGCATGAGATCAACTTAACTTTCCTTGACCCAGAAACTAAATCATTTAATATAAAGATCGTATCTGTTCTAGACTGAGTTCTGAACCTTTACGACTGAGTGTGAAATAATAAATCACATAAAAAGTCATTAGTATCTTTAAAATTAAATAATTCAACAAAATTTAATAAAGCATTAGCATACTGTGGCAGATATTCTATGTTTAAGAGATGCACTAGTGTCCTTTTCACTTAATAAGCAGTTAAAAATCACCAGCCATCACTAGACTTTCCTTTTAAATTTGAAATTATAATACCTAAATATTTCTTAGCAATTTATCTCTAATTCCTGGATGCAGTAAATATCCACCAAGGTATATAGTCTTCCTTGTATTTCTAATACTAATATACACGTCATTCGTTTACTGTCATTGTTAGCATTAAAAGAAAGTTTTTTCCAAAGAATTGCAACACTTCTTCTCTTTTTTTTAAATTAAAACTAACAAAAATTGTATACTGCTTTGAATTAAGTCTGCCAATATCATTGCAAATTAAATGAGTTTCTTGCAAAAGACAACTTGAGTTTTAAATAAATTTAAATATTTAAGTAAACTTCTCTCTTGCAACCACTGTTGAATCCATTTACATTAATCAATATATATTTTAGATGAGACATATTATAACAATGCAAAGTCATGTAACATTTTGTTCTAATAATTTCCACCTGGTAATAACTTGAATTATAAATAAATTGAATAAAGAGAACAAGCAAACACGTTTTAACAATTACACTAAAGAAAACTATCTGACTGGGAGTAGTTACTTGAAACCACAGAAATAATCCAAAACCACACCAAAGGGAAAGAATGTCGAAGACCCGTGGTTAGGATAAAACTTTTTTCTGTTAATACTGGACAGCCAAAAAACACAGACATCAAATTTAGAACACCAATAAGATTAATTTTAAATAACCTAAAAAAAAGAAAAAAAAGATTAATCTTAAATAACCTGACCTTAAACCAGTTCAACATCATGGAACCTAAAGTTCCTAGTTCACAAAGAAATCCTATCCAAACTACCCACCAAACTATCTATCTATATATATATATATATATATATATATATATATATATATATATATATATATAAAATCTATAAGAGGCATTGAATATTTAATGGTCAAGATACGTTAAATCATATCACGTTATAAAACACACACACACACACACACACACACACCTATATATATATATATATATATATATATATATATATATATATATGTATATACAGCATATATATATATATATATATATATATATATATATATATATATATATATATACACACACAGAAAACCACGAACCACTGAATTGCCAAAAGCGAAAAGCCACCAACCAGATTAGATATAAATTTATTATAAACAATGAACTTTAGACGTACAAACTTTAAAAAGTAACGATCAAACTGCTTCGGACATACAAACTTTAAAAATAACAATCAAGATAAGCACTTTCATTTAAAAAGTTTTAAACTTCATCAGACATTTGGTTTAATTGCATCACTTCCTTTTATAACTTTCTTTTTTCAAAAAATCCCGCTCACATGACTCATGCAATATGCGCATGCCTATTGATACTAAAATGACTGTTGGAAATATTTTAACTTTCCTTATTAATCATATGGTTGCAAATTCATATCTTGCATGAATACCAGAATTTATACTTATACAAGAATTTACTAATATATGGAACAACTGATTACAAACTTAGGTCTTAGATTAATGTACTAGCTATAATATTAAATATTATAAAATATTATAAAATATTTTCCGTAGTTAATTTTTATTAAAATTTCAACATTATTAACGGAAAATATTATAATGTAACCTTTCAACTTAATTTAAATAAAATTTAAAATTAGTTAAAAATAATCTTAATAGAATTAGCTTAAGAATGGTATCAGCCTGAGAATATAAAGATCAATTAAAATAAATAAACATATATATATATATATATATATATATATATGTATGTATGTATATTAACAACATTATTAAATTACTTAATAAATTATATAATAGTAAAAATTAAACAATAAATATTAATATTAAAAAGTATTATTCTTTATTATTATTTATTATTATTATTATTATTATTATTATTATTATGCACATTAAAACATTTTTTATAATTTCCACTTATATTCATGCACATCTAAAAAAACTCCATCTTATTAAATAAATATATATTAATCAATATTAATAAAAAAATTTTTACAAAGGTTATAAAAATTTTTTTATAAAAAATCAGTTTATGTCCAATATCTTTTATTATGTAAAATTAAATATCAAATATATAAAATGATTCTTAAATGAGTTTATTTTTAAATGTATAAATTATGTAAAAAGATGTCCACAATTAATACTCAAAATACGTTATTTAATCCTTAATTTTCTTTCTGTTTAATGCCATCAATTTTAATATTGGTGTTATTGTACTTCTTTCATTTATACCTGGCCATGTATCCGCTTGTAATTTAATTTGCCATTGTAATTCTTTTTGTTCAAGTATTAAACCCCAAGGTGCTCTATCTTTTATCTCTACATGGTCTATAACTGTAAAATAAAACTGATGGCTATTATACTCGTTAATGTGTTTTGCTAAGGCGTTATTCACTTTATTTTTCTTAATAGCATATTCTTGTTCATAAATTCTTTGAGACAAAGCTCTCTCTGTCTTACCTACATAAAATAAAGAACATGAATCACACATAGCTAAATAAACTACAGCTTTTGATCTACAGTTATATTTATTTTTTAAAAAATATTTTTTATTTCTTAATTGAAAAAAATTGTCCTACTTTAATTTTATGGCACCGGTTACAAGTACCACACTTTTTCATTCCATTTATTGCTTTATTATTTTTTGTATTTTGAGTATTTGATTTTAGTAACTCTTTAAAACTTTTCCCTTTTTTATACACTATTTTAGGGGAATTGTCAATATATTTCTTACATTGAGAATCATTCATTAATATTGACCAATTAGTCTTAAATATTTATCTTAATATTTGATGTTCCTGCGAAAAAGTAATGAGTAATGCTTTTGTAAATTGATTTTCATTTTCATCTTGGAACCTTAAATTACTATTAGCTATAGAATTTATTATAGTTTCCTCCTTAAAAATACCTGTCATATTTTGGTCTCCATTACTTATGCTATTAATATTAATATTTCGCCCGTGTAAAATTGGCACAAAGTGACCATTTAATCTTTTTTGTGTTACTTCTGTAATTATCTTATCTATTAACACTGATGGGTAATTTTTATTAATAAACATACTTCGTAAGAAATTACATTCTATTTGAAATTCCCCAAAGTTAGGAATCATTCGGGCAGCTCTTACCAACTGACCTTTTATAACTGATTTTTTTCTGATGTTCTGGATGTGCACTACTATAATGGAGGAAACTGTTAGAATATGATTCTTTTCTGTGAATTAATGAAATATAAGTTTCATTTTCATAATCGTTAATTAGATTAATATCTAAATAATTAATACTATTATCACTTATATTTATTTATTTATTTATTATTTATTTATATTTGTTGACCAGGAGTGTCCGACTGGATGTAGGTCCATTTTCAGTGGAGGCACGGGGAGAAAAGCTCCACAGTTAAAATAAACAGTGTAAACAAACAAATATTATATTCCATGTAAATTTAAAAAATGAAGTAGTTTGATTAATATAAGTTAGAAATTCATTCAAAATACCTTTATTACTGTTCCAAATAAGGCTGATATCATCTTGAAAGCGGTGATAAGATTTAATAAATACATAATAATTACTATTAAAAATAAATGTTTTCTCCCAAAATGCCATTACTAAATTAGCATAAGTACCTCCACACAGTGAACCCATTGCAATACCCTTTTTCTGTAGATAATATTTTTTTATCAAATGTAATATAATTACTATTTAAAATTAATTCTAAAAGTTCAATAATCAGATTAATTAATTCCTGATTAACAGAATATTGGATTAATATTTCATTGACCCATTCAAGGCCTATATTCTGGGGATCACCGTGTAGAGGTCACATACATCTATGTTTATTAAAATATCTTGTTTATTAAATTTGATATTGTTCATGTGCTCTAAAAATGTCCATGAGTCTTTACAAATATATTTTTCTTTTTTAACAATCTTTTTTAGCTCATAGTCAACATATTTAGCACATGCTGAGGTACTAGAGTCTCTTCCATCTACTAATGGGCGCATGGGAGGATCAAGTGAATTTTTATGAATGTTTGGATTTCCAAAAAAAATAGGAATTCTAGGTGATATAATATTCCAATAATTATATAAATCTATACAACTCGCCTTTCTAAAAACATATAATTTATTTGTGTGTATATTTTCTTATATGCCAATTTTAATTCATTTAATGATACTTGTTCATATGTATCGGTTTGTAAAATTACTTCCAATTTCTGATTATACATTTCATTACTCATAATGACAACACCCCCTCCTTTATCTGGCTTCATAATTCTAACTTTTTCTTTTTATAAAGCCTTTAAAATATTTTGTTCGTTTACACTTAAATTTGAGGGGTAATCTATCACTCTATTCCATCTATCAAAATTCTTTAACTGGTATTCACACATTTTTTCACATACAGTAATAACTTAGGATGTAGAGGTGGGTTAAAAGTACTACTAATATTAAACTTATGTGCCTCACTATAAATAGTATCATGATACATCAAGGAAAAATTAATTTTCCTTAAAAATAATTTCATATCTATCATAACTGATGTAAAATCAAATGGTTTAGATGGAACAAAAGTGTAGCCTTTAGATAACAAATTAGCTACATCTTGATTCACGTCTGTGGTAGAAAAATTAAAAACTTTAAAGTCTCCAACATTATTGACAATAATGTCCTTCAATGCGTTATCAGTAGATCCATACTGACATGTTTGCAAGTCTAAATGGTTGATGCCACCTTGTAAATTCACCAAAGAATTATTGTCTGTTCTCCATTGTTTGTCCTTGGGCCTGGCCCCTTGAAACCCCACTGCTTGATAACTTGGATAGGGGGTTTTGTTTTTAAGTCTTTTTGAACGCCATAATTCTGGAAATTCTTCATTATAAGCCAAGTCATTATGTTGTTCCATATCGCTATGTTCATGTACTGCAGTATTTGTTCTGTTATCATTGTTATGACCGTATATTGTATTTCTTCTATTTTGACCACCTGGTGGCCTAGGATATGCTAATCCATTAGCATACTGATTAATGTCTCTCTCTAGTTTATTCATTTTCCCATTCTTTAACTTAATTATATATTGATCAATACTATTATAAATTCTCAGCATGTCATATTAAATGGTATCAAAGGAAATGTCAGCTCTAATAACACTGTCTAGTTGATCTAAATCAACTGTGAGTTGATCTATTTCCATTTGATTATACTTGATTAGCACATTTAATAAATCTTTGCCACTCTTATCAAACAACTGTAGTAGTTCAATATGCATAGGAGAATTATGTATCAATCCAGTAGGGTAACGCCAAAGGCGTAACCCTTTCGGCATTATATTATGTTTGATACATTCCTTTAAATAAGCATTCTCCAACTGGAGCTTCCTACATTTCATTAATTTAGAATCATAGTCATTAAGCTTAGAATCAATACTGCTAGTACCTGAAATCGCTTGTCTTAAAAATGCAAATGAAGAATCAAGCCATTCGGTCAAGACAG